>NC_045169.1:10750134-11012634 GCF_900700415.2 Clupea harengus
ACATCTACACCAGCCTCCATGAAGGACACACCCCATCAGACACTGAAAGAAGGGCCCTCCACCTGGTGACAAGCTGTTCCTTCAGCTGCGAGTAATCTGCAAGTTTAACACAAATAAAATAAAGCACCTTCTTCCCAACAGTATGGAAACCGAAGTAACGATACCCAGGTAATGATGATAGTATACAGTCAGTGTGTTCTTCCATTGCCATAATTTCAGGGGTCACCCTTAAAGCTGGAAAAGCCATAGGTGCTGTATCATTAAATAAGGCTTGGTTAACAGATTCCCTTAAAGCCTGGAGCTAGGAAGCTTTAAGACTCCCCAGCAACCCAAAGACAACCCTAACAGACCCGAGTCCAACCTGTGCTGAGTTCAGCACACCACTCTGGACAGATCAAGTAGATCAACTAATCTAGCAATCCCTGATTTCACAAAAGTATTAGTTACTGACCTCGAAAACACCTATTGGATCCTAAAGAGTGGATTACAGGTTCATCAACACCAAAGTGCTCATTGCCCATGCTTTTAAAACAGATGCATGAGTGAAAACAGGAAGGGCCTCTGCCCTTTACAAAGGACCTTTCCATTAAGAACACTTGCTTATCAAGCTCTCCTCCCCCAAGTTTCCTAAGAACTGAAAGACCAAAAGGCACCCATGGCACATTCTCAGAACAATAGTCTTTGCCATGTCTGAAGCATGTATTGTTCCAACCAAAACCAACCAGAAGCACCTTAAACCCCTCTCTTGCCCACCCACACTGGTGAGGAAGCTGAGGTGGGCCTGTGCCATGCCAATTCACAAGCAGAAAAGAGTACAGTGCAGTTAATCCGTGCTATCATTTTCTACAGTTTCTTTGAGGTAACAGACACAGGTCTATCTCTGTAGGGATCCTTTCCATGCAGTCAGACAGCTGTAATTACATTTTGAGGCTGTCAGTGGTGGGAAAAAAACGGTATGCTTGCCCCGTCGGATTACGTTGTATAGCAGTTTTGCGGTTGCCAGTTATAGCCTTCTAACTCAATACTGGGCCGATTTCGATCGTTAATTGTCCTTAGTAGAAGTTTGGTCCCAACAGGGGGTACCTTCAAGAATCCAGGAGTACACCAATCAAGCGTCCTCTTAATAAAAACCAAAAGAGGCTCAATAGTTACTGCATATAGCAGCCTAGACCGGGGACCCCACCCCTGACGTCAGGAAATGGCCTTGGTCATCTGATTTCCAGAACAAAATAAGAAAGAGAGAAAAATGCAAAGTAATTTTGGCCCTGTTCACACAAGATTGTACAAGATTGTTAAATTCACTTTTGAAATCCTGTCTGCTTGCTTCACTGGCCGCACCAGTTTGTGCACCACCGCCACAGGTCAGAGGTCACACTCCCCAAATCACTCCACTCTGCCCTGACCTACCCGGACAGTCACAACTCGTACATGAGAGCGCTGGTCATTGACTTCAGTTCAGCATTTAACACCGTGATCCCCCTCCAAGCTGATCTCAAAGTTTAGCCAGCTTGGCATCAGCGCATCCCTCTGCCACTGTACTCTGGACTTGTCTGACTGATAGTCCCCAGTCTGTTAAATTACACAATCTTCCACGATCACCCTGAACATTAGCGTGCCCCAAGGCCGCATAGCAACAAAGCTATGCCGAGATAGATGTGTTTACATGGGTCTAGAACGTATCTCTTGTGGCGGGCTGGACGTTAGAACTGAAATGCATCATGGGTGTGTTTACACAATACTTTTTATGTCCTCGCCAGCAATCAGATAGCAAATTGACTAATATCCGTGCAAAAAGGAGAGGGAGAGACAGAGAGAGAGACAGAGAGAAAATTTTTGAGAAGATTTTCTGAGGTTGTATAACAGTACAAGATGGTCTGCACAGCATTCTGTCCTCTATTCCATGGTGGTGGGAGAGCAGTATCTGTACATCTGTGAGTGAGTGTATGGAGGGGGTGTATCTGTAGATCTCTGTTTGTGTGTGTGTGTGTGTGTGTGTGTGCGTGCAGTCCAGTGCTGCGGTAGCTCAAGCCGCTTCCTTTCTTTTGTTTTCTTTTTTTTTGCCGTCAGGAAATGAAAACAGCACCACTCCACTCCACTCCACTAACACCCCTCCAAGACCTGAGAATGAGAGAGAATGCGTGAGCCAGAGAGCACGAGAGAGAGAGGGAGAGAGCAAACAAAATGACTGAGGAATGATTAAATTAGGAGAGCACATGTTTCACAGAATGAGCTGTGCCAACTCGACTCTTGGTGGCGAGAGTGGCAATCTTTACTTGCCGCTGCCGGCTCTCTCTCTCTTTCTCTCTCTCTCTCTTTCTCTCTCTCTTTCTCCCACTCTCTCTCTCTGTCTCACTCGTAGGTGTTTACGGTTCCCCAGGCCACATTGTCCCGCCGTGACATATTTACCATTTCACACAACTCCACACCCTTCCACTCAACTCTGACCCCCTTTCCCAGCCGCCTACTGGGAATTTCTATGGAAACGGAAAATAGGAGTGGAACACTACACATGTGGTGATGAACATGACCAGTCTGAGCCATGTTCACATCTAATCATTGACCATTGTTGTCACTCACACACACACACACACACACACACACACACACACACACACAGACAGACACACACACACACACTCATGCACAAAACAAACACACACACAGTCATCCAGATAGGATGACTCAACACCCGGAGCTACTGGGTGAGTCCAACGCAGGTTCCCCCCTCGAGAGCAAAAGCACCACGACAATCGAAACACCAGGTATATTTGGCTCACCGATGTTTTATTCAGTGCAGCAGACCGAACAGTTTACACCCAACACATCTTTCCCCACAGCGTAACTCACTAAAGGTTCCCTTTAAAAGGGCAGAACTACAACCAAAAAGTTCTCCAACACAGGCCGGGCATGAGAAATAAGGACTGACTCGGTGGACGCAGCCTTTTGCTGTGAGAGCGCTCATCCCCTTCGGCTTAAGCCTCTTCCTGCCACTCTTCCCACACCGCATCATTAGGCCCCTTATTTGGCACAGTGAGCTAAGATCACTTCCTTGTGGTCTGGATGGGAGGCACCCGACGGCCACAGCCAGTCAGTCAGAACTTATTTCACTGGGTTCACACGCAGAATGCACTGGGGAGAGATCAGCATTAGAGCGCCATAACAGCGGAACAGAGGGACCAGAAAAAAAAGGGAGAGAGAGAAAGATAGAGGGAGCGAGAGAACAGATCTCTTACTTGTTGACTTTGTATGGAAGTGAGGGAGAGAAAGAAAGAAAGAAAGAAAGAGAGAGAGAAAGCATTTTTGCTTGTCTACTCTTACTATGCTTAAGAGAGGGAACAACAAAGAGAAAGAGAGACAAAGACATGAGAACACTTCCTTGTCTAGTCAGTGTGTGTGTGTGTGTGTGTGTGTGTGTGTGTGTGAGAGAGAAATCAAGAAAGTAAAGAGAACTCTACGTCTTCTCCGTGTATCAGATAGAGAGAGAGCACAAGATAAGGGGAGGAGGGAAAGACATACGAGAGGAAATAACTGGTGTGAGAACGAAATGGACGATTACACTTCCCCCTGCTCAGTACCCTGGTATAACTAATCTCCCTCCTTTTGTCTGCATTCCTTCCAGACAGAGCCACTACAGAAGAGCAGACGCGAGCACTGCTGAGGTTAAGATGAATGCTTGCAGAGTCCTGAGGCGAGACAGAGGGAGATGATGCTGTAGAAATGAGAAGAGAGTGAGTAATAAGAGAGAGGTAAATATGATCCCAAGGTCTCGGTGTAGGCAGAAGAAATCAGAAAAGGAATGAATAAATCAGTGAGACATGAGACTTTAATTCTGATTATTAAATATAATGTGTTATGATATGTTAATGATTATTATATATAATGTGTTATGATATGTTTCTCACATTTAATGACTTTTTCAGTAGGGTGTGGTTTTTCTTTTTATACAGCAGTACACCTCACATAGGTATATCCGGGTATTGAACAACACTCTACGTTAGCTGAATGTGACGGTATGTCACAACATATTAAATCCTCATTGTTTTGTAATTGCGAACATTACCGAAGCAGTGCCTAAAAGTAATTTATATTGATATTGGCAAACGCTTTGCTAAAAAATGGTCTGTCAGTGTTAGACAGCAAATTTCCCCATCACAGTACCATTAGCAGAAACGACAACAGATAAGAGAAGGGAGGTGGTAGGGGGATGAGAAAAGATGGAGCTACCATGGGGGTACCGATGCAGAGGACAGGAACAACAGCAGAAGTAGGTGTAGCAGATACACGTACAGACTCCAGATCAGTATAGAAGTACAGGAACAACAGGACACCACCCTGCCCTGCTAGAATGGAGCTTGCTTTCCCGAAAGCATCACTGTGCTACGACCACCATTGCTGAGAGAGAGAGAGAGAGAGAGAGAGGGTATCGATAGTCTCTCTATCTTTTCGTGATGGTCATAGCCCTTTGGGGGGGCGCTGCCCAGGTCGTCTGAGACGAGTGACCCCAACAGGGGCTGCAGCTGGGGAAGGCCTCGTGAGGGCACTGGGCCGGAGCCGCGGGGGTCTGGAGGTGAGGCGCGGAGGCCGGCTGGAATATTGGGTGCTAAATCTGGGCGGGCAGGTGGAGCGTGGGTAATAGAGTGATGCTGTAATCTTTTAAAAGCCCCTTACAGCCGTGATGACCATAATCCCTGGGCCTTTATTGCTGTTGTTAGTCACCTCCTCTCCATCTTTCTCTCTCCCTCTCCCTCTTTCTCTCTCTCTCTCTCTGCCTGCCTCCATCTCTCTCTCTCTGTCTCTCCTCCCTCATCCACTCTCTGTCTCTCCCTCCCTCATCTTCTCTATAAGTGTTGTATACGGGAATATTGCGGCGTCATACCGCCTAAAAGGTTCCGGAGGCAGAATAGGCGGTCACTGTTGCTCCGCCTCTGATCCAGCAGTGGAGGTAGTAGTCACAGAGGCGGAATGACATGTGTGCAAAAAGATCCAGGGGTGGGACCAGCCTAGCAGCTAACCAAAAACGAAGCAGAAGACACAAATGCTGAACATGATGAGCGTTAGCACGTTGCAAGTGACGCACACCAACGTTGCTTGAGTCTGAACATTGCTATAAATGTGCAAAGGCCTGCAAGAGCCAGGGCGACACTAAGTTCACCCGTCATTGATTTTGAAATGAACAGTAGGCTGGCTCATTTCCAAGTGCCGCAAGACAACTCAGAATTCTGAACATTTCGACATGATATTTAGCAGCTCCGACATTAATGTGCTCGAGCCAAATGTTAACCCAATAATGTGGTGATGACTCATCAATGGATTTTCCTTCTATCTGCTGGGCATCAATAATTACGTACAACTTTTTCTTGTTCATTACATCTTCTCACACATTTAAAAAAGGTTTTTTAACCTTTGCTATAGTCAAGGTTTCTGTTAGGGTCATCAACATATTAATAGACAAGGTCAAATTGACTGAACGACATGCCTCACTGACTCAGAGTCGGAGTCAGAGCTATGTCTTCAAGTGACGTTCTATAGTCTCATTTTTCCAGTTGGAAATATCCGAGCTCCAAGTGGTCTCGAATGTGGCATTATCGGTGAAGCTAGATGCTATGTTCAACATCACGTCTCTGGTTCCGCAACGCCGGATTGCTAAGTGAACGGACACACTGGGGGCGTCACTATGCCACCTGTTTGTGTATGCCACCATATACAAGCGAGGGCAGTATAGAGAGGGATCTTCTGTACGTGATTACTGCAGGATCTCAGTCGAAAAAGGGTTAGACGGTCTCAACCTCTCTCATCCTCTCTCTCTCTCTCCTCTCCTTCTCTCATCCTCTCTCTATCTCTCTTTCTCTCATCCTCTCTCACTCTCCTTCTCTCATCCTCTCTCTTTCTCTCATCCTCTCTCCCTCTCCTTCTCTCCTCTCATCCTCTCTCCATCTCTCTTTCTCTCATCCTCTCTCACTCTCTTTCTCTCATCCTCTCTCTTTCTCTCATCCTCTCTCTCTCATCCTCTCTCTCTCTCCCTCTTTCTCCAATCCTCTCACTCCTTCTCTCACTCTCCTTCTCTCATCCTCTTTCATCCTCTCTCTGTCTCTCTCTCATCCTCTCTCTGTGTGTGTCTCTCTCTCATCCTCTCTGTCTCTCCCTCCCTCATCCTCTTACCCTCTTCATCACTCTCACTCTCTCATTTCTCTTGCTTGCTTCCTCTCCCTCTTCCTCCCTCTCCCCCTCTCCATCTCTCTCTGTCTCTCTCTCTCTCATCCTCTCTCTGTCTCTCTGTCTAATCCTATCTCGCCCTCCCCATCTCTGTCTGTCTCTCTCCCCCTCCACATCTCTGTGTGTCTCTCCCCCTCCACATATCTGTCTGTCTCTCCCCCTCCACATCTCTGTCTGTCTCTCTTTCCTAGAGGGTTGCAGAGTTGTTTCCTATACTTTTGCTGAACTGCCACAAAAGCATAAAAGCACCCGTCTTTTGCTTCCTTTCTCTAACACAAGGAAACCCTGCCTTATCTTTCCTCTACATGGCCTGTTTCTCGCTCTCCCTCCCTCCCTCTGTCTGTCACACACACACACACACACACACACACGATTTTGTCCTCTTTTTAAAAGCTTTTTCTTGCTCCCTCCATCCCAGCTTATTCTTAAAGATGGCATCGTCCTTTCTTTCTCACTCTCTCACTCTCTCTCTCTCTTTCAGGGTCTCTCTTCTAGGGCTGAACGATTAATTGCATTTGCGATTTAATCGCGATATGATAGAACGCGATTTTCTAACCGCAACGTTCGCGATTAAAAAACGTGGTCTAAAAAAAAAAAAAAAAAAATTTAATTTTTTTTTTTTTTTTTTTAAGATGGTACATTTTGCACACAGTGTTTAAAAAGTGCATGCCTAGTGTTTATACTTAAAATTACTTTTTTTTAAATTACTTAAATGCACAGTGGCAAAGCCACCGATTTGTTGTTCTTGTTTCTGTAATGAGCAGTTAAATAAAAATGTAAAATGTGGGATAGAATATTTTACACTAAATGTATCTTATATTGTGTTGGTCATATTTAAATCATTCATTACGTTTTGTTGGGGAAAAAAAAGAGGATAAAAAAAAATCGCATATTAAATCGCAATCGCAATATTTTGGTAAAAAAATCGCAATTAGATTATTTTCCCAAATCGTTCAGCCCTACTCTCTTCGTAGTTCTCTCTCTATATCTCCAACAGTCTCTCTTCTGGAGGCAGCCAAATCTTTGTTTTGTAGTACCAAAAGAAAAACACAGTTCCAATGGCCGAGACTAGTGTAAGTGTTAGTGTTGAGCTTGAGGAAATATGACCTCACAGGGGACCAGCCAAAATCAGCCCATCATAAAACGAATAGCCAATTCCCTCAGCTCCCCAATAAAGCCTATAGTCTATTGCCATATGTCTAGAAGATCAATCCAGCTGGGTGAGAGTTTCACACTCTATAATGAAATGTTCAAGAGTGAATCCAAGTGATCCAAGCAAGAGATAACAAACACACACACACACACACACACACACACACACACACACACACACACACACACAGTGCAGAACGATAGAGAGAAAGAGAGAACTATGGAGGAAGAGAGGAAGAGAGGTGGTTGGAGTCAGAGCTGTTGCCCAATCAGGCCTTGGTCACACTTCCTCTATGCTGTGCACTAATTTCCTGCTCTTATTGTGAAGGTGTGAGAAAGCTGGTCTCTTCCTCTCTCTCTCAGCCCCTCACACGCATATACACAGTGACACATGGCATATATCTCTCTCGCATACTCACACACACACACTCATACACACACTCTTCACACGCATAGGCACACCTGCACCGAGACACACTCACACACACACACACAGAGCAGAGTTGGTGTGTGTGTGTGAGACTCGTGGGGGCACAAGAGCCAAACCAGCAATGAAGTGTGAGCCAGGTCAGACCACAGCAAAGGAGAGGAGACACACACACACACACACACACACACAGACAGACAGAGCATGGACATCCACATCCACACAGTGAGGTGAGTCTGGGGTCCAACTTGGTCCCACCATCTTCCTCATTCTCAAGACAAGTTCAGCAGGGAGGTAAAGCAAGCGATGGAGGGAGTGTTAGATAGAGAAACAAACTATAAAGAGAGAGAGAGAAAGAGAGGGAGGAGGTAATGAGTGAGTGAGTGAGAGAGAGGATGGACATCCCTGTTTTTCCATGATGAGTGATAAGTGCCTGTCTGCCTGTGAGTTGCCCTTGTGACTAAACTCCCTGCATAAGTCACAGTGGATAGGAGCAGATTTATGGTACACACACACACACACACACACACACACACAGGACATCATGTACTCTACCAGCACACAGTGAAGCTCAAGAACGGCCGCCCCCACACACACACAGACTCGCACACACAAACACACAGTATGGAATTCACTGTGACCTCAAAATCTAGCTTGCATCAGGTATGTGCTGGAAGGTCAGGTAAATGCCACCCACATTGCGGACACACACACACACACACACACACACACACACACAGTATTTAGCTATGCTGGTCCGTTTCTAGTGCAGCTTCAACTTCTAGTGAACTTTTTTAAGCATGGGTTTCAACCTTATAACATAGCCCAAACCATCAGCTACTAAAATCAAAACTCTTCTATCTGTGTCACCCCAACACACACACACTCACAAACACAGAGCTCACCACACTGACAAACAAACACCTGGCTAACCATGCCCAATCTCTCCAACCACCAGAATAAAAAAAACAAAAAAAAACATTGACTCACTTCAAGTAAGCACATCTGTTACAACTACACCAACAAACAAATCTGTGTCAATCTGCAGCCAATACACTGGGAACCACCTGCAATGGACGTGAAGGCTATACAAAACATACAGTATCTGTAAGATGTACAGATCATAATTCATGACATATAGACTATATTCTGACGATCATTCCATACCTAATTAGTGACCAGTGCACTGTACTTTAGTTGATATATCTGCAGGGTTGCTGTTTGACTGGGATAACTTATGAGTGCTACGGGACTAATGATGACATAATGGGCCCATAACTCATACAGCTGTAACCCTGGGTGACGGTGCTGAAGTCTCAGGTCTCCTTGTTTTCCCGCTGTGTGTTGTTGACAAGAGTGGGGTACACACACACACACACACACACACACACACACACACACACACACACACTCAGACCGCCACATACACATGCACGTCGACGTGTGCGGACAGTAAACACTCATGCACAGCATGCTTCCTCCGACACCTGCGTCACCAGATTAGAAGGCCCCCCCAGGAGAGCTGTGGGGAGAGTAATCAGATTTCCAGAGTCATGGGGACACAGCTAAGCCTCCCATCACCATCACCCCATTTCATTATCATAAGCCCTCATCAGCGCGCGCACACACACACACACACACACACACACCCCCACCCACCCACACCCAAACACCCACCCACACCCAAACACCCAAACACCCACACAAGTAACTCATCAGTAGACACAAACATGTCAACTAGTTCAGGTCTAAGGTGTTAAGTTTGGACATATGAATCTGCACAAACAAAGCAACACCTCTGCCTCCCTTTGCACTACCATGATACTAAGGACAAGAGGCACACACACACACACACACACACACCAAGTCCCACCCTCGGGGCCGGGATCAAGTATTTGCAATGTCGCTCAGCCACATTCATGTTAGCATGCACGCACACACAGGTACAAACTGCTTTCAATGAGTTTACTGTGCATTCTAGACACGCACACAAACACACATAAAAAACATGCATCCAAAAGTGATCACCTGACTGGTAAACTCATACTCATACACACACCAACCATCTCAATCTCTTACACACACACACACACACACATTCACTCCCTCCCTCCCTCCTTCTCTCACACACACACACACACACACACACACACACACAGCGCAGTGTAGAGGACAAACATGGGAGCCTTGAGGAGGAGGAGATTAAAGGGGAGCAGGTCAGGTATTTGTTGCCTTTCTGAATATGCAGCCTGCGTCAGTCAGTAGTAGTGGCTGGGCCTGTTAAATGGTTGACATGTCCATAAGTGTGTGTGCGTGTGTGTGTGTATGCTCTATAACTAACTAGCTCTTAAGTCAGTCAGACAGGCAGACAGGCAGACAGGCAGACAGGCAGCCCCCCCACCCCCCCCCCCCCCCCCCCACACACACACACACACACACACACACACACACACACACACACACACACACACACACACACACACACACACACCCTCCTGCAGTGTGAAAAACATTTCTATTTGTGAGGATTTTTTTCCCCCCTGGTTGTTTTCCAGCAACACATGGGATATGGGAGGGGTGCCGTCATTTCCAACACTCTGCACACGCACGCACACACGCATGCACACACACAACTACTTTTGCCCCCCCCCCCTCTCTCTCTCACACCCACACGCACACACACGCACACACGTCATGATTTCACGTCATGAACACTTCACATCACTCTGCCACCCGCCACCCAGACCGCTCTCTCAGTCTCTCCTGTAGGCTCTGGGTCACTTCTGACGTCAGGATCTCTCCTCTTCTGGGTTTTGGGACAAACGCTACCTTCAGGGAGCCACTCCACTTCACTCCACTCCGTCTCCCATTAAGAAAACACTGGAGCTCCCCTCCCTCCCCTACCCCGAAAGTTTATTTTAACAAAGCTTCACAATAACCTCAATCTGCTGCCACAATACAGCATTAAACAGGATTATACGAACAAGGAAGGGGAGGGAGAAAAGGAAAGAGGAAGAGAGCAGAGAGAGACAGAACTCAAAAAGGAGAAGGAGAACAAGACATGTTGTGGAACAACAAGGAAGAAGGGAAGGAGCTGAAGCAACCAGAGTGAGCCTGTTTCTTAATGCGGCAATAACCAACGAGTTTATTGTTATTTTTTTTCCCAAGGAAATCAAAATAGAAGAATTGCTCAGTCTCCCGAGACCTGCGGCAAAAATAAGACCAGGAATCCTTTTTACAAGAGCTCGAACGCAGTTAAAGACAACAACAACATTTCCAGTCCAAAAACAACCCCAGACAAGACCTATTACACTCCTGCAGTGACAGTGAGGTGACCTAACCACCTGAACAAAGGCTCTCATCACGAGGAAGGGGGGGGGGGGGGGGGGCTTAAGCCCAAACCCAAATGCAGAACTCCAAATGGACTCCTCTCTACTCCCAGTTTTCCCTGTGAACGCTGTGACACCCCCGGCGCGGTCTAATCCCAGCTCCGGGCTCCGCTCTCCAGCCTCGAGCCGACGCAGCTGCGTTTAAATCAGGCCCAGCTGGTTGGAAGCGGTCCCGCGCACGCCGCCTGCACCGGGCCCACATTCCTGCACTGCTGCCGCCGCTCCCACAGCCCCTCCCACAACCCCTCCTGATTAAGCGGCAGGAAGAGAGAAGATCTCTACAATACAAACACACACCACGCTCCTGCGCACACACACACACCAGAGAGAGAGGAGAGAGAGAGAGAGAGAGAGAGAGAGAGAGAGAGAGAGAGAGAGAGAGAGAGGGAGAGAGAAGATGGAGAAGAGAAGAAACACATACACAGAGAGAGAGAGAGAGATAGATAGAGAGACAAAAGAGAAACCGAGGTGGAGGAAGAGAACTGTGCACACTGTCCAAACGTACAGATCACAGTTGAAGGGGAAGAGAGATACAGGGGAGAGAAGAGAAGACATAGAGACAGACGAACACGACACTCCATAATGAAGGGCTTTTAACGGCAGTCGATAGTCAGGCGGCTACTGTGCACCACATTAACACAGCCGTGCGCTGTGGTGTAGGACAACCGTGTGTGTGTGTGTGTGTGTGTGTGTGTGTGTGTGTGCGTGCGTGCGTGTATCTGCTGGGATATACAAACAGCATGCAAATACATGGGACTGAGAGAAAGAGTTCCGAGAATGAAAGGGAGCTGGAGAAATTATTGGTCACAAAAGCCATAACATGTGTATGTGTATGTGTATGTGTATGTGTATGTGTATGTGTATGTGTATGTGTGCGTGTGCGTGTGCGTGTGCGTGTGCGTGAGAGGGAGAAAGAGAGAAAGAGAGAAAGAGAGAGGCAGACAAAGAAAATGGCAAACTGCTTAAATCATGTACCACTTGTCCTCAGTAACACAAACACACACACATACTGAAACTTTCCTGTTGCCAAGTCTGCAAAACCTAGTTCACACATATCGTCCTCAACCCTGAACGCTTCAGCGAAGTGTCTGAGCAACAACATCAACACCAGGACTGGCCGGCATATCGAAAAAATATATATATTTGATGCTATTTCCCACTGGCATTAAGATTATAGTAAAACGTGGCATTTCCAAAACTCTTCTACTAACTCTCTGCTACTTTCTTATTATATCATATTGGAACTATATCTATATATATAATAATATCGCCTTTTCTCCTCAGCATATCAAGATTAGATTTGTTTAGCCATCATAGCTTAATCTGCACACAGCATCATGTCCATCAACACCTCAGCTTAACCCACACAGCCTACTTCCACCCACAGTGCTCCGGGCTAACCACCTCACCACAACACCGCATCATCTGCAGCACCTCTGCAGGAGCAGCAGCCATAGCAGCAGCAGCCATAGCAGCAGCCATAGCAGCAGCCATAGCAGCGGCAGCGGTGGTGGTGCCTGACTGGAGCACTAAAGCACTGGGTGAAGAGTGGAGATTCAAGTAGCCACACAAAGCTGCCCAATGCTGGTTGGTTTATAGTTTGCTATATGCTCTATGCTTATGAATGTCACACACCGACAAAAGATAAGCTCTTCCATCAAATCATTTCTACTTAATGAAGAGGTTTCTGCATATGACGCACAGAGCGTTTGCCGCTGACGAATGTGTTGGGTGTTTTGCTACAGGTTTTTGGTGATCCCAGACCATCAGGCATAACCAATGCAAATGCTCGTAAACAAAAACGTTCCGCACACATGCGCGAACAAAATGTGCACAGGCAAATAATGTTTCCGGAAAAAAATGCAGCTCTCATTTCGCAATGTCTGCATGCAACAGGGCCTTCACAGTTCATACACTGTACTCGCTGTATCTAATCATGCTTTTTTTTTCGAATTGTGTCTCAACCATTATGGACTGCCAGCCACACCACACCAAACCAAACCCTCAGATCTGACCTACACGTACCCACATCACGATGACACACACACACACACACACACACACACACACACACACACACACACACACACACACACACGTAACCACATCACCATGTTTACAGTAGAAAGAATGTGCAGCACGGGGGTTCAAATGCCATTTACTGATCCAATGTTCCCCCATTTGGCCAAATGCCTTGCGTGAACCTGGCCCGCGTAGCCGGCCTACCAAAGAAGCTAACCAACAGGTGGACGCACCTTCACCAAAACACTCGTTTTTACATCTAGACACTTTCGTGGCAAGCAACTCGGCGGTGCCGGGTAGCCCGGGCCTCCTTCTGTCCAGTATCTGAGCAGTGTTGCGCAGAGGCACTGCGAGGGAAGTAGGTAAAGTGAGGTGAGGAAGGGCGGGAGTGTTTTTGCAGAGGGAAGAGGAGGATGTGGAGAGTATATAAAGCACAGGACCAAGGTCCTGGGGTGGCAGCTGCACGCCCAGCCGCCGGTGAATTTACAGCCTCACCGAGCACCGCCAGATAATAACGCCATTAAACAGATGAGATAGTGAAGAGTGTGTGTGTGTGTGTGTGTGTGTGTGTAAGAGAGAGAGAGAGAGAGGGAGCAAATGTGTGTGTATGTTAACAGAGTGTGAATATGTGTGTGAGACCGCATGAATGTGACTTGCCTGTATGACAGGTCAGAGGAAATGACAAGTGAAGACACAAACACAAAGATACACATAGAATAAAGACACTGCAACCACACACACACACACACACATGCACACGCACACAGGCCATTTGGATTTCATTTAGAGAGAACTGTCATTTTTCTCTCTCTCTCTCTCACACACTCACACACACACACACACACCACATATGACAATTGCAAGCACCTATATAAATGCAGAAGCAGCTGTCAGCAATGAAATTGACAGCTTATGAGTTGAAATGAAAAAGAGGAAGGAAGAGGATACAGATAGTGACTGGGAGTGTGACGAAAAGAGTATGCAGAGAACAGCAGAGAAGGAAGGAAAGGTCATCTGGATACAGGGCTTGTTCTGGCAGTAAAATTTGCCTCTGTAAACAGGCAAGACTTTGGACGACTCATGGTGGACCTGCTTATTGCTGTTACCATGGAAATAGCAAAGCCTCTCAGTGGTCTGGAGTGGTCACACTCAGAGTGAATATAGGGTGGGTGGAAAGGGATGCAGAGAGAGAGAGAGAGAGAACAATGAGCAGAGGAATGAAGGACGGGTTTACTAGGGAAAGCAGGGGGAAATGAAGACCCAACTCTTCAGAGAGCATTTCCCGTCCTAACTGGCACCTCGACTTGTGCGTAACTTACAGCAGTTACATTTCTGCACTTCTTTTTCTTTTTTCTTTTCTTTTGTTATATTTCTTATGTAAAGTAGTATTTATTGTTACACCAGGTTCTATTGCTCGTAGCTTAACTATTCTCTCCCTTGTACGTCGCTTTGGACAAAAGCGTCTGCTAAATGACTAAATGTAAATGTAAATGTGTAAGAAACGAGAAAGGATTCAAATTCCAAATGCTCTAAAAAGCCTACCTTCAGTCCCCAAAAGACAAAGGTCAATGAAGGACACATTAATCCTTCAATGCTTGACAGCTTGATTAATTCATGAGCGTAACTCATTTCTGTAATACCATCCATCTAAAGCCATTTAGGTAAATGGGTGGCAAATCCTAAGAAATCACATTGGTGGCAACGGTGGGATTTCACAGCCTCTAACCTGATCAACACATTTATAGTCTGACATCTGATTTTCTATAGTATGGCAGTAGTGTTCATTTTGTCAGCTATTTATTTTATTCAGTCTTAGTCCTGTGTCAAATGTATTTGTTTTCATCATATTTAGTCAACCACATCCTGTTTTTTTTTTGTTGTTTGTAAGTATTTTAGTCTAGTTTTAGACACCAAGAACTGTTGACATTTAGGTATTTTTTTAGCCATCAGGTCATATACTAAATATATCAGTCAATTTAGTCTAGCCCAGACCAATAATTTTTTGTCATTTTAGTCAAACTTATACATCAGTTAGAAAGTTAGCTGCTTGGGTGTAGCATACTGGGCTGTTGTTTATGATTGCAAGGCATACGACTTTTAGCTAGTTAGCTCGCTAGTTTTAGACAGGCGCTCCCAGTGCTGCTTTAAGTAAACTTGTAATCTAGCTCAAACCACATCCTTACTATACAAACACCAACCACACTGTTAGTACTGATAAAAGTTGCCTATCTTATATACTGATACTGATATATTCTGGTGATATATTTGCAGACTACATGATGCAAAAGCTGTTTTAGGTCTTTGAGACTGATACACAAATCAGCTACCTAAAAAAAACGTTGAAAGCGTTCTGCTTAAAGCAAAACTTTCTATGTTTTCTGCTTCTTCTGATGCTTCTACTTTTTCTAAGTAGAACAATATATGTGACAGCCACCATAGCAATGTCCCTTTGTTGAGATGCTAGCCCATCTAACGTTATGTCTATACTCACTCCTTACCTACGTTACCTTTGCTGCTCCTTTTCGGCACCTTCACACCAATTTGCTGAGGGTTTTGTGTACCTCCCCAATTGCCTTGACCCCAATACAACCATTTGCTTCTTCTATTCAGCAAGTACAAGGTTTGTGAACTCATGTTAAATACACGTGCCTATCTTTGTCTTTTCTATTAAAGTCACACAATATCCAAGCACACATGCTATACTGTGACGCTATTGCCAACATTTTAAAGCAAAAAAGACAGACATAATGCAAGTAGTACAACAGTGGTGTCATATCACCATCCATTAAACGGAGTCATGCTATAATATGCTTATAACATATGCATGCTATAATAATAATAATAATAATAATAGTACTACATTACAATTTACATATGTTGGTGGAATACACACAAGGAGTCTCCAGTTGTGCTGTTATAGATCATTACATATTCCTGCGAAGTCAGATAGAATCTATCAATGCACTTCCAGGGAAAGAGGGGAAAATGGTTGACTTGTAGCTTCACTGGAATTGAATCCATTTAGAGAGATGGCAAATGTGGGTATTGCAAACGCTAAATTAAATTGTGGTACAAAATAGCACAATGCATCTGGATGATTTGTTTTTATAATAAAATGTATTGTTTTTCCTCCCAAATGCTGTTAAGTTTCCGAGCAACACTGACTGTTGCAGAAGCAGGGAGCAAATGCATGCATGAACCGAGTTGGCTGTGGTACTTTGGGAATCTCTTCCCTCACACCTGAGGCTGAAACAATGACTTAGTTCTCATTTAAATGGACCTGTTGCCCTTGTGCTCAGGGCATATTCTTGTAAGCGGAAAGAGAGACGCTGGCATGGAAGTGGAAAAAAATACAACCAACGAACAACACAGAGTGCAAATATTATCACAAATATTATGCCTGCCTGCAGTCGTTCTGTATCAGCCACGGAGAGCAATAGCATGCACCCACACCTCCCCGCCTACACCTCTCTTGTGAATTGAGCGAGAAATGGAGAGAATTATAGAGAGGAAAGGAGAAGGGTAATGAGCAAATTAGATCACACTGATGATGCAGAGAGAGGGCAGGGCAAGAAATGAGAGTTGAATTTGTAGGAGACCGAGTGCAACGAGAGAGAGATGAACAGAGAGAAATGGTTAAAGTGAGAGATTTAATTTTCTCAACCCCAACTGGAATGCAGTGAACAGCCAGTGACACCTACACAATCACTCCACTGGCTGGCAAACCTCTTGGTGTCCTGAATGTATGTCAATCGATATGAACCCAAAGAGTGTGTTCTGCTTTAGTTGTTTTGTCACACGGCCTAGACCAACTGTTCCCTTCTAACACACACAAAAAAAAAACATGTTCTAAGCTGATTATCACACAATGTGACGCGAAAACAACTTCTAAGCCTCTTGGGGCTTTGGTTGTTTATCCAGGTACCCTGGAAGACTATCAAAGTCGGCCAAAATGGGAAAGGCAACCGAAAATCTCCTGTAGCGGTCGCATACTATAGTCTACTCCATTTTTACACTTTCCAGTGACATCCAATTCCACGTGTGTGCTGTACGTGTAGGCTATTAAAATATCTTCAAAGTCAGACGTCAAACCCACGTCACTACATGAAGGAGGGGGGTCCTCGCGAGGAGCCTGTGACATAATGTTGTAGAGCCCTGCTTTCAAAGAAACGCCATGGAAGCCAACCAAAGCGCTGGGCTGAAATAAAAAAAAAAGCCAGCATCCAGGGCTAGCCTACTCTTCAGTCAGTGAGCGAGCACAATGCGTAAAGCGAGGGCGGGAAATGAATGTAGAATAAAACCGTTCTCTAGGTTACTCATCACTGTCAAAACACACGTAGCCAACATCTTCACCCACGACAGCGCAGCGTTCGTGTGGATTACCTGTAAAGAATAGCGAGCGCCCGATTGTGAAACTGAGAGGGAAAAGCAATGCACCAACGTCATACAACTTCAGTGTTTTGTACACTCTCTTAAGCTGAGCGGTGCGGTTGGTTATCTGCTGTTGTTACAAACGGAAACAAACGAGGGACGAAGTTGTACTGGAGAGTCGCAGGCTACGCGCGTGAAATATTTAGCTAGAAGTTGCAACAGTTCCAAGTTTACTATTGCGTTCATGATGCAGATTGCGCTAAAGGTAGGCTGCACAAGCAGCTTCCTTCAGACTCGCATCCGAGAGTTCTTTTTGTGGGTTATAAGCTCTTTTCACACTCGTGAAATTGGTCGAAAAAAACGCCACTGCAGCTGGCTGAAATGTCTGTTAGCCAAACAGCTAAGCGTTCAGATACAAAATAACAGCAGCACTGCGGATAACTTAGAATGACCACCCAATAGTTTATTTACAATGGCTCAAGTTACAGACAATGTTACAAGTAACCGGTAAAGATAGAATATCGTACGTAATCAGCATTATAGACTGACAGTGTTGAGTAATACAATCACGTTGTTCAGCACGAATAAGTCTGGAAGAGTCCAGTCTTCCTGTTGGCAGATGGCTGGACGACCGAATCAAAAGCAGGACACTGATATATGTATGTTTGCTATTTTGCAGGAAGCACAAAAGCTGGTCAGTCTTAACCCCACCCTACGTAAGTAGACAGACACTTGGTTGAACTGCGGTGTCTTTTTCAATCGTTCACTAGCTGCATAACGCTTTGGGTAGCTAGCACTATACATTTTTGACACCAATAGCTGTGCCATCGTTTGGAGAATAACTATAATGCTACCCGCTTCCTGGAGAGTCCACACTGGCTCACCCTTTTTCTGGTTCGTCAAGCCTATCTAAGCAATGTTACAAATGTTGCGCTACAGCCTATTGCATAGATCTCTCGAAATACAGCGAAACTTGCAAAGTAGCCTACGGTGAAACCGGGGGTGAAAAAAAAAGGCTCTTACCTGGTCCCCGCCTTATCGCCCATCTCCGCAGGCCTTTTCTTAAATATTTTAAGTATAAATGTCTTCAAGTACGGTGATTATGTGTTTGCGTGGGGTCCACCTTCCTCTTCAGACTTTGGTACTCTCGAAGCCCTTGTACATTTGCTCGTTCTCTTTGGTCGGTTCCTCTCCGCAGGCTGTAGACGGAAACCTTTCTGTCGACTGCCTCTGACAGCACTGAATTGGGGCGTTCCCTCTACGCGTAACTGGCATTTGTCCTATCCAATTAGATCTGCGGAACTGTGTTCATCATCAAGTGATCTCTTTGCCTGCCCGCCCTGCCATTGGGACTGCCAATTAAATGCATTTTCAGCAAGGGGGTGTAACAGTAATAGATAAAGAAAATAACAAATAATTCTATCCAGATTTGCGCACAGGCAATAATTCCATGTCATGCAGTGAGTTTTGTGTGGTTAAGGAAAACTTTACGCCTGTTCTTTATTTCTCCCCCCCCCCTCCTTCCACCCTTCTTTTACTCTTTCTTTCTTATTTATTTCCTTATTTCTTTTATTCGTTTTTCAGCATTCGTTAAATGCTGTCTGTTCGTGGTTTACATGAACAATGCGCTATATTTGAAGTTGATGCCTACGATTATGTGCCTAAACTATAATTAGTTTATTTTTAAATCGGGATTAATTTGAGCCACCACCTAGACTCCTCTATTTCAAGAATTTCACTCCCATGTAACAGTTTACGCACAAAAGTTCCCCTCAACAGGGTAAGCCATCCACTTTTGTCTTGTGACATGCAAAGAAATAACAGTAGCACTCCCTATTGCTCTCTACTGGCAAGAGTTAGGAATTGCATGTGGGTATGACTTAAATTCTGATGGACTTGGCAAAGCTTAGATTTCTTGGAGTGTAGAGGGTACAACAAAAAGAATAATAAATCTTTTATTGCACTTTAAACCACAACATATTTTAGATAGCTCTCTGAACTCCTGCCTCTTGAGAAAACTGGATTATCTAATGTCTTTAAGGAAACAAGTAGCCTACATTTGTGGATGGATTCTAAGATAATTAAGAGGGTATATCGTATAGAAACATATCAAGGTAAAATCTAGGGATTCTTGGGAAAGAGCCCCTTAATGCCTTTTCATAGCTGTTGAATAGTTTCAAAAAGAAAGGTAATATGATTATTAATACATTTTAAGAAATTATAGGTAATTATTTCCTTCCTAGTTTAAAATTTGCATTTGCAATTTCCATGCAGTCGCTACCAAACATAATCCTGTCAACTCTAAAGTTTTTAAACAAGAATTGTGAATATTTTTGTGAATATTATATATTATATTTTAATGAAAGCAAGTACATTTAAAGACATGGTAGGCCATGGTACATTGTTGTGTAGTACTGGCAACGCTTTGGGATTTCTTGGAAAACCTGTCAGATCTGTTATGACTATCCTACTTCAAAAAGGAATTCCCCTACATGGGATGTGTTTTACTGTGTAAACTTTGATTGACTTTAGTCTCCTAGTTGTTATCACCAACAACCAGTTGTGTAAATTGTATCAGCTACTGGATGTCCTAAAATTTCCCTCGGGATTAATAAAGTATCCATCTATTTATCTGTCTAACCAGGGTCAGTACTCAGAAACAAGATTCCAGTGCATATCTGGCACTCTGCATGTAGGGCAAGGCAGCCCTGCCATCAGCCAACCCTTGTGTATCCCTCCCTTCCTGACCTCACTGTCCCAGTTGCATGCCTCTTAAGGTGTTTCTACGACTCTGTTACTCCATGGTCACGCAGTTGCCTCGACGGACTCGTTTTCATTTATGGTTCTCCGACGGTTGTGGGTGTTGTAAAGCATTTTTTTTTTTTTTAAGATGGCGGCGAACCAAACTCCGTAGATGGTCGTATTTGTACAAAACAGTTGTTTGCTTTACTTTTTTTTGCTTAGATTTGGTAAAAGTTACAGAGAAACTGACACTGTGCAATGTAAAAACCTCATTATTGCAACTGAAAAATACATCTCAGGGGATTTGCGAGGTGTCTGAGCCAGCTTTCTAATGTTGGCATACTACTACCCACAAGGTAAACAGCGATGTATTGACAGATTGACGGAGTCGGATAGTTACAAAATTTGGGAGGTGCACGTCAGGCCACAGAGAGGTGCTCGGAGAGGGTTTGCCACAACGGAGACGGCTCTCCGTGTCTCTGTGTCTCCGTGTCTCCGTGCTTTACACTGGACCTGAGACTGCTGCCCCCCCCTTTCCCCTTTTGGTCCACCAAGTTACCCTCTCCTTGATGACATGTACATATATTTGTCAATTGCTGGGTCATAGTGCAACTGCATATACAGTGGGGAAAATAAGTATTTGAACCCCTGCCGATTTCGCAAGTTTGGCCACTTGCAAAGAAATGTGTGATCTATAATTGTAATAGTAGGTGTATTTTAACAGTAAGAAACAGAATATCAACAAAAAAATCCAAAAAACTGCATTTTATAACATTTATGACTTAATTTGCATTTGATGCAGAAAATAAGTATTTGAACCCCTAGCAAAACATGACTTAGTACTTGGTGGAATAACCCTTGTTGGCAAGCACAGACGTCAGACTTTTCTTGCAGTTGGTCACCAGGTTTACACACATCTCAGGAGGGATTTTGGTCCACTCCTCTTTGCAGATCCTCTCCAAATCCTTAAGGTTGCGTTTTCAATGGGAGGGAATGAGGGAATGAGGTTCAAGCCCAATATTCCACATTACATGGCCCCATCCATAGTCCCCTCGATGCAGTGGAGTCATCCTGTACCCTTGGCAGAGAAACAGCTCCAAAGCATAATGTTTCCACCTCCATGCTTGACAGGTGGGGATGGTGTCATATTCAGCATTCTTACCCCTCCAAACGCGGCAAGTCAAGTTGATGCCAAAGACCATATCCTGTCTCCCAATCCTCCTTAGAATAATTCAAGTGTTCATTGGCAAACTTCAGACGGCCCTGTACATGTGCTTCCTTGAGCAGGGGGACCTTGCGAGTTCTGCAGTACTTCAAACCATTACGGCGTAGTGTGTTGCCAATGGTTTTCTTGGTGACTGTGGTCCCAGCTGCCTTGAGATCATTCACAAGCTCCCCCTGTATAGTTCTGGGGTTATTCTGCACCTTTCGGATGATCACCGATAACGCACGAGGGGATATCTTGCATGGAGCCCCAGACCTAGAGCGATGGACAGTTGTTTGGTTTTGCTTCCATTTACGAATAATCGCACCAATAGTTGTCTGCTTCTCACCAAGCTGCTTGCCGATGGTTTTGTAACCCATTCCAGCCTTGTGCAGGTCTACAATCTTATCTCTGACGTCCTTGGTCAACTCTTTGGTCTTGCCCATGGTGGTGAGGTTGAAGGTGTGAAGTATGATTCTTTGGACAGGTTTCTTTTATACACATCACCAGTTGAGATCAGGTGTACCTTGTTAGGCCTAATGAGGACTAATCTGTGTGCTTCTTGGGCGCATAACTGGTCATTGGGAGCCAGAATTCTTGCTGTTTGCTTGGGGGTTCAAATACTTATTTTCTGCATCAAATACAAATAAAGTCATAAATGTTATAAAATGCAGTTTTCTGGATTTGTTTGTTGATATTCTATTTCTCACTGTTAAAATACACCTACCATTACAATTATAGATCACACATTTCTTTGCAAGTGGCCAAACTTGCGAAATCTGCAGGGGTTCAAATACTTATTTTCCCCACTGTATGTTTCTGTTTACTTTTTTTTCTCTTCAACATATTGTGCTTGTACAATTAGCCCTCACATGTGTGCGCATGCACATACACGCATAAACACAAACACAAACACACACACGCACACACACACACACACACATACACACACACACACAGACAGACACACACACACACACAAATGTCCTCCACCTGATTGCCCTGTGGATACGCAAGACAGGTTGCAAGAAGCACTGCTGAGTGGTCCATAAACAGAAGCCTTAGATGCTGCTGGTTACTCTATGCTCTTATTCTTCTCTCCAAGAGGAGACGGAGGACACAAGAAGCACTGCTGAGTGGTCCATAAACAGAGGCCTTACACTCTGACACTGAGATTAAAAGCAGTAACAACAGTGCCCACACTGAAGAAAATACGTTTCTGGCTAGGATCCTCACTAAGACTTTAAGGAACCACTTCATCTATCAGATCTATATAACAGAACCCTATTCAACTACCTTTGCCAGTTCTGAGTAGAGCATTAAGAGTTTCTCTTCTGGGACTGAGCTGAATAACCCTGTGTTATTAGATGGGAACCAGTTTTGTCTGTGAGCAAGAAGAGGAAACCAGTCGAGCTTCTCAAGCAAAGCAAGGGCAATGGATGAACTAGCATAATGTCTTTGCCTGTTATTGACGGAGACAGTATAATTTATTTTGTGGGAGAGTGTCCTGGACCCCAGGCACTTACAAAGACTATTGTCAAATGGGGAAACTCGTGGGATAGGAGATGTTGGAAGGCAACTTCAAGTTCCACAGTGTATTGTTGTGACTGATTTGATACCACACATGGTCTTGTATTCTGAGTGTGAACGCATTGCTTAGTTTTTTTGAGTTAACAATTTGTCTATGAAGATGTGTTTGGGTATGAGTACTTGCATTTAACAGTGAGAGGGTGTGAACACTGTGAGAAGTACCCAACCAAACGCACGAGGAAATTCAGATCTTTCCATGTGTAACTAAAACACCTACATGTACTGAGGAAGATTGGGGAACAACACCCACACACACGCCCACACAGTATCAAGAGAAAAGGGAGCGAGGTACAACTGAGAGTTCTGGAAGAAAGCTGAGAATAAACTGAGAGTCACTGTGACGTCTAGCTTTTGCAAATTCAGTATAGCAGATGCATTGTGATAATAGCCAGATGAGTCTGGATAGAACTTGTTCACTAAACTCAAGAAAATACAACAACACCTGCGACACTATGAACACATGTACCAGGTGTTCCACCTTTTTCGATGATGGCTTACTCTCACTTGGTCTCTCAGTAATGTCTCTCCTGTTGGATGACCCCGTAAACATTTCTAATGTTTTGTAAAAGAAAGCGTCTGCTAAATACCTTAACCGTGGTGGAGCAACCTGTCCTCTGGATGGAAGTGCTTTTCACAGGCCAAAGGCTTAATATGCTGAACATTGAGGTATAACAAGATCGCATGATAACATCTTGAGACAACCCAGCTAAATGTTGAGACTGAATTGGTGTTTAAACCAATGCAATCAAGGCTGGCTTCCCTTGACAAATGTACCACTCAGCATTGCTCTTTACGGTTTGACTCGATACTGCTCCTTTGAGATCTGTCTTCCCAAGGCGTTGGATAGGTTTGGAACGTTTTAAAAGCACAATACTAACTAGTCCCCTCCCCCCATGTTTACAAAAAATCCATCAAGTTACATCTTGCAATGTATGGAAACAGGTGATGTGAAAAAAGACACATACCAAGTAGGGGTCTCTGAAAGAGTAAGTGAATTGAGTCATATATGCAATGATACTAACCACTTGTAATTACCTTTATCTATAAATCACATTTTAAAGCAATGGGCACAAGTACTTTACATAGTCAGAGTAAGAAGAACATAGGTCACATAAAAATAAGTGTTATTTTCTGACAGTCTATTACAAGGGATACAATTACTGTGGCCTTTTTTAGAGCTATACCCTGCACTCTCTCTAAGACTGAGAGCCTGTTATAAATCAACACCTTCAACCTTTCCTTTGCTGCATTATCTGGCTCTCCGGATGATTTCGCCCCCAATTATTGACGCATAACAGATCTGCACATCCCATCGACCAAGTAATACGGATAGCATCCTCTCCTGGCAAGGAAAAAGAATTTGTTTGTTCATGAACTTTTGAACTTTTAATTTCGCTATTGATTAGCACATTCTCTCTCATTATCTTTCATCTTAAATCTGGGCCGCGAGAGTCCAACATTTCCTTGACATCTTCATTTGTCACATCCTGCTGCTGCTGAAAAATGGCCAACGAGCTATCTGAAAGGATACATTTAACAGTAAAAAGAGTCTGAGAGGTATGGGCAAAGAGAACCACCCTCTTGTCCAGCTTAGAAACCCTTACAAAATAAAGTCTTCAATTAAGACCAATTAGATCCCTCGATTGCCGAGCCCGTGCATCTTACTTAAGGCAAGCCTCATCACCTAAGACCACAGACTTTGGGATCCCCATCCATGCTCTTTAAGACTAGCCTAATCACAGCTTTTCAAATACTCCTTTAAATCCCCCTTACAATCCAACCAACACACTTACAAAAACAGGACCAGACTTTCTTAAAGGAGGAAAAAAGACACATGGCCAAAGAGGATCAAGATCTAATCTTATAGCCTATTCAGTCTTCTCAGGTTTAATTTGATTAAGGGCTTCCTCAACATCCAGACTGTGAACCTTTGACATTAACATGGAATCCATACCACGAAGCAGATGTCAATATTGTCTAACAATACATCTCGCATCCCTGCTGTGAGTAATAACAATGCTATTGGATTCACGGAGAACCATTACAGTGAAAGAGAACCAATTCTCCATGACTCCATAATTGAGAGAGTAGTGACTAATTAACTAACAGCTGGTTTTAGGGGACTTATAACCATATGTGGAAATTTGTATTATTATTTTTAATCTGTCCTGTGTTTCACAGTGATATAATGATTCCAAACAACATATGTTTGGTGTCTTTATTACAAGTCTCCAGGTTGTTCATTAATAAGAGACAAACACATTAATTTGTTAATAAAAGACTCCTTGTTGTTCCTTCTAGCCTATGAGATGGGCAGAAGAAGTAGCATCAAAATAAAATAGCACAGCTATAAAACTGCATGTGTCGTTTAATTGCAAACATAGCATCCTAAACATATAAAAGAAAAATCTTAGATACATATAAGTACAGATTTATCATCAACAGTCGCACTCTCTCTCTGTTTGTTCATGAAACATGAGGAATACACAACAGTTAACATAAAAAATGCACTTCGCCAAAAGGAAAAAAATAAAAACCTTTAAGATATCTAAGAAAGAGAGAGAAATCTCTACGCCTTTCTCTTTTCTTTCTTTCTTCAGATGAACACAAGGGCCCTGGTCACTAAGGGCTAACAGGCACCTATAAAGTGATATTCTGGAACTCTGTCGATTTTTAGTTCCAAATTGCCCCACAACAATGCAAAATAAAACCATGGGCTTAACTTATAGACTGAAGTAGTGTGTGATGCGTTGGCATCCACACCAACACATGTACAGTTTTCAATACCTATGAAAGTAACAAAAACACAAGAAAATAACTAGTCTATATCAAGCATATACAGTTACACACACCACCTTTGACATCTCTTTGCCAAGGATAATAAAACAAGAGCATGTTTAAATGCTGCAATGCTACCACTTGTTTAAATGCATCTCATTATACAACAGGTGAGATAAATACAGAGAGATCGACAATACATTGGACTGTGACAACATTGTGGATGCAACACACGCACACACACACACTCACACACACACACACACACAGAGCCAGGGGTAGGAGCCAGGGTCTGCTCTCTCACAGCAGTGGTTCTATACCTCAAACCAGAGCATGACCAGCACCACCTATGATTGGAATACTTAGGGCTCCAAGGCCCTGTCTTTAATCACCCCCTTATGAAATGACAGTCCAGACCGTACCAGAGCTCAACCAAAATCCTGAAACGTATCCTTCTCTAGTACATTAGGACCTTTGAAAATTGAACCCCCTTTCTCTCCCAACACACACACACTCGTGCCGACACACACACACAGAAACACACATACACTTCTCGGAAAGTTAAGGGCTCCTAAAGTCTACTGGTGGCCCTGCAGCTGAGTGCAGCACATTTTGAGATGCAGAGCAGGTACAGTAAACACGTATACTTAAAATAATGTTTTTGTTTGAATGGTAGAAATTGGGAGGGGAAGTCAGATCGAAGGGACAACTTCCTTATCCCTACTGCACTTCAACTGTAAAACAAATTGCTGGGATAAAAATAAAATAATAATAATGTAATTATAGCCTAATTATAGTAGAACACATGGGCAAACCCAGTCTATTCGTCATCCTCCTCATCGTCCTCGTCCTCGTCTTCCTCATCATCCTCCTCATCATCGTCATCATCATCGTCCTTTTGGCTTTTCATCATCTGCTTAGGTGCCATGCCCATGGTCATCCCCATGGCCATGCCACCCATGGCCATGCCATTGCCCATACTCATACTCATACTCATGCCGCCGCCGCCGCCGCCACCACCACCACCACCACCACCACCGCCGCCGCCGCCGCCGCCACCGCCACCGATGCCGACACTGCCACCGCCACCGCTACACACCTTCCCCTTGCCTGACCTGTAGTCAGCAACATCCTGCAGATGGAGAAAGGGGAGGTTTTAAAGAGTGCTTCCTAAGGAGTTGTGTGGCATCTAACGAAAAAATTATAATAATAATAATAATAATTCTGAACGAATGATGAAAAGGAATTTAGTAAGAAGCACTCTTATTGTCAAGCCAATATAATTACTTTGTATGTGTGGCAAGGGCTGTTAGCATTTCATAAAAAATTCAACAGATATATAGTAACAAGATGTTGTATAGTAACAATATACTGTAACCACAGTAACATCCTATAGGTGCATGGGAGGAATACAGAAAAGGACTGCATGTAGACCTGCAACTATGGACACAAGAGACTGAGACTAACCTTCTGGTACTTGTCCTTCAGCTTGTTAGCTTTTATCAGGAACGGCTGCTTACTGGCATCGGGAAGGCCGTTCCAGATCTCACCGAGTTTCTTGGCCACGTCTCCGATGCCGAGGCCGGGGAACTGGGCCTTGATTTTGGGCCGATGATCCGAGCAGAAGACAAAGAAACCCGAGCTGCAAGACATTTGAGATGTTAACAACTATGTCATAATCACTGATTTACTACTTATTTGGTGGCACTTCTAGAATCATATTACCAACGATCAAGCTTCATGATACTCAAATGTTTATTGTGTATAAAATGACAGCCAGATGGTGACGTACGGTGGTCTCTTGGGGGCATTGGGGTCCTTCTTCTTGCCCCTCTTGCCGCCTGGGGCGTAGTGCATCATCTCGGCGTCATAACGCACCTTGTCCTGTCTGGCCCTATCTTCAAACTTAGATTTCTCCTTCTCTGTCATCATCTGTGGACAGAAATATGATTTAGTCATAAGTGAGCAGCTCTGGGGACAAACTAGATTAATCAACCAAATTGATTATTGATTATTACAAAATGATTGTGTGCGGATCAACTGCTAATATCATACAAATTAGGCCCGTGTTTGCCATTACAGTAGCAGGCACACTAGTGTTAGATTTAGGTGAATTTCATATACTGAAATTTCATATGCTGTTTCATTTATACTGAACCATATCAGACAAACCCCCACTCTCAGTTTGAATAACACCAGGGGTCTGGAACCAGAGCCTTCAGACTTGGTTCCTGGCCCTTGTCCAAAGCCAGCCAGAACCATCAAACTTGATTCCTGGTGTTTGTTTACGTTTGGAGCCTGAGCCATTGGACTTGATTGTTTGCCTTTGCCTATGAGATGTTCGGAGCCAGGCATATTTAGCATTTAGACTCCTCCTTGGTCAAGCTAGACAACGCCCCCCCCCCCCCCCCCCCCCCCGCCTAACAGTCACACCCTCTCATGTTCAGACCCCCTACTTAGACCTCCAGACACACCCACCCCATCCCCTATGCTTTATGCCATTGTTTATAATGTGTTAATTATACCCTATATGAACTGTACATTTCTGTAAGAATATTGACGGTTTTCGAAGAAGGATGTGGCCGTGCTATCCGAGGATACTGTGCTATGCGTCGGAATAAACTGATTCTTTTCGCTAAGCCGCCTTCCCAAGTTTATTACTCAGAACAAGCTTACTTAAACCAAGGAACCAACTTCATTGGATTTAGCCAAGAACAGCCTACTCTTTCACTGGTAATAAGTAGTAAACTAGACTTTATTAAAATATGAAGGTAAAAAATATGCTGATTGTCTGATTGTTGCTGCATAATTAAATTCTATTAATTTCAATTCTAATCGGTATGGATGGACATAAATCACTATCCATTATAAACAGACTCAAGTGCATCATTTTAGAGTGCCAGAGCAAATTTGAAGCCATGCTTTTAGTGACATGCAAGTGTCACCATGACATTCACTTCGCTACTGTGTAGAAAAACAGAGGTTTCAAGGTTACTGGGTGGTCTGACCTTCCATCTTCCAGAGCATTTCTTGGAGAACTCGGTGAAGTTGACAGGGATCTCAGGGGTCTTCTTCTTGTGCTCTTCGTGGCAAGTCTGTACAAAGTAGGCATAAGCAGACATCTTGCCCTTGGGCTTCCTGGGGTCCCCTTTGGCCATAGTGATCTGGGGAGCTTGTTCACCTTGACCTTCTGATTTTCTATTAGTGTCTGAAAGAGAGTAGAGTGGGGGGGGGGGGGGGGGGAGAATCATTAAACACTGATTTTTTTCTTCTTGCTGCACAAAATATCTTGTGCATAACAACACTGTTCTGATCATTTTGAGAAATGAATAAAACAGTGGATTTCAAACAGGCATTTCAATTTAAATTGGCTACCGAGAAGGTGATGCTAGTCATTACCAAACCAAATCTGGTGCGGGGCAAAGGACCCTCCCCATTAGATGTGAGGATGTGTTCGGATTATTAATGAGCTACATTTGTCATTGCTTCTTTAATTCAGCCTCAAATTCCTCTGGGGATTCAATAATAAACTGGTGAGCCCTAAATTGCTTTTTAGAAAATGAGCAATCGCTGACAAAAAAAATACAGTATTTTAAGTATATTTGTCCTTACAAAAATAAAAATTAAGAAATATAATGCATTTTCGTAATAAATATACTTAATCCTAAAGGCAAAATACATTTAGTATGCTAATTTGATTTTATTAATGTATTGGCCCAAAAAATTTTTTTTAATTAAAAATGTCTTATGTACGATGCCATTTTCCTTCGTCGCCAACGCCCATGTCCAAAACTGTAATTTTTTCTGTTACTGTGTATTTCTTTATTTCTAAACTTTGGTTCACACTACTTCACTCCCATATACATTCATATTGCCTAGCCGTCTATAAAGCCTATGCGAGCTACGGGTTATATGATGCTATTGCGCGGCGAGTTCGCTCTCGAAAAAACAGAAAGGTCATCAACGCGATTTATTCATCTTCCATTTTGTGAAATGCGTCCTCATGAGAGAAACTGCTGTTTATTTTCCTCCATCTTGCATCCCTTGCTGTTACTTTTCTGTAAAATTCGTTACTTTAACGGAATAAGTCTCCATATGTTATGCTTTCGCTCCCAGTACAAGCATAGTAGGCTATTGGTACTGGCAGTATAGAGTAGGAAAGGTTTGCTGTTCTTTGCAATAGCGCCCATTCATTAAAATGGCTTCTGTGGGACGAACGAGGGGAAGGCTCTTTAGCCTAACAAAGCCGAACACACCCCCTGGGTTTCGAAGATGATTCTATCAAAATATAAGCTCCAACAAAGAGCAAAATGTAATCGTTAGTTAGAACAAACATCATTCTCAATATTCCTTAAGTATTTTTCCCGCTGTCATGGCTAACTTTGCCGTATTTAACTATTTTCCAAAGTTGTGAGCTATCCCTATAGCTATGGCTTGGTGCAATGCCGTTTGTAACAAAGGCTATGCGCCAGCCATTTCTGCTGCGAGTCAGTCTATCGAAACTGTCAAGTTCAGAAAAGGCACTAAAGTACCTAAATGCATTTTTTCTTTTAAACATAGAGTTAGAGATAGCCATTTCAAGATGAAAACGAACAAAAGCAGAATTTGTTGTCTGCTGTGTAATTGTTTTTTCTTCAAATTATCTCCGGTCTCTTCTGCGTGTAGGAACAGCTCCTTGTCAATGGTTTAAAGCGCCAGCCATTTTAATGCATGAGCATTGGACGAGCGTACACTAATTGTAAAAATATATTTCTGAAGATGACACTCAAATATTTCTTACACGATGATATAGAGAGCAAGAAGTTTGGTGGAAACCGAATGCTTTATATTATTATAACTGAATATTTTCTAAGATGCCATCGAAATGGGTTTCTAATAGAAGGACAGGCTTATTCGTAGACAGGACAGAGCCAGCCATATTCATACTGTTACACACACAGCAGCGATGCGTGTGAAGAATAGCCACAACCTGAAAATACAGTTAAACAACTTTGCATTGCTTTTATATGAGAAAAAATAAAGAGTCTTTCACACGATATATGAACATCCCATTACTGATCGAATTTACATCATAGAGTTGATACATTAGGCGATTTAACTCGTTTAGACCGATTTCGCTGTATTTCTGTTTAATTTTAAATAACCGTTGAAATTATTCTGGGAAAACACTAGGCAACTGTTTTGAAATGCATATAAGCATAATATGACAGAAAAACTCTTAATAATAACATAGGAAAGCTAAAATAATAAAATACACATCAGGAAATAGGCAAGAATCATAGAACTATAGCCTATGCAAGGAAATACATACTTTACACTAATAACACCAATTAAAGTTTATAATGGATATTAACATACTATATAGTAATGCTCGGACACTTGGCCATACCTGTGTTGTTGAGCTGTCTGAAGTGCTGTAGTCTCGCCTTTCTCCTGTCTTCCCTTCTCTCGCCTCTCTAAATCCTATGTGCACAGCCTCGCGCTAGTTCAATACGAGACTGGCCTGATTGGCTAGCGGCCGCTCCGGTTCAAAACAACCTCCATAACTGTGCATTGGGTAGTCTTTTACACACGTCCCGCTCTTCGCACATGCGATAGGTCGACACGGGGGCCTTGTCGAGCCCGCCCTTCTGAAAAACTACCGGAAAAGTTTACTACCTTATAGCTTTGTCGAGGGCATGTGGGTTACTGCAACGTGCGGTAGTAATGTTTTGATTTCTGTGTGTAGGCAGTAAGTAACCCTTTCCTGTACATCAGTGGTAGTTTATTGTTTGCAAAGGAGAAGAGTAATATGTAGGCAACAGTTAGCACGTGCAGTGTATTTGCATAGCTATGCCCCGTGTTAGCAAACGCGCTCGTAGAGAAGATGTCTCCGTGGAACTCGCCTGTGAGTGGGGATCCTGCCAAGAAACCTTCTGTGACATGCAGACGTTTTGTCGTCACGTAGAGGAACACCAGAAAACGTGGACTCACTGCTTGGACACTGAAGAGGATATTGGTAGGAGAAATGGAGACCCTTCCTTAAACAGTATGCTCAGTATTGCTGAAAAATGTAAACAATGATTGTTGTGTCTGTTGCGTGTGACTGTTTAAAAGCAGACTTTGATTGCCAGTGGAGGGACTGTGGACTCTGTGCGATGGACAGTGATGCGGAGTTATTGAGACATGCGTTCTTCCACTGTTACCACACCAAACTGAAGCAGTGGGGACTGGCCATCCTTCAGACACAGCCCGCCCGTGGCACCTGTTCTGTGGGTCTGTACAACCGCAACATACTACCTGAGGTCACTGACAACTTGACGTGCCTTTGGGAGTACTGTGGGGTGAGTGTGTACATACATACATACATACATACATACATACATACATACATACACACATACATACACACATACATACATACAATAATTCAGCCCTGGATGGGAAAATGCAGAGGACAAATTTCACTGCAACCTATTCGGCGTGTGTGTGTGTCCTGTGTCACCACCCAAAAATGCGCGCGTGTGTTGCTGTGTGTCGTGTTGTGACCAAGTAAACTGACTTTGATGCTGTCTGGTATAAGCTGTCTATTAGAAGGCCTTTTTAAAGCATCCGTCCATGCCTCTTGAGATCACCCATTTTTCTGCCCAAGGGACATGCATGCAGTGTTTGGAGAGGAGAGATCATTTACATCAAGATCTGAAATTGCATTTGGAAACTTTTTTACAGACATTGTTTGGTTGTACTAGTTCAGAGGTATTCTCTGGTTAAAAAATCCTATAAGGACATTGTTGAGTCCCTCAACATAACTAGCCAGTTACAGTTACTGGCACCCTCCCTTGTTTTGGGGTTTATGTTTCGTAGTGATGGCTTAAGCATGTGGGTTTTTTTTCTGTCAATAATTTGCAGCTGTAGTAGTGTATCTGTCCATTATGCAGTGAAAGTGGCACATCTCTGCATTTTGAAGCAGATCTAGACCAAATCTGCTTGTCATCATCATTAATAATATGTGTAATCTATAAGAGTTGTTCTGACAGAAATGGGACAACGAAATGGGAGTCATTTTTCTGTCTTGTTAAGGTCTCCATGAACAATCCTGAGTGGTTCTATCGCCATGTGGAGAACCATGCCCAGTCCCTGAGCAGTGCATCCACCGGGAAACTAGAGAAAACTATTTGCTGTGGCTGGACAGGTAAAAGAATATAACGGTTCACATTTATTCATTGAGAAGGCAGTTGACCAAAATAAACTTCCAGCACAGGTAGATTTATTTATATATATATATATATATTTAATTATTATTTATTTAATAAAAAATAAAAACATAATAATACCATAGGAAAAATATCACTGTCAATATTTGTGCCGTCTTAGTAGTGCATTGAAGAAAATGTCTTAATAACTACATGGCTGTGTCTTTCAGATTGCAAAGCTTCCTTCAAGGGGCAGTTCAAGCTGCGTGAGCATCTCCGCAGCCACACTCAGGAGAAGATCGTGGCATGCCCATTCTGCGGAGGGATGTTTGCCAACAACACAAAGTTCTTTGACCACATCCAACGGCAGACCACCACCGAGGGTATAGGCATTGTTTATGAATAACCTGTTAGCTTTCCTTTAGCTGCCATCACTTTCTGTGTTCTGATAACTATTACAAAAACAAGATAAGGTAAGAGAATGGCTAGCTGACAGCCAGTTATTTTGTTTGAGTGCAGTGCAATGAAAAGAGGGTAGACTCCTGGGGGTACTCTAAGTATGTGGATTAGTGATTGTGGTAAAACCCCCATGGCTTCATTCTCCTAGCAAAACAAAGCCAAGGGGCTTTTATATTAGGCGTTTTACCACATACTCTGAGTTAACTTAGCCAGGTTTGTCTCTAAACGCCGTACTTGGAATACCCCCCTGGTTTGCACTCCCATCCAAACAGGCGAAGGATGAACAAACACACCTGCTCTTCCAACTAGCTGCCACTAGGCTATGTACTGTGTAGTTCTGTAGTTCGGGCTGCACCACCCAGCCAAATTGAAAAAAAGCGTTTACAACACTGTTGCCAAGAATCAACAGTTGGTATGCTAGACAGCTTTTATCAGAGCCAACTGTGTTATTGTTTGTATTTGCAAGGGTTGCGGAAGCCTTTTAGGTAGCTCGCTAGTTTTATACCAAAACTCCTTACTGCTACTTTAACCAGCCTCTGATCAGGATGCTTCCTTTGAAGAGGAATATCTGTCTTAGCCAGGAAATTGCAGCATGTTGGTTCTCTTCCATGTGTTTGTTGCCTCCCATTGCTTCTTTCTCACACATGATTTCTTTGTAGACCAGACATTTCAGTGTTCCCACTGTTTGAAGTACTTGGCTACAGAGAGACTATTGCGAGACCACATGAGGAACCATGGTGAGGTCTTAATGGTTTGACTAATCTTTTTTGGTCTTATCAAACACTCCGCAATTACAGCTTTGGTCAGTTTTGCTCAATTTGAATGTATTCGTTTAGTCTGTTATTCGGAATGGCTTCATTAAAAAAATTAAATAAATAATAATTATTATTATTATAATTTTGAACACCAGTGAGAGGTCTGAAAGACTTCTTGGCCTAATTAGTGGGTAGATGTACGATGTGAAGTAAACAAAAAACTTCAGCTATTCCTTGATTAATGTATTGCTTGAAAGTACGAACAAACATTACTCACAACCTTTGGATCTTTGGAACAAGCCATTGTTCTCAGGGCAGATATTCACAACTGCTTTTTATATATGTTTTTATCCAGTTCACTCCTACAAATGTTCACTGTGTGACATGACTTGTCCATCACCATCCGCTGTCAAAAATCACATGAGATTTCGGCACAGCACTGAAAAACCTTACAGCTGTGACCTCTGTGATTACAGGTAAGTCCAAATGCCGTAATGTAATATCAGTAGAAAAAAAATTGTCATCACCAGTTTTTTTTTTTTTTTTTTTTTTTTTTTTTTTTTTAAATAACTATACATATGTGAAGGTTTGTATTTGCTTCGTCTTTCAGCTGTAAAAATGAATTTGACTTGCAAAAACACATGGACAAGCACAACTATGAACCAGCCTATCACTGTGACCATGACAACTGTGATTTCGCCACACGTTCCATGCAGTCCTTCAAAAGTCATTACAAAAGGGTTCACGAGGTGAGACGGACGAAACTGCACATTCAGTATTCAGCAGATTTGCACCCACAAGAAACTTGGATATGACTGGGGATGCAATGGTATTAGAAATGTCACAGTTTAATAACCACACATCTCATTGCAATATCATTGTGCATGCTGTTTTCTCATAATGCGTAACAGTAAAAGTTTTTTTTTTGCAATTCTAGATCATATTATTCTGTGTACAATTCCATGTCATAGTTTAGGATATATTTTAAACCGTTGTTTACCACACCACAGGGCTTCTCCCAATAATAATGTATGCCTTAGAAATAGAAAATTATGTTTGAGAAGCTGAAATGACTAATAGACACGCATAACAATTGCTTTTTGGTGTGTCTTCAGCTTGGAGATTCCGCACCCCGGTACTTGTGCCACGTGTGTGAGCAGTCTTTCTCCAGGGGCAACAATCTCACCGTCCACCTGCGCAAGAAACACCAGTTTAAATGGCCTTCAGGACACCCCAGGTTCAGGTGAGCCAGAAACCATCTCTTTATACATTGCTATGCTTGACTTGTCTCTAGTGCTTGGACTTCTCTGAGAAACTATTACATACACAGTTTGAGACTTAGTTGATTTAAGAGAATTCAAAAAGTTGTGAGCTATAAGTGAGTTATCATAAATGTTTTTTTAATGTCTGCAGGGAAAAGAAAAATTGGACTAATTACATTTCCTTCGGCTTTACGACACAAAAAACCTTATACTCCAGTAGCAGCCCATAGGTTGAGTATGAAGTATGAGCGGCATGACAGTTCTCAACGGTTTCTGGCTAATTTGACCATGAGGAACAAAACTAGGGTGCTGTCATTTACTGTAACCCGAGCGAACATCAACACAACATCGAGATTTTGCCACATCCTTTTAGGGCGCGTCCAGTGCATCTGTATCTCAGCTTCTGAAGGTCATAGACACTTGAATTTGGACTCAAAATGACCGGAATACGCATGTTTATATATGCACTTTGAAGGATTCTAAGCTCTAAAACCGTTACTTTTCGAGATATTCAAGAAAAAAATATTTATTTAAATTCGCAAGGGGCGCAAAAAGTACTCCACTAGCAGGCTCAAATTGAATATGCATTATGAGCGGCACAACTTTTCTCAACGGTTTCTGGCTAATTTGACCCTCAGGAACAAAACTACGGTGCTGTCGTTTACTGTCACCGAGCGAACATTGAGATTTTGCCACGCCCTTTTAGCACGCGTGCTCGTCAGTATCTCAGCTTCTGAAGGTCGTAGACACTTGAATTTGGTATCAAAATGACCGGAATACGCATGTTTATATATGCACTATCAAGGTTTCTAGGCTCTGAAACCTTTACCTTTCGAGATATTCAAGACTTTTGGGGGGGATATTCGCGTGGGGCGCAAAAAGCTTCAAATCTTGAATGTCTTGAATATTTCAAAAAGAAAAGGTTTTAGAGCTTAGAAACCTCCATAGTGCATGTATAAACATGCCTTTTACGGTCATTTTGAGACCAAATTTAAATGTCTATGACCTTCAGAAGCTGAGATACAGATGCGCTGGACGCGTCCTAAAAGGGCGTGGCAAAATCTCGATGTTCGCTCAGGTTACAGTAAATGACAGCACCCTAGTTTTGTTCCACATGGTCAAATTAGCCAGAAACCATTAAGAAAAGTCAGGCCGCTCATACTTCATACTCAACCTATGGGCTGCTACTAGAGTATTACTGATTACTGTGTCAGAAGTCCTTTTGATATTTTCTCATGCACTGGAAGTTATTCAAAGACACTTGTCAGTCATAATGAAATGGAACCATTATAGGTCTCAATATATATTCACCACATACTGGTGCAAAACAGACCGTGTGCCTTATACTGTATCAGGCAACGTAAGACCACAGAGCACTACAGAGACATTTGGAGAACATCCATGATGCTCTATGAGCAGTGTACTGTCAGCTTTATGGCTCATAAATCCTGCTTGACTAAAATCTGAACAGAGCTACTTTCCATGCAACAGAAACTGTGTTCGCAGAGATCAAAGAACCAGACCAGGCACACAATACTAATGTATTCCATCCTCTGCTCTGAATGTACTCCATCCACTCCTGGTCTGTCACAGCTGACTGAACCTACCGGTGCTGTTTTTAATTGGCTTTTTCACATCTGAGTTGGATAAGCACAGATAAACACAGGGCATTGCATTTGTCTGACCATGTAGGTGCGGTGATGTTGCTTGAGATGCAAACCATGCAGAGCGAGGGGTTCCACACCTTATTCGGTGTTGCTGTTTTCCTATTGCTGCATTCAGTTTAATCTCACAGGACCAGATTGGATTTTGGCACTGCGTGATGAGAGTTCATAGTCAGATTGACATTGTGGACTAGAATGATGTTGAAAACAAACACAAACACAAACAACATTATGCCTGCAGGCTTTTCCTCAAAGGCCCACCATTAACTTCCACATGTCCCTGATTTACAATCCCCCTTCAGAAGGAGTTCAAATTACTTTAGACAAATGCTGTGAGTGCTGTAATTGCTCCCACCCACATTCGGTCCACATTTTCCTACAGGTGTAATATAGTCTCACGTAGCCAGACTGCGGACTCTGGGACAGACATTTTTGCCGTGGTATGTTCTGGCTGGCCCAAAGTTGGGCAGCAAGGTGAAGGGTCAAACATGGCTAGTCATCTAATGGGAAGAAAAGTGCAAGAGAGAGAGAGAGAGAAATCAGATCATTGTTTGAAGATCATTTTATGATTAGATGTGACATTCACATTGTAAACAGAATTTGAAATCAAGAGGAAGGAAAAAAACAAACGGAGTCTGCTCAATGCACACATTTAAAAACGGAGTCTGCTCAATGTACACATTTAAAAAAAGGAATATCAGCCTTCTCTGCATTTCCCCTACTCAGGTACACGGAGCACGAGGACGGCTTCATGCGGCTGCAGCTGTTCCGCTATGAGAGCTATGCGGAGCTGATGGAAAGCCCAGGGGCCGGAGACTCCACAGACCAGCCTGCCCAGGGCAAAGACTCCGTGCCGCCTGGATGCGCAAACGGAACGGGTGGGCATCTCTCTCCTGCAGGTGGACCACACGGAGCCGGGAGAAATACTGGAACTGTTGCTGAGCAACCAGAGGATGGGACTATGCAGGAGTACATCGAGAAGGTGTGCAGTGACCTGCTGCGTGAGGAGACGCGTGCGTCGGGAGAGGAGGACGATGTGTTGAGGCAGCTGGGCGTGGATGTGCCCTGACCTGGAGTCTTGGGACTGAGTCTCTTGCTGCACTTTAAATGTAATTAGCAAACCTAATGGATTGATTAGGGTGATTAGTTTACTTAATGGGAAGTCTGTGTTTTCTCATCTCAGGAAGTCTCATCTACATTCCCCTGTGATCCAAATTTTACAGGTAGTGGGTCTTAGGCGAGGCTTGCTTATGAACCTTGAAACTCACAAAGCAGCTCTGATTCATATGATACCTTATTAAGGACAACATCATAAGTAAACACTTTACAGGGATATCCCATCTATTGAGAAAATGAATGAGTGTTTTTCTTGGACACATTCAGATGAGGTGGTCTCAGGTTTTTGTATGAGGAAATGATTAAATACAAATATAAAGCTCCTACCACTCCTGCCTCCTACTGTTCACTAAACTGGGATGTAGACTAAATATTTTAGATCCATCCACTGCTGGAATGTTTTTGTACTATGTTGACATGTTCCACAGTCCACACGTGTCTGCTGAATGTGTTATAAGAATCAATCCAAACCACTTGAGTGGTCCAGTACATCTGGCCTGTTTTGTTAAAGGTTTGTTTTTAAAAATGACCTATCTATTCCAACCTCAATGATGTATGTCTACCAATGTTCCTATTACTGGATGCATCGTGATTCATTGTTTTAACATCTTACAGGGCCAGGCAATGCAAACAAATGCAATAAAAGGCAAACAAGATACAAGCAATGTACAGGAATATCAAGCACCATCTACCATCTGTTTATCATGTTTGCAGAAAGACCTCAATCATTGTTGTGGTTATGTTTTTTTCTTTTCTAACATCAGATGCAACACATTTAAAGATGGTCCTGGTCTCTTGGGGATCTCTGTGAAGTTGTCTTGCAGTCTTTTTGGCCAGAGATCTGCCAGTAGGGATGGATATAAATGCAGGCATTGGAATTTATATCCATAGCAGTGGGGTGTACTGTATGTTGTCATGGACAAGTAATAGTAGACATGAGTGAGCATTCTGTTGTGTGTGGGTTTGTTTTGTATGGCATACATCAGTGTCTCCACTACACTTGCAATTTGCTCCTTTCTGCCGCATATATATATCTATCTATCTATAGATAGATATATATATATATAAATAGATAGATAGATAGAAAGATATATAGTATGTGTCATAAATATGATTTATTTATTTATGGTTTGTAACTACCAGAAGTCCCTGAGCTTCTTACATGAGAGTTCAGATTCAGTCCATGCATCTACTCTTAATCTGCCCGAGCTGCATAGAAAATTCTCTGTTTTGAGTCCCACAGGGTTCAGATTTAGATCGAATAAACTGGAAGAGCATAAAAGGGCGTCGGGCACCCCTGGCACACACTGGCGTAATCCACAAAGCCACCCCAGTTAGCGCCTCTCACCTCAGGCTGTTTGTTTCACTATGCATTGAAATCACAGGGCATCTGTTTGATGAAAGGGAAAAGGCTTTGCAAGGCCACACTAATACTAATTTACAGAGTCCATCCCCTGTCTAAAAATCCCCTTCAGGTAATCTGACACTTTCACTTTGATAGCAGGACAATGTTTTGCTCCAAAAACACATTTGGTCTACTACTGGCTCGCGGACTTGTGTCCATAGGCCACTCTTTGCTAGACAGCGGATGGCTGTCCCTTTATCAGTTCACTTGCTGAAATGATTTGTGGTTCTATGCTTGATCTGTAAACCCTTCACACATCAGTTTTTGTTGTCAAGAACACACAAAATAAATGAACTGCTTCTAGACCTACAATAATGACATATAACTATCTCTATAAGGGTAAGAGTTGGCAGTTGTTCCTTATCTGTTGTGTATGCTGATACTGATACATGTCTTACTTTAACTCAATGAAGCATATTTTCAAATGTATGAATGTGGTGTAATGCTGATTCCCCCAATTATGGCAAGATATATTACAGACCAGACTGTAATGCATTTATAATTAATGAGGGTCAATTTTATGTGCCACTGATTCTGTCCTTCCATGGAATCTGTGGGATGACAAGAGACATCACTCAATAGTTTGGTGGTGGCTAAAATCCTTAAAAGCTTATTGACTGAATTTAGTTATTGATTGATTGACAGAGGATCACTCGCAATGTTTGTGTGCAGCGCAGTCTAAACCGTTTTTTTTTGCTGAATATGATTTTTTTTATAAAGGGCAGCTTTCATCGATTGTCATGTTTGCTTGAAAATAATCACCCCTTTTGTGAGTGCAGTCAAACAAATCTATGCTTAAATGAATCGGGTAACAGGGAAGGAACAAACCAAACCAACGATTAGTAGGCTTGAATTCACATCTCTCGTTTATGAACAGTGGTAGACGGTAGTTGCGGAGGAACCGCCCAACGCTGGTGTAACGTGATTCTCCACGTTGCCTCTTTCGTCTGTTCTCGGTAGACTTCGCTTGCTCATGCTCATTCGCACTGCAGACTTTATTGCAGCTAACTGTTTCATACTGTCGCGCTGCCTTGGGTGGACTCGGATCAAAGTACACGGCTCTGATACGTCTCGTCTAACAGCTGGGCCTAGTGGAGACTCGTTTTTAATCTACCTACATTTGAGCTACAATTTCCAACGTGGTGGAAATTTCCTATCGGACTTCGAGACTATGAGGAGATTTTCGGCATGGGCTGTGTTCGCACTGTTGTCTCTGCTCGCAGTGAAAGGTAAGCGCTTCGCCCCTCTTTGTTGAGGTCTCTGACATGCGAGTTCATCAGATTTTTTGTCGGCTGTTGAGCAATGAATGGGGCCGTAGCCTACTTGAAACCTGGATGCTGAATAACGGTACTTTGCAAATGAGAGGCGGTGCACAATATAATTAACGTTACCATTCATAGTCTACGAGTTGCAGTTAAACAGCTGTGGAACATTGTGTCCAGAAACACTGGCAGTGACTGAGGGAAGCCTAGCCTATATCTTTCCAAACCAACGGTTATTGACAGTTGAAAATGTAGTATTTTTTTTACTCCTGTAAGTTGCATTTAAAATAGACGAAGATTTAAAAAAAAAATTGCCATCTGATCTTCTGATCTTACTAGTCTAGTAAGACAACGGTCCCTATAGGAGGCGGCCACTGAGAAAGACCAGTAGTCAATTATTGACAATTGGAAAGAGAAGAGGACAAATGTATGTCAAAGCCTTTTGTATCTGTCATCGCTGCATTGGCAGTTCATTTGGCTGGCATATTTGACATGGTTCAACCTTCTTTCATTTGTGTCCTGTGCACACCAAAATCAGTGTCTTTGTGCAGAGAATGGGAAATGGGCAAGGAAGTTGGGTTTTTGTTGAAAATGTACATTTAATGGATTTCCTTGAACAAGTACAGCGACATTAGGAATCAGTTCATACCAGTCACCATGAAAAAGACCATGTTTCCAGAAAAAAATAATAATAATAAAAAAACACCCTACACAGACCATGAATTATGGGGCCATGCATGAAGTGCCAAAATTTGATGGCAAAGCACCCAAGCCGGCTGCTGGAGGCACACCAGACATTTTGGCAGCGCCGGTTCATTGTAACAATGACTTGGTAGAGTGTGTCTCACCCTGCCGTACAGGTAACGCATAGGGGATTTGCTCCCATCCCCACGCATGCGCACGGCACAACCAGGCAGGTACCGGCGACGCTCGCTCTCCGTCTCCCTCCCAGACTGCGGAACACACAGGGAGAGGCCATGACTGAGAGACGTGCCGGGTAGATGAAGCAGAATTGCTCTCCCATGGCACGGTTAGAGATAGGGGGGATGGTGAGGGGAAGGAGTGCGGATCCCTCCCCACACCCACACCCCTTCATGTCTGGGTTTAACCGAGCAGCAGGCTAGCCTGTCTGCCAGGTTTTTGGTATTCAGTGCAGGTAATCACTGCTTTAATTGAAGCCATTGTTCCTCACCCAGACTCGCCGTGCTAGATTTCCTAACATTGAGGTGGGTGAGATGTCGCCCACCCTTCCGCACTCCCACTATCCCATCCTCTGCCCCCCCCCCCCCCACACACACACCCCCACCCCACCCACCGTCACCTCCTGCCCCAAAAGAAGCCCCCTTGTTCAGATGAATAGAACGCCGGGGTAGCGACGCTAAGACTCAGCTGTGTGTCTGGCAGGCTTCGACAGCATCAGACCCCCCCCATTCCCCCTGTCCTCCTGCTCCTCCTCCTGAATGAACGCCTCCTTTCTCCCTCTCTCTTTCTCCCTCTGCCACACCCTCTATTATCGATGTAATTAGATCAATCCAAGATGTGTGCCATGTGCCACGCGCACCTGAACAAGCCCCGCAATTGATTATTTATTACCTCATCAACCCACCGCAGGGCAGCTGTGAGGCCTGCTGTCAGAATTCCTTTTTTTTTCTTTTCATTTTCTTTCCAAATGAATACCCACTGAGAGCCAAACCTTTGCTCGTCCGTGAACATGAAAGGCATATGCCGGCTGCTTTCATATGCGAGTCTGTCTGACCCAGTCTTATCAGTGTCCTCTCTGCATTGCATCTTTAATAATCCCCGTGCCCAGCTTGAGAGTGGACAGGGTTCGCCGTTAAGCAGCATTTAAAAAACATCCCGCTGGCAAATTTGGGAATACTTAAATATGTTTCAGCTCATTAAGCCGGCAAACGGCAAAACTGATAGTGTGGCCAAGGACAAATCCCTGAATAGGGACTTGCTGTGGTTGAGCAGTGGGTCTTGTAGATTAGGTGTTGTCACGTGACCAAAGAAATCAAGTCTGCTGAGACGGTTCCTGGCTCGTACAGTAGGGTGCGAGTGTTTTTAACAGTGTTTCTAATCCTGGACTAGACTGCATACAGTTCGGGGCTGAGGTCTCAAATGGAGAATCAGAGTGAAAGACTGCATTGGTGGAGATTAGTGAGAAGCAAAGAATGGGGGGGAAGAAAGAGAGAGAGATAGAGATAGAGAGAGAGAGTGTGTGTGTGTGTGTGTGTGTGTGTGTGAGTGCCGGTAGAGGTTAGAATAAGGTAAAGGGAGTAATGTGGCTCTGACCCAGGCTAGCCGATTCGTACACAAGTGCAGTGTGCTGGTGACTGACCCCATGCTATAAATAGCCACAGGAAGCTGCTGTGGACAAACAGTACCATCTTGCATGAGATAGCTGTGTTTTAAAGGCACAAAGCCACAGACACACTTATGTTTCTCTGTCTGTCTTTTTTAAGTAAACTGACATGCCGGTTGACTATTGTTTTATTTGCTGAAATTTACCACCAGCCCTAACAGCTAACTCACTGATTAATGTGGTGATACCGGCCAAATGAGTCCTAATTTAGATCAATAACTGGTAATGCATGCCACCACAAAGAGATTAAGGGAAATGGAGACTTGTAGAAGATAACCTTTGACCTGTAATGACTCAATACAAACACCTAAAACAGAGTTCTTATCATGGCTGATATAAAAGCAGATCAGTTAAAGAGGTTCCTCTTTGAAGATATCTTTTTTTTTTTAATCCAGTGCCTTCCCCATAGATTCTCCTCTCTTTGATCCTCCACCATGATGGAGTATATGTGGTAAAAAAAAAAACCTCTTTATGTGGGCCGTATGAACACAAAAGGTCCTCTGTCTATAGGCAGAAAGAATGAAGAGCAGGCCTGGCGAGTGCCATTTTCTTGGCCCCTACTAATCTAGCTGGGGTGGAATTTGATACATTCGAAAACCTCAGGAATTTGGCCATAGTCCCCATCTGAGGACCCTTTTGAGTACGCCCACTCTCTCACTCCTTTTTTCCCCTTTGCTCCTTTACTCGCTAAGGCAGTGTCTGGCATTTTAGGGTAAAGGTCACGTGTGTCCACACATGACTGGGTGACACTAGCTTGATATACCTCAGGCCTGCTAGTTTTCGTTTTTTTAATCTGACTGTTTGTTTGTGTTTTTCTTCTCATCTTTGTCACAGTGCGGTGTGAGGATGGCTTTGATCTGGCCGATGCGCTGGGTACCGATGATGATGACCCAACACCACGTACGTAAGACTCCATGACCTCATCACCATCACTGGACTGTAGACAAAGCATTGGGACTATTGACCTAACTACATATGAGTGGAAGATGCATTAGTCTGGCTCTAGATCCATACAATACAATTGCCAAATGATATTAAAAAGAAATTGATTTGTTATGTGTAACTGGTGGGTATTCTTAGACATGTTCTACAAATAGTCTGCTGATATTAAATTTAATGGGTCTTCATGGGTCCTTTTGAATGTGCAAGGTGAAGCACAGAACCTCATCTCACACAAAGATTTCAGCCGGTTCTCTGTGCTAAAACAGGTTCAGAAGAGCTTAGAACAGCAGCAAAGCATGCAGACATGAGAACCACTGCAGATTACCACTAGGAAACCTTGAGAGCTCTGAGAAGAACCCCAATGAGTTCCCCAATCCCAATGGGTTCTTCCATGGGAACAAGCTAAATAATCTACTGTTATGCCTTATGAATGTGCTCTTAACCGACTGTAATAAATATTACACGATTGTAACCATGTTTTTAAATTTCTCCTCAGCCCCAGCTAAGCCCCCCAGTGGACCTGCAGGAGGAGCTACAGGAGGCGGTAAATAACCTTAATTGATTTATTTACCACCTACTTAGTGCGGTGCAGCTTGTGCTGTAAAACATGCTATGTTTAATATAGCTGGGTGTTAATGAGATGCTTATAATGTGCTGTGCGTCGTCCTGTCTAATTAGTGTGGTAATTGGCTTTTGACATACATTAACGTTTGCTTCTGCAGCAGTTCTGTGGAGAAAGTGACAACGCAGCACTGAAAGATTGCTATGCTGTTTAAAATAAATAAATAAATTGAAACCTGCTTTTGCACAAATGGTTTATCAAGAAACATTTTTTAACTTCACAGAACTGGACCTCGCCGAAGCCTTTGATTCGGACACGCCCACGATCAAACCGCCTCCGCCTCCAGCCCAGACCAAAGCACCAGTCAAGCCCAAGCCCAAGCCAGGTATGCAGCAAGAGCACATGATCTGCCTGGGCCACACATAGGCCTGGCGTGAGTCAAACACCTGTGTGACTGTCAGTCTCCCCCCTTTGTGTTAACTACTAACCTACTAAACATTTGCACAGGATTTCCTTTGTGAGGCAGAATGAAACCGCTTACTTCCCCTCTTCCTTTTCACCCGTTGCTAGTCTTGTGGAACTTGTGGGTTAAACGAAACATGACAAACTTGCTGTTCATAAAAACAAAAACACAAAAAAACATCCTTTTTTTGACAACTCCAAAGCCCCAATGAAACCTGAGCCCTGGGCATTGTTTTCCCTCGTGGGGTGCTCAACTCAACTCGAAGGAAAGCTGCCAGTGAGAGCAGCGGCAGTGGATTCACCCTTGTGGCTGCCGATTAGATGTTATCTTGTTACCGACACACAAAAGTTGCTCCTTGAGGGGCTTGGAGATAGCGTCTCCTGTCAATGGATATTGATTCCAGCGGAAGATATCCTCTCTTTCAAACCAAGAAGCCTAATGCTTCCAGCAAAGAAAACCAGTAATACGATTTCACGGTGAAAAAAATGCCACCTTCTGTTTCACAAACACACATCTGTGTTAACGAAACATCTAACTGAAGGATGCGGATGGTGGACACTAGTTGGGAATGAATGAACCCATAACCTGTTAACGGCAGCACAATATACCAACGTTATGTTTTTGTCCTCTTATTGCTCACTTCTGTCAGAATACGAATTTTTGCTTAATGTTTGTGACATAAGATATTAATCTTATATTAATTACATAATAAGATATTTTTCATTCTTTAAAAGAGGGGTAAGAAATGGCTTAGTTAATCATATTCAGGTACTGGCAGGCTGTTACAAAATGTGGACATTTTATACTAAATGATTTAGACCAGTCCTCCAACTCAGGACCTGCATTGCTGCATACCTTAGATTCCTCTCTGCTGTTGGTGAGATACATACACATTATTAATGAAGTCTGTTAGTGCAGAGAGAGACATGCATGCCTGTGGCTCGTCCGGAGCAGCTGGATAGTCAGACACTTGATCAGTGCAGTGCTTTTGCCCAGCGTCGCTCTCTAACCCCCACTAACCAAGCAGCGCACTCGCTCACACAGATGAAACCGACTCCGACTTCTTCGGGGCCACGGTCCGGCCAGGTCTGCTGCCCCGCACCACTCCAAGGGTGACCAGAACCACCAGTCTGCCCCACAGTGCCGCACCTGGTTGGTACTAGTTTACGGCCCGCGTAGACCCGCGTCGTCTGGGTGCCATGTGTCATCGTGTTTGTGTCTCTATAAGTCCCAATCATATGTGTGAAAACTAAGCGTACATACAACATAAATGTGTGCATATTCATATGTATATTTAAGTGTAAATGCATGTTGTGTGCGAGTACTTAATGGAACTGTATTATTTTGTATGTACGGCATGACTGTGTACGTATGCATGGATGCACACATATATGTTCTATGTTTTCCACATCAGACCGTTTTGATGGAAAGGGAGGCATCTTCTCATCAGTGTTTCACTTTCACCCTGTTGTCTCATTCTCTGTCTGTCTGTCTGTCTCAGTGAGCCTCGAAAAAGAGCACGTTCACGCTGTTTGTCTGAGTCACAACACAGCGGTCTCTCAGTCCCTCCCTCAGCGCGGCTGACGGCGTCCCCCAGCTGGGGTGGCGGTTGCCACGGGGTCCCACTGTCACCCCAGCTTTACCCCCATGACCATACCGAACCGTAACAAAACCACAATGAGGACCAGCATAAACAAACAGGCTCGCTCTAGAAGCTTTGATCCTGTCTACCCATGCTGAAAATGGGCCATGTGTGGCTGCCAATGGGCGCATTTGCCAATGAGTCTCCTGGCAGACATTTTGGAACCTCCCCACCCCTCTGCCAATTCCCCTCCCCTACTCTCTCACCCCCACCCGCAGTGCAGATGCTCTTTGCAGTCTGCACTGCTGGAGTAACTGTGACAAATCGTCTTTCGTTTGTCTATGCGTCTATGGTCATATTGTAATGCGCAAGTATTATGTGTGCACAGAGTGATCCAAAAAATCTCCTCAAGACCTTTCTCACCACTGAGAGCATGAGAAGTGATAGAACATCGTCATGATTAAAAGTACATCGTTGTAATGTATTTGTAGATCTTTTTGGTGGGCCTGGGCATTGGCTCTCTGGCTTTGCCTTTCTCCTTAATTCACAAGGTGAGTGCTTACAGTATAGCTATCTCCACCCGGCCGACCTCAAGCAGATGGGTCCCCCCTTATGTGCAGTTCTGCTTAAGGTTCCTTCCTGACTAACAGGGAGTTTTTTCTTGCCCCTGTTGCCATTGTGATTGCACTAAGGGGGTTCAGCCTCTGGGCTCTGTAAAGCGCCTTGAGACAATTGTATTGTTATGGCGCTATATAAATAAAATTGAATTGAATTGAATTTAATTGAATTGAATTGAATTACAGTATAGCTTCACTTCATCAGTTGATCGCTATGACATCAGTCATGCCTCGGCCCGCTCCTGACCACGTCTTCTGTCCCTGCTCAACACATGGGATTGAAATGAGAGCATTTAAAGTGTGGTGCCAGTGGTGAGTTCAGTCAGGTGTGTACAGGGCAGGGAAAGACGGGAATCGTCCAGAGCAAGAGGGGCCACAAGGAGCGGGATTGGAAACCTCTATTTTAAATCATTCTTCACCTACTGCTCCCACTACAAACAATAGGATTCCCCGAACTCCGAACCTACTTTGCCGATGATATGTGGGTCGGCGCTGTGGTTATGTAGAGGGATTTCTCAACCCCTTTTCTCATTTTGAGAGTTCGACCAGAGAAGACTCCCCTGGGCAGTCTACTATAGAGGTAGTGTTTAGTTTGACCTCGACAAAGCGGAATTGCTTAAGATGGTAAAAATATCTGTCTAGACGTCTAGAACACACACAGTAAGGCATCCTCTTTCTATAAATAGGCCTTCATTGCTGCGCAGCGTTAACGACGACTACTCGACGTTGAGATTTATCGTGGCACCCTCCTACCCATCCCTCTTTCATCCTGCCACTAGTTTCCTGTTGTTCACTTATGACACCTCCCCCATTGCCATTGTGTCTAAGTGTGTATGCTTGTGTGCATGAGGTACTGGTTGAATTGGACTGACAGCTACTGTTGGGTTGGGCTGGGATGACTCATAGGGCCTGACGACTTCGACCTGAGTGATGCTCTGAACCCCAACAATGACATCGGAGGAAAGGGCAAGGGCGGGAAAGGAGGTGAGTCATCCCCTACACAGCATCAATGCATTATGTGATATATAGTATATCATACTGTGCATTAAGATTATTAGTTTATTGTGTATAACATAATATATTTTCAACACTGGAAATACATACTAATTAAAAGGAAATAACTACATAGTCATTGTTATCACTTGCATTTGTTATTGTATTATCTCGCTCATATATTATGCATATATTATATATTAAGTCACCTTGGGTAAAAGTATCTGCTGAATATATTAACTTTAACTATAAATTTAAACATACCACTGACCTGATAGATGAATTTAATGAATCACATTATATTTCTGTACGAGGGCCCTAGCAAGTCTTAGTGAAGACTGTTGAACTCTTTTGTTTTGTTTTGTTGTCTCTTTTGTTTCACTCTGTGGATGTTAGGAACGACCTGTGAATTTACAGTCCATTTCCACTGCAGCTATTATTGACCAAAGCAGGCATGCGTTAAAATCAATACCATTTATGTTCAGTTAGGTTACTGGCTTTGAGTCAAATAGCTGTGACTATGGTGTGTGTGAGCCGGGGGAGGGGGTTGGTGATGTTGTTATTGGTAATGGAAAAAAAATCCATATTTTTAAATAAATTCAGAGTGAAAGGACATTTGAAATCGACAGCTGCTGTATTTGATCTGTAAGTGAGTTTCTCTTAGCGAGCTACTGGCTTAGTTGAACTTTCTGAAAGTTTATTTAATTGAGATTTTACGCTCTTCTGGCTGATGCCAGCAAAAAGCATCTCCACCTTGAATGTACTGGAGAGTAACCAAAACTGAACTTATCAAATTGAAAAATGTTCACACGTCTCCCTACTTCTATATTAAGTAGAAGTTATTTTTATTTACACACGCACAGTTTCTAGTCTACAGCGTCGACTGCTTTGGCTAAGTAAACATTTATGTGACGAGTGGTCCAAAAAGTGAAGATCAGAAAGTTGACCAGTTGTAACCAGAAAACAGTCACGTGACTTGTATTGCCTTCGTTCAGAGGGAGGGCTAGAGAGAGAGAGAGAAAGAGAGAGAGAGAGAGCATAACGGGAAACTAATAACTTATAGATATTATGTAAGCCTACATTGGGTTTCTATACAGCACACATCCACCTCCACTGGCAATTGCTAAAATGTTTTAATATAATATTAATATTAATATTTCTGTCATGTCTGTAACATATAGCTCACACATCGAAAATGCAGTGAAAGTTTATGTAAGGATGAAATAGGCTCCACACCGAAACTCAAGTCTCGCGTCTCACGCAGGTAGCGTGCACGTTCTAACCATGCTCTAAAATTGATAGTTAACACAGTCGCAACTTACACGCAACGCAGCCAGTAAAGTCCTTCCTCAAAGTAGGCCTATAGCATAACTCGTACTCCTACACTCACCAAAGACACAGCTTCATTTAGTTTAGTGCAATATTTAATGGACATTCTTTTGTAGTAGTCTATTAGGTTCACATTACTTTAACTATGTCCCAGCCATACACAGCAAAAACAGTCCTCCCATGTATCATCTTGGTAAAAAGTCCATATATGAGAACGTAGCCTCATGACAATACACCATTAATCAATACATCATCAAACCGCATCAAGTTGGCAACATTTATTTTGAACTGAATATTAGCTTATTTCCTTATTTGCTTACATTATAATACAAGCAAAGAATCTGAGGATGAGCAAAATGTGTTATTTTTAAATTTCAACTGAATAAAGAAGAGCATATCTGTATAGCCTGTAAGGTAGAGAGGCCCTTTGTTTGGTTTAGTTGTTTGCGTTAACATTTGTGTGACTTGTTTTTGTGTTTTTGTTTACATTTTAATTATGCTAAGAGATTCACAACTATAATAATAATGTTTATTTTTATTTATTATTTATCTTTTTGGGGGCACCCAAATGGCCAGCAGCAGCTTATTCTTTATGCAATTTTATCTTAATGTGATATATTTGTGCAGATGGCTATATTACGTTATTTGAATATAATGCCTAATAGGTGTAAAAAATATCATCATATGAATTTACTTTACTCTTACTCAAGTTTCAAAATTTCAAAATCTAAAATTTTGATGGGTATTTTTGTTTCATTAAGAAACTTTGTTGGGCTCTAATTCTGTTTGTTTTACCTGTTAAAACAACACACTTACTGATAGAAATACAGTTAAGAAGAGGTGCATGAAAGTCTTTGAATTTGATGTGACTGAAAGTGTGGGAGCCCTGAGGGTTTGATAGCGTCTCATGTCCCTGTCAGACAAAGGGTATGACGGAGAGGGCAGGGGCGATGGCCAGCCCAATAACAGAGGAGGCACCGGTGGTAAGAACCCCCACCCCGTGTGTGCCCGTCTGGGTTGAACTGCTGTAGTGAACCCACCCCTGGAGAATGCCTGTCTTCTCTCTGCTCTCTTTTGCTTTCTGCTTCCTGTCTCCCCCCAAAGTCTCTACAGATTTTTCACCCCCATACTGTCTTGGTCATCTTTAACACAGCCCACTGGGAAGTCATGTTGGGGATTAGGTTTCTCAGAATGGGCACAGTCGCTCAAAACGCAGCAAGCTCACTGAACTAATCAATAATCTTTAACTTCCACGTGGCTGTATCTAACTCTGAACACAGGGATGACTAACCAGTAGTCATGCATGGGTATTGTAGTTCTGAGTGCCTTCAAAAATGTAGTCTTTTCATTGTGATCTCGTGTGACCCACTTGATCTTGTCAGTTGGTTAATCTTTTTTTCTTCCTCCAGTTCTGATTTGTATTTTTTTTTTTTTTCGGGGACCCTATCTTTGTTTCCTTTCTCTAAGGTGGTCAGGTTTTTCATATCTCTTAACAGAATCAACCGCATGTTCACATGTTTTAAGAACCCTAAACAGTGGTCTCTCCCCTATACAGGTGGCCAGTTCAGTGACGATGACCTGAATGATCTTGGTGACTACAAACCTGACAAAGGCAAAGGTGATGATTATAATCGGATAATCAGTTTTTTTTACTAGTATAGTGCCATTACTCCTCATCAGGTTATTCAGATGAACTAAAATGAAATATGTTCATATAATAATGGTGTGTAATTAACAAAGTATGAAAGATGTTACCTCTTTACTTAAAATAAGTAAAACCACTGCAGTAGCTTATCCATGAGTCCTTGTATGTCTGACAGGAGGCCCAGGGGGAGCTGGAAGTAATGACCTAGATAATAATGAATACGGTAAGATCTTCTCTCCTCCACCACATACCATAGACACTAACTACATAAAGTTTGAATGTATAGTGTATATGTGTGGCAACATATTAGGTATGTTATATAGTCTATACCATAGACAGTATAATAAATACTTGAAATAGCAGTTCTGGTCAAATGTCATCTTGTGTCTTCCATCACCAAAACCTTTGTGTCCCCAGATGGCACTATGGCAGAGACAGGCACGATTGCGGGCATCGTCAGCGCTGTGGCCATGGCACTGCTTGGCGCAGTCACCAGCTACATATCCTACCAGAAGAAGAAGTTATGCTTTTCCATACAGCGTAAGTCCAGTGTACTTGTCTTCTTGATGCTTTTCCCCAGGGAAATGTAAAATGTAAAAACATTATCACTGATGACTGATTAATGTTTAATCATTAATATTGAATCAGTTGTCTGAGCCTTCACTGCTTTTATGTGAAATATTTCCTTCTTTTTGAGAGCATATACACATAGGACTCTAATTTCATTGATGCAGCTGGCAACACTTTAAAAGCCAAGCATGACCTAAAGCAAATTTAATGACTTGGAAAAATCCTTTTGCTAATTTCATAACATGAGCAAGATTCTATGCGCAAACAGCGCAATGCTGGGGGCTGTCCGCACACAGCCGTGGGAGTTCCATGCATACATGAGTTCCTTCAAAGCAACACCTGTTCCGTGAAATAATTTCCCTGTCTCCTCTGGTGTAAACCGCTCCGTTCACAACCGGAAAAGTGTTGTTTGCTGCAATGTAGAACAATTACTGATCTCCGTGTGAACGTTAATAAGGTACGGTTGAAGCATTGTAATTGGCTGATAAAGAAATAACTTCTTTGCCACCTCTACTAATTACTCAACCCATTTATGCTTGACTGTGCCCTGCTTCACATCAATGAAATTAGCAAATATAGGTATCCTCACCTATTCTCAATGCTTGGTTGCTGATGCACGAAGCCCATTTGCGGTGCTTGTTGCCCAATGAAATTAAGGCCCATAATGTTTTAACTAGAAGAAGGCGTAAAAGAAAAAGATGGGAAAAGCTGTGGGTAGAATATGAGAAGATATTAAATAATGATCTGGCAGGCTGTTTTGGCTTGACTCTGTCTCATCCTCATATTGTCCTCTCTCACAGAGAGCTTGAATACTGACATGGTGAAGGCAGAAAATCCAGACGCTGTTGTGTCTACGGAGCCCCAAGGTAAAGAGAACTAAAGAACTGCAAAAACAAACTTACTTAATGCAGATGTCCAGAAAAAGGCTGACACTTTGGTGCACTCTGCTTCATTTGTACTGTTGACACACGTTCATACGTAAGAGCTGCCCTTTACGGTCAGTTATCCAACGTTCGTTCTCTATAGCAGTTAGGTGTTAAGTGCTTTGCTCAAGGAAACTTAATTAAAAACGGAGGAAGAAGGAAGTTTCACTCACTTGCTTACCCTGCTCATATTTTTCTTACCAGTTTCCAGCCACAAGGGCGCTTACTGTAACTAGACCTTAGACTACTGCTGTCTTTCATCCTTATTGGATGAGTGAGTGCTGATTCACACCAAGACTTTAAAAGAGTGTAAAGTATCACCAGAACATAGATGGATGCTCTATAACCACAGTCATTGGTTTAAATGTGCAACGATGGCACTCAGTTTTTGACACTCAGTAATGATTGTACAAGAAACTGTGTTTAGTGGTAGTGGGTCTAATCAGACCTGAGGTGTTCAGTAACCGTGGGGTGGATAGTGGGGTGAGGGGCCGGGGTACAAGGGTAATTAATCACTGGCCAGCAGCTCTTTGTGTGGGAACAGGTTGGGTGAGGACATTATGGCCTATTGTTGGGGTGTCGAATATCTAAAGGTGTGTGTCAGCAGTAACGGGTGGATCAGTTGCAAAATCCAGATGCCAAAGCTTAATGAAGACTCCTCAGGACATACAGAGAAACTAATTGAGCTCATCATTGACTTGTTTTCCATTTATAATTCACTTTCACAAGTAGAGCCACAGACAAGGAACCTTTGGCAGTGATATTAGGCAGGAATTTAACTTGGTTCTCTCTATGATTCTAGTGCAACAGACTCTTCTTCAGCCCCCCAACGCAGAACCTCCCACAGAGGAAAATGTTGTCTAAACTGCAGTACCAGCAACCACCACAAGAGGGAAATAACTTGCACTGCTCCATGGTGACATGTGTACGGTATCACCCCTCTCCACAAATGAAAACAAACCTCCCCCAATGAATTACCATCGGCCCCTGTCTCACCTACCCAAACGTTATGTACATATATCTTTATTTATTTTGCCCTCTTAACTCTGAACACCACTAACAATGCCTGTTTACAATGTTATTAACCTAATTAACCACCTGAAAGACAATGAAGATGAGCATGATTTTTAAGTTAAGTTTCATTTGAAGAGATGATAAGGGTAACACTTACTCTTAACTGTCATTGTTTTTATTTTATTTTATCTTATGTGTGTTTTTTCTATGAAACAATATGTCAAAATTAGCACCTTGCTGTAATTTACAAACGTGAACAACCAGCAAATTGGACTTTGAATGAGAACCAAAAAGTTTGGATAATCATAAAAGAGAATACCACTCGCTCAGTTAGCTTAAAAACTTTAGCCAATAATTAGGATCTGACTCCTGCGTGGCACCTCCGCAAGCACATGCTGTAAGAGAGGCTTTTGACTGGTTGTTGATGGAAGTGCACTTATTTCGTTTGGGTTTTACTTGTTCAAAAGAAAACGAAAGATTCCATTAGATTTCCCCCTTTTGTAACTCTTACCCCTATTGTGTTTATAAGGTTTTTACATGGGCTGTATATATTTGCCTCGCTTTTACAGAGTGTTGTTGCAGTGGTTGAAGGTTTCTGTGTCATAGACGACACACATTTTTTTCTAATTGATTTAGAAATAAAAGTGAAAATGGGAGATAAACAATCGAAAACGTAAACTTTGAATACGAACCCACAGCTGCTTGGTATGATTTGCTTTTGGTATGGATAAAAATTAAGAAAAAAATGGCGCAAGGGAGGTCGTTGGACTTGGTGAACATTTTGTTTATTAGTTCTATTCAGATGTCTGTGATAGAGCACCTCTCCCCAAACGGAGAGAGGCAATCTTGAATGTGAAGTTATAGAGTTTCCTGTGAATATGAAGTTAACGTAACAGAATAAACAATGTAGAGACTGGAGTTGTTGTCAGTGTTAGTGTACGGTACCACATAGAAGCTATTATTGAAGTCTTAATTATGTTCAGTACTCTCTTATTCAGACCACTCTGGTTTTCAGCTGCGGCTGGATGCTTGGGTAGGAGGTTAGGGATTGTTATGCTTGTATATCGCAGTGTGAGTATCTACGGGTTTTTACTCGAATCGCTGTGTTTTTACGTGTCCTTATATACCCACTTTGTATAACCGTGTGTGTGTATATGTTTCTGAAAGTGTTTGTGTTTCACTTTGTCCTTCCCCTTTCCCTCTTAGACCAGGGGATGGAGTGGCTTTGTCATAACTGAACTTAGCATTTGTGTTGGTTGTTTCGTATAATGTTTTTTAATTGAGGTTTTTTTGTTCACCTTTGGACAACTGTTTTTGTCCTGCTTGGGACTCTGCTGCACCCGTTTCGGTTTCGTGGCGCCTTTTGCCTCACCTGACTCTAGGCCTTACCACGCCTCGTCCTGTCTAGTCTTGCCAGACACCTGTAGCCTCTCGCCTGTAACCAGTGCTCACTCGACAGCTCCTTGGTCTGTTCTCCGGTTCACTGAAACAGTCCCCTGTTCTGCTCTGGGTTTGAATTTGCTAAAAATCTGAAAAAAAACACCTCTCAGGCACATGAAATGTTTTTTTTTTCCTAAGAAGCTTTTTATTAGTAGATTGGACATACCATCAAATCTTTCACCACTTGGGCTGTCTTTTGACATTTAAGTAGCCATCATGGCAAATAGTAGTAAATAGTAAATGGCAAATGACCACCACAGGACAGAACCATTATCCCTCAGATGACCGTGGTGCTTCAGTCCTTTTAAATGGGTGGACAGAAGACTGTTTCAGGGCATGGGAACATGACCATAGCCAATAAGGTGCACCTTCTGCTGACCTCCGTTTGCCCGTCGATGCTGTTATTTCCAACACTGCACCGCCTCTCCCCTAGAAAGCCTTACTCAGCCAACTCATGCCGGGGGAATGAAGTACTAGTGGGTGCCAACAGCACGAGAGCTGCCTACTATGAATGTGCTAGATCTAGCCCATGAAACTGAATGTTTACCGAATGTAACTCTTGCAACTGTTGGCCATTTTGAAGGTCCATTTCCACTTCTTTGCATGATTGTTGGTATCAGTTGAGTAGTTTGTTCTGCAGTCTGATGTAGCATATATTGGTGCTGCTCTAGAATAAAATAAATCAACAACACCAAAGTAGAAACAATGACCAGATTTGCCTCTCCGTTTGTCCACTTTTGGCCTTCTTTCTCTGTTTATGCCGATGTGAAGTTATGGAGATGTTTTGTGTATGTTTGGCGATCCTGAAATGGAGCCGGTAGTAAAATGGTCTGTGGCATTACCAAAAATACCACCTATTTAGACAAAGCTGTTGTGACCTGTGACAATTTTGAAATGTTGTGAAGTGTCTTGACAATACTCAACATCTCTTGTACCATATCACATGAGAATGGCTTCAATCCAGACACATAGAACACATCCTGATGAACAAAAAGCAAGACTGTTACAAATTCATTTGTTTGGTACCTTTTGTTAACCCTGCCATGTAACTGCATTTCTGAGTCGGGACTGGTTCGGTGGAATAACTTGTGTTCGAGGTTGGTTGTAGTTTCCGTGGTTTCGAAATGTGGCTCCGTGATGATGACTGGACAGAGGCCGCAACACCTCACTGATTGTATACGCAATGGTGTGCACAGAACTGTACAGACATGCATGTTTTTGGACTTTTTCCTAGCTTGGTAGCTACTGACGGTTGGTTCTCTTACTGGATAGCTTTGGGTTTTCTTTCTTTTAATCCTCAAAGGCTTGGATAATTGATTTTCTGGTCCTGGGTGATGCGCTGCCAGTGAAATGCCATTTTGCCCCAACACCACAATGCCATACACAATTACATGCCCACACACACAGACACTCCATTGACCAGTCAACTGTAATATAAGGCTGCATATTGAACAGCTTGAATGATTTTCTCCTACTGTCAACCTTGAGGCCAGTTTACACTTGGCAGTGTTGTAAGCAATTTGCAAGTACCCGTCTTGCACATTTAGGAGCAAATGGAGCAACATTAATATAAGATGTATAGAGAAGAATGCTTGTTCCTGACACGTAGAGGCTTTATGTCCTGACCAAAACATTGTCAAGTGTATCATGGCATTAGATCTGAATAGACCTACTCTACAGCATCCCGAACATCATTCTCCAGTCCCTGTTTACTAGCATGAAGACTGCCTTTGGAGAACTAATACACACTCACAGGCAAACACCTACACTTAACAGGCTCATGCATTTTTGCATTTGTGCACATACACACACACACACACCATCACTCTCACTCTCTTACTAACACACACACACACACACACACACACACACACACACACACACACACACAGGGCTTATGATGGTACTAGGTGCAATCTTGTAACAATCTCCACCTTTAGGAGAGTATGCCGTTTCTATTCTGCTATAAAGGTTTTTAGCGACACAGATCTTTACTAACCTCTCCACTGTAGCTCACTGGCAATACATTACTGGAAGAGATCATTATGGTGAAATCTAATAAACTGACTGAAAGTCATCCTTTGTCATTTGTTTTTATTCACTTTTTTCCACTTCCCAATAGGCCTTTCGCTATCACAGCAATTACTGTCATTAATATTATGAATTTATCGACTTGCAGTTTACCAATAAAACCAAAAGTGTTGTATGTTTCTCCATTTTTCCAGATAGCTTATGTAAACTGTCAGAAGCTGTGACATGTCGTCTGCAAAGAGAGTAAAGAGAGAGAACAGAAAGGCGAGAGAGTAAAAAGTGGCCAATAGTCACTCCCAAAGAAAGCTGTGTTTATTGATCGACCATTCATTAGCTGCCCATGAAGTTACCTTGCCAACATTAGCTACTATTATGACTTAACCACTGCATTGATAATCTACCTAACTAACTAGCTAAGTTAGTGCAGTGTCAGTGTGCAGTGGTGTTGTGATTACTTTAACTCCACAGATAATTAGGCAAGTGCAACAAATGTAGCCCAGTGAATATGTAGCTAGTTAGCTAGGTAGCTAGCATGCACTCTTGCTAGAGCTAGCTAACTACATGCTGACTAGCTAACTGCTAGTTTACTAATCAGGTCTGCCTTGTTATGCACAGATGCAGCTTCAGCATTATCAACATTTATCTAGGAAAAGGAGGTGAGCAGCATAGACATATAAAGTTATATACATATAGTTATATATGTCTATGGTTGTTCCCCCCTCCCTCCTCAATCCTTTCTTTATTTCCGGGTCGTAGTTATGCTGTAGTTCCTTCATGTTTTTTTTTATCTGTGGGTACTTATTGTCCTTGGACATTGTGACATTTGTTTAAAAAGGGTCTCGGGATTTTTAATACGTGTGAAGAAGAAAATGTTGCGCAGAGTACACCCGAGAAGATGCCAACTGATGATCGGTGTGGCTCGGCGGACGGTGGCACCAAACAAGTTTAACAAGTTTGTGTAACATGATCTTTCTTGCTACACCACAATTAAGGCAGACGTTGAAAATGAAAATGCTGTATTTCTATATATGCACAGCATATTTGAATATTGTCAGAGTATCGTTGTATCGTTATATATGAGAATATCGTTATATATGTCTATGGTGAGCAGTATTTCAGTGATAATATAGGGTACTCACAGAGTAATCCATGAAGCCAAAGGACAGAACAAATGTATAGTTTCCACCCACTATAATATATAGCTACTATACACCCTATACACCACCCTTATTTAGTTTACATTTCTTCTGATGATTTTCATTATCGTACTTCAATTTATTTGTAATTTGAAGTTAGTGAATACTGAGTTTCATTCACTGTTTTCATTTAATAGATTTCTCGATTAAATTTACATTTACACTGCATGTTTCTTTTAATGCATCATATAATCTTATATAAATTGATCGTCAAGTACAGCAAATTCAACTGCATATAGTGCATCAATGAATGAAGGAGACAAGTTGAGGAACTAGGATCCTAGTTCTCTGGGTAAGTAAATACTGACCCCCAGTGGTGAGTAATAGTAGTAGCAGGGTATATAGTGGTCTATAGTAGTCTGTCAGTAGCCTGAGACAGCATTTTACAGAGGTGTTTGCTGCCGTTTGACAAACTATACAGGAGAAACAAAAGAAACACATTGGCCAAAAGTACTGTTGGATTTTCTTGCTAGAAAATAACACTGAGAGATGCCTTTCATGTACCTCTGACAACTCATCAGTGGTCATTGGCAGTGGGCTGCTAGGAGTACAGTATATGGGGTATTAGATAGTTAACACTAGACTACACTAGAGCTACCAGCCTACATAGGTACATTATCAAGGTTTGGGTTGTCAAGTTGGTTTTGTGGGTGCGCTTACAGCAACTGCAGCCTACGTGGAAGGTCTAGGTTTGGGGGCCCAATATTTTTTTTTTATATAGGGCCCAAAATAGTAGCTGTGCCCCTGCTATTGTAGTGAAGACAGAAAGTAAGCTTTTCAAAAAATGATCACCCTCCTGACTGGCCATTAAAAGGCATGAAGTTATCCACCACTGCCAAATTCAATGTCAAGGTCAGGGTGCATCCGACTGATATCCAATCCCATCAACAGACATCAGTTGTATGTATCTGAGATGATCATCAAATACCACCTTCATTTTTTGCTTCAAAACCTGAGCGTCCCTCTGCCGCGATGTCACATTCAATTCAATTCAATTTTATTCATATAGCGCCATAACAATACAATTGTCTCTAGGCGCTTTACAGAGCCCAGAGCCTGAAACCCCCTTAGTGCAAGCACAATGGCAACACGGGCAAGAAAAAACTCCCTGTTAGTCAGGAAGGAACCTTAAGCAGAACCACGGCACATAAGGGGGAACCCATCTGCTTGAGGTCAGCCGGGTGGAGATAGGAAGGGGGGAAGGGGGAGGGTTGTGTGGTAGAAGGGGAAGGGAAACAACAGGTGTTGTACATAGCCTGCATTTGGTAGATGTACATAATATATATACAGACATCCAGTGGTAAATACACTGTGCTGATAGGGTTACTATTACAGGAGTAAGGGGAGTAGGAACAGAAACATGTCGATGGTGGCAATAATATATATTGTATATAAATGCTAGCATAGGGTATGAGGTAGAGTAAGTGTACGGCAGTGCGGTGGCGGTGGGTGCAATTGGTCGAGGGTTTCTGCAGGTAGACCGGGTGGAGAGACTACAGCAGCGTCCCATGGCGAAGATAGTCTAGATTAGGAGAGAAAGAAAAGGAACAGAGTGAGTGGGTTATTATAGGCATTAGCAATGTGATAAGAAAGGAGAGGGAGAGGGAGAGAGAGAGGCTGCCTGGCTGGGTGTATGGGGATTTTATTTAGTATTTAGTTGGCTGGTGACAGTCGCAATACGCGCCGTGTGCTGTACCCGGGATCTTCCGCACTCCTTCACGGTACAACATACGCTGTCTGTAGCCCAGTTATGTTGATTAGGGGGGTATTGCATGTGTTTTAGATGTGTTTAGCTATGCTGGCATTTAGCATTTAGTTTGGTTTGGCATTTAGTTTGGTTTAGCATTAGTTATGTTTAGTTATGCTGCCATTTAGCAATTAGTTTGGTTTGGTACTTATGGAGATTTTAGTCGTAAGCTTTGTTAGGGTTGCAGGGTACAACATACGCTGTCTGTAGCCCAGTGATATACGTTTTTTTTTTATTTAAAAATGTATGTGTTCAGTTATGTCTAGTTATGCTTGCTGACTGGCTGGCCCAGCAGGTGATGGGTTTGTTGACGCAATTACTTGTGGCTATAGGATGCACTAAAGAGGAATGTCTTTAGTCTTGATTTGAATATAGGTAGGGTGTCTGCATCTCGGATGGAGGCAGGGAGATTGTTCCAGAGGAGGGGGGCTCGGTAGCTAAAGGCTCTGCCTCCTACTGTGGTTTTTGATATTCTTGGAATTACAAGGAGGCCTGCACTCTGCACATCATAGAGGTGATCGTGACTCCAACACCTCATCTGCAAAATCCGAATAAAAAGTTGGCTAAAGATGAAGACTACTAATAGGCTAATTACTAATATAACAGCACTCTTCTCATAGAGCACCACTCTTCCATGATTGAGTAACTGTCTATTGTCAATATGACCTGAAGTAATTTTTTAAGTTGAATAAGTCATATGAGCAGCTAACTCAGTATGCCACAAACTAGCAGCTTTTCTCATTTCCTTATAATTGCCTACATAGTAAGTAACTGTTAACTAAAATGCTTTACCAAAACCACATACTCAAACACAAATTTTGAACTCAATGCTTGTAAATGTATTGTTAGAGACAACACATAGCCAACTCACATCCATTTCCAGGACACGTTCGATGCAATAACCAAAATGAAACATAGTTGAGGGAAAAACCCTTTCATGTTTACTGTAAAGTTATTTGAGGAGGGGTTTGAGGAAATCCAAATATGGCAAGCAACAACTTGTTGCAATCTCATCCTTGTCTTGTGAATAAATGATGCATACAATTTAAAACGAATTAGGCTATAAGGTTTAGAATGATATTGGAATCAAAACTATCAATTCTGACCACGTAAGTGTAAGTGGATTGTCTTGTCTTGGAGTGGTTTGGCTACTTTTAAACTTCCTGACTGAAGGCCATAGTTTTTTTAAAGAAGCATTTCAAATGAGGGGATAAGAGACAACAGAGGGCACAATGGACAAAGGATGTATTATAAAATAATATACATGTATTTAATACATTATAAGGGACAACCACCAAGATACTACAAATTATATGTTTCGTCTTGCTGTGGCGAGAAGGCAAAGTCAACCGACATTCATCAGAGGAACGAATTTGTCAAGAGGGGAGAATAAATCTGAATGATAGCATTTAAATTGGCCAAATAGCTGGATTTAATGGAGATTAGGATTTTAAGTCTCCGAATGATTGAACTGAAAGTGACAGTCAATCACCCAAACAGAGGTATCAATAGATTTTCATGAAGTGTACAGGAGCTAAAACTATATGAATTCAAAACCATATTCTGAAATGCTGTAATGAGGTAGACACTTCTATACAGGGGCGGACTGGGGGAAAAAAGTGGCCCGGGAGTTACTGTCAGACCGGCCCACTCAATACACAGCGAGTTGCCCACTCAATGCATCGCACGTATCGACCAGTCGGTCACCTATTTTGAAAATTACCCACACACTTAACATTATTTTGGATGATTACAAAGAGATTACATCATATATGTTTTGTTTAATAACATTTGGATCCACCAATTTGACTGGATGGACACTGGCTATTGTACTGGCTATTGTAACACTCCAAGGTAGGTATAGTTTTCTAGATGAATATGCTTAACTCTGGGCTAGTATCAGATGGTTATATTTATAACTACAGAGCCTTAAGGAATGAATGTCAGCAGAGAAAGACCACACAATAAAGAAACTGGAATCAGAGGGTAGAATTAGTAGGAACCAGTCTCGGCTCCTGGAAAAAATTCTCAGGGGGGGGAATATTTTTGATAATGATTAAGGCGACCCATTCATAGTTACATTAAGCAAGACAATTGTATCAATTTGTTGTTAGCTGATTAACTCATACAGTAATACCTTTTTGTCCACTAGATGGCAGCACACAACATAAATATTTCCCCTCTACCTACATAGCTAGAGTAGCTAGTTACAGGTGGAAAGTTATGAAAGAAAGTTGCATCCAGGAGCCTTCATAAGCAAACATGATGTGGCTCCACATTAAAATATCCCACTTTTTCATTATCCACATGTCTCAAAAGTTGTTTGATGTAACATAGCTTAACAGGACACATGATATGTCCAATAACAACATAAAGAAGGGGGCAACATATAAGTCAAAACCAACTACAGTGGGGAAAATAAGTATTTGAACCCCTGCCGATTTCGCAAGTTTGACCACTTCAAAGAAATGTGTGATCTATAATTGTAATAGTAGGTGTATTTTAACAGTGAGAAACAGAATATCAACAAACAAATCCAGAAAACTGCATTTTATAACATTTATGACTTTATTTGTATTTGATGCAGAAAATAATTATTTATACTATGTCTATCAGTATACTATGTCTATGGTTGCCTGAGTGACTGTTGGCTGATTCGACAATGACATGCAGAGGCAGATCAGACGGTCTAGTGGTAGAATCCGACAGAAAAAAACAACTCCTTTTCCCGTAGGCAGTGCGTCGCCCCAATCGCCCTTATGGACAAGCCGCCCACTATATTGTAGAAATGAACAGTACAGAACATACGATGGGGTGTGAACATCAGTGGTATCAGCAGTGTTGCATGCTGGGTGTGTGATTGTGTGTGTGTGTGTGTGTGTGTGTGTGTAGGGGTGTCTGAGAGCGAGTGATGCAAGTGTTGAGTAGGCTAGAGCGATTGACATTTAATAACGCCTAAAACAAAGTTAGACTTACGGAAGACATTAGATGAGTAAAGAAGACACTTCAGAATAGTTTCGAAAACTAAGCACCATGAGTGTGAATACAGATCGCAAGGAGTAGTATAAATTCCAGTTAGTGAAATCAAGCAGTTTTTGGAAATAGAGTCAATAATATGTGTTCTGTGTAGCATAGAATAACGTAGGTGCCGGCGATGTTAGAGGGAAGGGCCGTTTGGTGAGCGGAGTGGGCCGGTATTTTGGACCATCCCAACCCTGTCAGCCCACCGGGGATTCCCCCGGTATCCCCGATGGCCAGTCCGCCCCAGCTTCTATATGATTTGATATGAATTATTATGTATATACTGTAATAGCGCACCCCACTACTGTGTGATAAATGATAATTTGCAGTGATGTGCATATTGATTTTCAGGACGTATTTGATGCAATAACAAAAATGAGACAAACAATTTGAAGAACAAAAGGTGGATTTATTTTGAAGCTATTTAAAGAGAAGCTTGAGAAAGGCCAAATAGGGAAAACAGCAACTTGTTGAAATGCCATCCGTGCCCTGAGAATAAAATATGCATACAAATTAGAATCATCCTCACATTTTCTTTTTACATTTAGGCGCATTACTAAAATAAGAATGATATTGGAATGAAAAGTGTAGCCTACTGACCTCAGAATTTGGAAGTGGAGAGTCTTTAGCTTGTCTGCGCTTAGACCTCCTGACCCGGGACCATATTTTTTTCCAAAAGGAAACACGTTTCTGGTCCCCCATGGTCTGCACGACCGAGTCCTTGTCAGGAATATCAGAGGGCAACTCATTTTCTGGACAAACAGCCTCTCTGAACGGCAGCAGCACATCCACTGAATCAGTGTGTTTCTCCTCCGGGATGCTGAACAACGTCTGGCTCGACTTCGAGCAGCAGCTCGCAGATCTCGGGCGTTGTGTGGCCTCGTTCGCCATATGGGGATATATCTCAAGAGGAGCGCTTTTGATCTGGCGAAAAGATTCCTCCACAACAGGGCAATGGGCGAAGGGGAAGGAACATTCGCTCCGTCCAAATCCTTGGCTGGACGAGGAGCCGCACAAATCCGACGCCTCATCTCCATCCACGGCCGGTGTTGGTGTAGGTGTCGGATAAATCTCCGGGGACAGATGAGACTGGGGATCACCCCACGCCACCTTAATTTTGTACTCCCGCGTTTGAGGGCTCCGTCGCCCCTCAGAGATGACTGAGGCAGCGGCCCCAGAGGTGGCAGATATTTGGCTGTCTACCTGTCCAATGGCAATTGCAATTGCGGAGGACTGCAGCACCCCCTCAACAAAATCCTCGAATAGGAAGTCAGAGTTTGAAGCCACAACAGAACCAGTGCTCTCTTCCATATTTGCCTTGTCCGTTCTACGAAATAAATATGGGCTACAGTATTGTGCGTAAGCGATATCAACTAAGAATTATCTGAACCGATGCGCCCTGGGTACTATTATCTGTTTAGTGTCAGAAATAAGCTTGTATCGATCAATTTATGTTTCGTGTAATTGCGTCATAATAGGCCTAGTCTATGTAATTGCGTCACAACACATGTGCAACTTCCTTGATGTTTTTACATTATTATCAGTGGGTTTATAATAATAATAAACGAGGACATAAGACACAACAGAGGGCATACAATGGATAAAGGATGTAAAATAATTTATATTATAAATTACAATGGAAAAATGGGACAATTTATCAGCAAATAAAACACTTATACGCATATTAAAATAATTCAGAAGTATAAAATCAAAAATGTCACACACGCTAAAACATATACAGAGATAGAGAAACATTATGATACATAACAACGTATTAATGTAAACAAACACACACACACACACACACACACACACACAGTGGGTGACAACCAGAAACCGTGGGAACCGCGTGCGCTCCCAGCCACCACCGACTTCCCCGACTTCAGCTTATCTGCAATACGCACCGCACCCGCCAGCAGCAGCTTCAAGGGAAAGACATGGATAGATTTGACATTTACATTCATTCCTATTTATTTATTTAGACGCTTTTATCCAACAAGAAAGTTTAAACTGAGGAACAACAATCGACCACCGAATGGAAAACGAAAAAATGAAGGAAGTTATTAAAGTAAAGGTGTTGAGAGGAATAATGAGAAATGATAGAATACATGAGCAGAGTAACAAGGAGAAGAAGATGAAGAAACTAAGGTGCAGAGAGTAGGGACAACAAGGAGGAGTTGTGAAGAGGAGAAATTATTGAGGAGGCAAACAAAAAGGAGGTGAGGGAGATAGAGGGAGAGAGAGAGAGATAGAGAGAGAGAGAGAAAAAAAAATATTACAGAGATAAAAAAACAGAAGGAGGAAAAGAGAGTACCTGATTCAGCAATGCTATATTTACATGGAAAGTAATAAAAAAAATATCTATGGTAGTGAAACAGTGATTCATTGAAGTTCATCGTTTCACCTCAGGTGAGAATGGCGCTGTTTCACAGATTGTTATACTATTAGGAAGTTGAATTGTGGCAGGATAATAACCACCTTTTTGTTGGTGAAACTGCTTCTCCTTTACAGAAACCTCCTCTGTTCAGCATCTACTTTTCCATAAGCTGTATCAGCCCACGGCCAGTAGTGAAAACTATTCACCCATAATCACGTTGTTGGCGTCCATTATGGTCTGCAGGAAGCGCTCGTCCTCCTTGTAGCAGCCAGATGGACGCCCTAGCGTCAATCTAAAATCATATCTCTCTCTCACAAATAATTTATCACATATCAGATATTTGCATGTTTGCAACTAACTGAATATTATTTTCTAGCAAGTTGAAGTTCATGTCACAACAACTTAAATTCAACAAGGCTCCAAGTGATTGTTGAAGAATATTATAGCAGGATGCAGAAAATCAGTTGAGACTGGACAATATAGCAACACATGCATCCCGTTGAAAAACAATGGGACAATCTTGCATGCCACTTAAATTATTTGAGACCCAATGAATTAATGTCCAGTCGTAATGATAATAGACATTTCACATTTTTTCCGCTCTGGCTTGGTGGCCTATGCGGTTTTACACTCATGTTTTCATACCCAAGTAAAACTTTGGAACAACCTGAGGAGAGAGAATGATGTAAACAAACTGTTAAGTTCTCCAAAATGAACCCAAAGAACACCAAAGGAATATCTTCAAAAGACTATAATAATTATAATTAAAAAAAACATCCTTACCTGCTCAGATGTTTGGGAAAAAGACCTACTCAATCTCCTTTCTACCAAAGCACCCGAAGTATCCGAAACATCTAAAGCAAGATTTTTGAGACAAACAAAAAAATTAATATATATATGCTTCAGTGACATCACACCAACACCAACACATGATGCAAGCATAAAATCACTTGAGTTGTCAGGTATACTGTTGTAGATGCGAACCTCCTTGGAAGCTTTCTGCCTGGTCTCAGTAGGAGCATTTCCCTGATCCTTCCCTTCAAGCTGTGACTGGTGTGGGCTTTCAGGTAACACAGCATTTAGCTCCTCCCTCATCTCTTGATTCAAAGGTGGTGGAACAGGTCCAATCAGCTGGTTGCATTCATCCTCAGGGAGAGGTGCAATCCATTCCTCACTAACAGACTGAGGGAAAGTTTCATCATAGGAATGGTGAGTGAAGTGTAACATCAGTCGAGTTTTCTGAGTCCGGTAGAAGTACCTCAGGGTCCTGTGTGACCTTAGGGTCAAGCTCCCAATGTAGCCTGCTCAGGACCTCCATCCACTTTGTGACCGGATCAGTGAGAGAAGTCTTACTGATGTGCTCAGGTTCCAACTCTAGCACCATCTGACAAAAGTGGGCAGCAGGTGCCAGTCCTTTAGATGCTGTGAGGTTGGGGGAGAGACAATATATCTTATTGAAATTATAACCTTTGTATGAAAATATAATTTTGAAATCAATGCTGAAGATGTTTTTTTATGTAGGTTCATACCCAGGGTTTCTCCCATCTTCACTACAGTCTCCTGGCGACAACCAAACCAGACAGAGTGCACTAAAACTATGGCAAGATGGAGACGCCAGTCACCCCAGCTCTCATCACCACACGCCTACAAGAATCCATACACCAAAACCTCAGTCAAACTGAACAGTGACAAAGCCTGAATCTCATTACATACATGAAATATGTGAATATGTGAACATGTGAATATAGACACTCACAGAGGCAACTGAAGCGATGTCATGTCCCCCAACCTGACCTGATAATATGTCTTTAGGGGATCCTGATTCTCAAGGCTATCAATGAATCTAAAAAAAAAAAGAATAAATGATACGATCATTTGTTATACAAAAAAGAATCAACAAAGAATGCCAGACAACAGATCACAAATCTGTCATAGATAAGTACAGCAAAGTCCTATCAGTTGTTTGTGTTTCTAACATTTTTATTAGGTTGTGGAAGTTCTTACTTTTTCACCCAATCCGATGGTACTTTTCCATCAAAACTCTTGACCTATAGGTTCGATTCCCACTCCTCCTTACCAAGTTTGTAAGTGTCCTTGAGCAAGACACTAGACCCCTTGTCCCTACCCGATCGTAGTTGCTACCCGATCGTAGTCGCGCATGCTCAGACTCAGACTGCTGGCACTTAGGAGCCTGATAGCACCCTGAAAGTGAGTGTGTGTGTTTGTGCAGAGAGAGAAGGGGAGAGAGAGCGAAAGGGAGACAGGGATGAGCGCTGTAAGAAGAACAGAACATTCTGACGCATTCAGATCTTTAATCTGTTGAATCATACTGCGAGGCACGGCTGCTAACCGGGTCAGATCTGCATGCATTATACACGTTGAGGGTGAACGAGAGGATCCGCGACTTGGATAATATCCATATTATGTTGATGTTGAGCCTCATGCCGTAAACCGTTTGTGTCTGAGCATGCGCGACTACGATCGGGTAGCGACTACGATCGGGCAGTGACACCCCTAACTGCTCCTGAAAATACAGTTTCCTTGTACGTCGCTTTGGATAAAAGTGTCTGCTAAATGACTCATGAATATAAGGCGACTAAAGGTCGTCAAAAGCACATTTAGCTTTGATAAAACGGTCGTTACCCCCAACGTCCCTGCTACGTTCGCGGTGCGTCCTTTTAACGTCCTTAAATAACGTCCCCAGGACGTCTAGAAAACGTTTCCCAGACTTCTTGGAACGTCCTGCAGAACGTCCCCCGGCTGTGAAGGGAACCATACACATTTACGTTTAGGTAACGTTCAGAGAGGACCATTAAGAACCACTGCATTAGCCTTTAACTAGCTACCACTTCGCACTATATATATATATATATATATAGTGCGAAGTATATACAGTATCATGAACAGTATCATTTATATATATATATAAATACTTTTAATTTAATTTAAATACTTTGATCTACTTGTGATATTAAGGGGTTAGATTAAATATATCTCTGCAGTTTTAGTTTCTATCTTATGCTATGCATTTTATGTATTCAATTTTATAATTTGAATAATTATTATTATCATATCATTATTATTTATTTATTTTTGGCACTATATCTGAGTTTTTATGTTTCTTTGATGTCTATTTTTATGTGTATGTCATGTCTTTGTGCACGTTATGTATTTGCTGTAAAGCACTTTGAGCTGCATTCTTTTGCATGAAAGGTGCTATATAAATAAAGTTTTATTATTATTAGTATTATTACTGTTTATAATAATCAGCTACCTCTATTTTTGTGACGGTGACATGACGTCATACAAAATTGCCCCACCAGAAATTTCAGGCTAAAATCGCCACTGATTATAGGCAACATCTTTGTGTCGTGTTGAAGCACTCAAAATGCAGCCCATAGCATATCTTACTTACTTACTTTCATAACCAGCTACATAGACAGGCGGAAAATATCACAATGCTCCACTGTATCGATTTTTTCTCCTATGTCTAGTATTCACCCATACTTCACAAAATCTCCCTCTCTCCCCGTCAGTATCACCAACACCCCCAAACCACTTTCTGTCTTTGACTGGCGGTCCTCTCTGTGTCTCCCTAGTGAGCGCTGAAAGCCCTGAAAGCATTAGTGCCTCATCAGGCTCGGCTCATGGAGCCTCAGGTCTAATCTCATTGTTCTGGCCTCTCCTCTGGCCAATGGAACCACACCGCAAGACTCCCCTGCAATCATTGATAATTAAAGATGTATTGTAGTTACATTAGCTCTGTGCATCATGCTCCACAGGTAGCTATGCAAGCAAATGTATTAGTATGATTCAGACACATTTAACTACTTCAAGTCTCCAATAGCCTCCACTGATGAAACAGACATGGACCATGGTTTAAATAATAAACTTAAGTAATAACAAATAATATCCTAAAAATAATAATGAAATAAAAATAATAAAAACCTTACATTTTAGAAATTGGTGTCTGATTAAGGTTTAAGTGGTTACAGAAGATGGTGCAGTTATGACTCCCCTTCAGTTTCACAGTGTGGCAGATGAAGTTGGCATATTTCTCTTTTGGAACATGTGATGTCCAACAGAGGTCCTGCAGGTTAAAAATTAGACAGGATAAGTTCTATCATAGGGGACTACATGGTACTCCACACATGCTTGCTTCCTCAGTCCAAACACCAATCCAGTTGCTTTGCACTGAAATGTTCCCCCAGTGGATGTCTGAAACCTAGGAGGCAGGGGAACCGAGAATCAGTCAGAATTATGCCATCTCGCTTGAAGAGTATAAAAATGTCCACATTTATGTTGTACCTGTATGATATCTTAGCATTACAGACTCATACTTCTGGGTCAATCTCTTCCATCAAATTTAGTCTCTGATAAAAAAGAAAGGCTAGGTATTGAAAGGCCATTTAGCAAGAAGGTAATAGGTTTGAGTAGGTTGAGTAAGTAGGTTTGATCACTAATCAGTTAAGAATGCTTCAGAACACATGTGAAAAATACAACTGAAGAATGAATGTAAACACTTAATTTACAAGTTTGGGTTATACCTTTTGAGCAGCTTTAGAAGATGCTTTTTCTTTTGATGGATCACTTTCGATTTTCTGTTTTTGTTGCTGAATGGTTCTCTTGTTCTCATCAAGACGTGGCAGTATTTAAAAGCGACTGTCCATCACAAAGGCTTCAATATCTAATAACGAGTTGTTAAAGAGGCTAAGTAGAAACACAGTATGGTTAAGTGGTAGTATAAAATGTACAGTAGAAACACAGTATGGTTAAGTGGTGGTATAAAATGTACAGTAGAAACACAGTATGGTTAAGTGGTGGTATAAAATGTACAGTAGAAACACAGTATGGTTAAGTGGTAGTATAAAATGTAAAGCACAAAAAACAAACTGATCACCGGACTGTCCCAGTATAGTGGATGTTTGCCATGCCCGTATAAAGCCTTTGAGCTCCTTGGTCAGTTATAATAGTATACATATTATTGTCCAGACTTCAACAGAAAGATGGTCGAAATATTGTCATCAATGAACAAGATTACTATACTCTGCAAATACCGTTCATTGTGCAGCAACTGAGAAATCATTCTTCAACATGAACAAGATAAGAAAACACAAATCAAATAAGGGAAGAGCATGCTGACCTTCATAAGTCAGTAAAGGCAATGTAAGAGATCATGTATAATCCGCTGGTCAGTATAGGGAATTTTCTGATAGTGACCGGCGGACTATACATTATCCCGCTTATTATACGGTTACTTGCCAAAACAATAGAAGTCATTCCTCTTTTAATGATTTTGTTGCCATTTCGTGAATTCCACTGAGAAAAACCAGTTTCAGTTAATCACGCGAAATAGAACTTTAAAGTTTCAGGTGTTGCGTAGCAACCCATTACTTGCTGACTTCAAGTCATTTCAGTTTCGTTAAGTGAACCATAGATATATATAAAGGCTAGATGTCTCGTCCAACGGAGTCGAACGTCCGCACATGGCGGCCATCTTGCCCCAGGCAGCTCGCTCACCCATACCATTGTGTTGGTAGTGGTATGTACTTTTTAAATAACCATAACTTGCTCAATTTTCAACGGATTTACAAATGGTTTGGTTTCTTACAAACGTTATTAACATGGTTATAATTCGGGATGCTTTTGGGATATTTTTAAGAAAATAACATAATTATTCATAAGTATGCAGTGTCATAACTACATATCTGACGTTTATAACAAACCAACCCGTTTAAAAATCGGTTGAAAATTGAACAAGTTATGGTTATTTAAAAAGTACATAGCTACCACTACCAACACAATGTTATGGGTGAGCGAGCTGCCTGGGGCAAGATGGCCGCCATGTGCGGACGTTCGACTCCGTTGGCTGGCAACGCGGACGAGACATCTAGCCTTTATATATATCTGTAAGTAGACGATGGGTTGACTCAAAAACGATCCGCATACGGATGTAATTCTAGAATGTTGATTGGTTAAGATGAGTTACCAGGCAGGAACTGGCTATTAGCAGGACCTCTATTTTTTCGCTGAGCTACAACGTCGTTTGCCTGACTTTTAAACGATCGTTTTATTTTTTTATTTTAATTCTGTGAAGTTATAAGTTTTAATACTCAACTGTTTTGTTAACCGAATTTTTACGAAGTCATACGGCTAAACAAACAACCGACTTGTTCACCGAACTTTTCAACCGTGGAAAATACATAGCAGCAAGCTAACGTAGCTAAACGATGCGTTAGCTTAGCCTGGTAGTCAACCTGTTGACATCCTATCTTGGTCGCATCGGGTTTAATTCATTAATAAACACGTCTCTTACCTTGAACGTCTACTCCTCATGTCACGAAGTTGCTACACTAACTGTATGTAACACTATGCACAAATGCAAAATATATCCAAGACAATATAGCATATCAATGCAGCAACCTAGAAATGCTAAGCCCCCTGAACTCCTATGCATACTACAGGTTATTGAAATCAGTTTCCGAGAATGGCAAACAACAAATGTTTGCGAAGAAAAGAGCAACCTTCCTCGCAATTTGTTTGTAATGTTAGTTACAACCAGTCAACAGTTTTACAGAGGTATAGAAAACATTGGTGATAGAAACTAGGTTCTAAAAAAGGTTCCCAATTAACGTCTTTGAAACCAATCTATTTATTTAGTGACATAATCTTGACAGTGTCACATAACTGCTCTGAACTTTGACTGACAGCTGAGTACTTACACATTACAGCCATCAGTAGAGCTAGCAATAAATACATTTTCCAAACCAAGTGCAGTAATTACACTAGGGTGCAGATGTATATGCACACACATGATAAACAACATCTGAACGAATTTAAATACAATTCAATAGCAAACATTGAAAAAACTATGACAGTGTATGTTTTTTTTTTTTATTTGATGCAAGACATTCAGTGTCGGGTGATTGCAGGGAGATAGGTTCCTGTCTTCAGGTGCAGTGTCTTGTATGCTGTGGTCAGTCTAAATTAATTGAGTCTTGATGTGTTCCATTCAGTAGACCTGTGGAAATATACTGCAAAGCATATACTTGTTTTAAAAACATGATTACTAACACCATTCAAAACAAGACCTGTTTAGTTGAAAGCCCACTCACCACGTCAAGGTACAGGTTATGGGTGGGGTGTTAGTGAGACAGGACAAGACAAGACAAGACAAGACAAGGTGTAGGAGCCATTTCTATCCACCTTTTAGTTAGGTTTATTTTAATGTTACTTATTTTAGCCACTTGGGCGAGTATTGCACTGGGTGTGGCTCGTCACAGGAAATTGGGTATATCTACAGGTGTGATTACTCAATTAGGGAAAGGTGTGGATGGCGGGGAACACACGCCGTCCACACTGAGGCGTTGCTCTGACCTCTGTTGTGATGAAGTCATTTGAGCGGCTTGTGTTGCGGCATCTCAAAGCCATCACTGACCCTCTACTGGATCCCATCCAGTTTGCCTACAGAGCTAACAGGTCTGTAGACGATGCAGTAAACATGGCCCTTCACTCCATCCTCCAGCACCTGGACACCTCAGGAACCTATGCCAGGATCCTGTTTGTGGACTTCAGCTCTGCCTTCAATACTATCATCCCGGCTCTGCTACAGGACAAGCTTCTCCGGCTGAGTGTGCCTGACTCCATCTGCAGGTGGATCACAGACTTCCTGTCTGACCGGAGGCAGCACGTGCGGCTGGGAAAACATGTCTCTGACCCCCGGACCATCAGCACCGGTTCCCCTCAAGGCTGCGTTCTTTCCCCTCTTCTCTTCTCCCTGTACACCAACAGCTGCACCTCCAGTCACCAGTCCGTCAAGCTCCTCAAGTTCGCGGACGACACCACCCTCATTGGGCTCATCTCTGGTGGTGATGAGTCTGCCTACAGGTGGGAGATTGACCATCTGGTGACCTGGTGTGGACAGAACAATCTGGAGCTCAACGCACTGAAAACAGTGGAGATGGTTGTCGATTTCAGGAAGAACCCAGCCCCTCCCAACCCCATCACCCTGAGTGACGCCCCAGTTGACAGTGTGGAGTCCATCCGCTTCCTGGGCACCATCATCTCCCAGGACCTCAAGTGGGAGCTAAACATCATCTCCCTCACCAAAAAGGCACATCAGAGGATGTACTTCCTGCGGCAGCTGAAGAAATTCAACCTGCCAAAGGCAATGATGGTGAACTTTTACACCTCCATCATTGAGTCCATCCTCACCTCCTCCATCACCATCTGGTACGCTGCTGCCACTGCCAAAGACAAAAGCAGACTGCAGCGTGTCATTCGTTCTGCGGAGAAGGTGATTGGCTGCAATTTGCCATCTCTCCAGGATTTGTATGCATCCAGGACCCTGAGGCGTGCAGGGAAGATTATGGCTGATCCCTCCCACCCTGGACACAAACTCCTTGTGCCACTCCCCTCCGGCAGAAGGCTGCGGTCCATCAGGACCAAAACCTCACGCCACCTGAGCAGCTTCTTCCCGTCTGCGGTTGGCCTCATCAACAAGGCCCGGGACCCCCGCCCCCCAACACGGACTCTAATCCCTTTTTTGCACACTCCTGCTGTAACCTAATATGTGTATTGTTTATTGTTTATTGTGTATGTTTATTGTTTGCACCATTGTACCACAAAGAATTCCTCGTAGGTGAAAACCTACTTGGCAGTAAAAACCTTTCTGATTCTGATTCTGATTCTGATAGGATAGCCTCCACACAAGGTTAATGAAAAAGAAAAGGATGCTTAGATACTTTTAAATAACAAATGTGTATAACAGACATATGTGACAGACATACAAACTTCACAGGGACATACATAGAACATGGTATACATATAACATACATTTAAAGGGGAAAATGGAGAGAGAACCAAACTTACCTGTCCCCTTACAAAAAACAGTAAATACAACCTGTGACGCACGTCTAACCCCAGGTGTGCGCTGACAGATAGCACGCCGCACTTGGGAACCGTAAAGGACTTCCTACAAGCGCAACGCACGCACTGCTCGCTGACCACACCTGTAAGACAGTAAAAACAAGGCACATCTTTCTAACCCCAGGTGTGCGCTAACCACACCTGTAAGACAAAGTCTAACCCATGTGACCGGTGACAGAAGCAAGGCATGTCTAACTCCAAGTGACTGGCATTGACTAGGGAACGCCAGCAGCAGGGCACAACTTTACCTTATCTAACCGAACCTGTAAAGCTACAGTACAACGCATTTAACCCCAGGTGTCCGCTGACCAAACCTGTAAAGCTTTATTTTAACGCAGACCAACGAGACGGGGCAGTAGCACCACGCCATCTGGCTTAATGCCATTGATACAGCTTAAAGTTCTTTCCGTAACACAACTATGTGCTGTCCAGTCACGACACCACAACGTGTATGCGTCTGTGGTAAGGGCGTGGAACACGGCTTTGTCCTGTGAAAACAAAAAAAACCCAGAGTAAACTTCTACAAAACAATAACAGATACTGGTAAGTTGTCAGACTAGAGAGAAAATAGAAACTACTTACAGTGGAACGTTGTTTGTGATCTGCAGCAATCACTGCAACGCACGTATTCACAATCTACAAGAAAGAAAAAGAAATTTGATGACAACATGATAGGAAAAAAGTAAAATAAAAATGTATTTCTAAGTTTTACTTACATCATCGGTCAGCCAGTTGAACTCTGGGCCTGCCAGACTGTCTAAGTCGCGAAACGTGGCACGACAACTTCCAATGTGTGATCAACATCTGCACCTTTTAGGAAAAAGGAACATAAAACACATTCAACACTCTACATTGAACTTGACAGTACATATGTGGAGATGTATAAATGAAGAAATACCTACATTCAGCACCTACAGCTTCCATCGAGATGTCGCACAATACACTCAATTCCTGGACATCAGAAGCGATGCCGACATCTTTGGGCGTGTCTGTTCGACGAACATATGGCTTCAAATGGCAAACATTCAACCTGTCAACCAATCTGGACACTCTTTTGGCTGTCATGGACTCCACCTTAAACGGTCCAGCCCAACGTTCCTCTGCAGCGTCTCTTCACTGTTCGCGATCTCAAAGTCATCTACCTTTGGATCGGCGCTGCTGCCGTGATGAACCCGATAAATTGCAAAATATGGGCTCACCTTTGTGGAACGCTGCTTCGAGGTGTTTATCGAATAAACAGCGTGTTGCAGATAGACGTCCCAGTCATTCCGCTCCTCATTACAGTACTTTGCAAGATGGCGCTTAATGTTCTGGTTTGAGCGCTCATCTTGCCCATTGCGCTGCGGGTGGTAGGCTGAAGTTACAGCATGCTCTATCCCAAAGGTTTCAAAAAGAGCTTTGTTACAGTCATTAACAAACTCTCTTCCCATATCAGTGATAATCTTTTTGACACCACCCTGTGCCAAAACAGTTTGTGTCACCATAAGTCCTACCCCTGGACCGTTCTTGCCTCTCAGAGGCCTAGCCATGACCCACTTGGAGAACAAATCAGTAAAACTTATGATATGGATGTAACCCATGGATGTCGTTTTGAGCGGCCCAATTAAATCAACTCCCATGACCTGCCCGGGACCCTGGACCTTAATAGGGTGTAGCGTAGGTGCTACAGTCTTAATTCTGTCATGCCTCTGACATGGCTCACAGGAACCAACCCAATCCTCTACATCCTTTTTCAAAGTCAGCCAATAAAAATGCTGCACTGCCTTCTGTGCAGTCTTCTGTACACCAGGGTGCTCTCCAGTGGCTGCACTGTCATGGCACTCATACAGTACCCTGTCCCTCTCCTCAGGGGTACGTACAACCAGACGTCTCTTACCTGAATTAACATAGTACAACATACCCATATCTAACACATACTGCTTTGCTGCTCTACCGACAGAAGACATCTGTATCCTACTACTTCCTAGTTGGTGGGAACCATTTGCAAGGTAATAAAATATAGCGTCCAGACGTGCAAAACTCTCCATCTCTCAAGGATGTCTAAATATAACACAATATGTCACTTACACTTCACAAACACACAAAACACAACGTAGCACACTGTCACAAACGAGAAGAGGGAGAGAGAACATGACAGCATTAGTTTGATGAACACATAGAAAGTCTGTAAATGTACATGTACATAAAAACATGAGATTTAAATCCCTGATCGCTGCATTTAACGTGCTAAATGTCATCCATAAAGTTTTGGCGCGCAGCGCAACCTAGTGCTTTATTTTCCCTCAGTCACTGCCCACAACTGTTTGACAGCAGGCTATGCTACAATGTACAATGTCATTAACACATCGTGAAAAAGAGCAAAAACATCGAAACTATTGCAATAGCACCGGGAGATTTCAATCCCTGATCGCTGCATTTAACGTGACTGATTCGTGCCAAATGCGCACTGACCAGAAGCGTTTGACAGCAGGCTATGCTACTGTGGGCTAACATTACTTGTAAGAAAAATGTCACGAAATTAAAAGTGAAGGTCCTCTATTTAATAGCATGGTAACTAAGCATATAGCACTACTAAAGGGAAGGCTCGCTGTTGGCGACTTGTAACATTACCTGAGGTTATTTGTAATGCAAGTAAATCAACTTACCTTAGCTGGATGGGGATGTGTAATCTGCTGATGAAGTTTAGGTAACTTCAACAGAGGCTTTTGTCTTCAAAAAGGATCTTTTGTCTTCAGGTCTTGAAGTTTTCAAGTCTTCCAAACTTAGTCAGCTTGCATAAATTACTGTCATTTAAGCTAACCAATGTGTATGTATGTGTGTATGTATGTGTGTTTGTAAGAGTGCTAGCTTGAGCTAACCAAACACAGTACAGTAGCTATCTAGTTAGCTATCGTAGCCATGTCAGCCTATGTAAGATACTGTAATTTAAGCTAACCAATTAAATAACTTTCACACAAAAAACCCATCGATTATGTGTGTTTGTGATGTGTAACATAAATCCTTTATCAATCACTCTCAGTTTATGTTATTTAACGCTACAGATTACACCTAACACACGTGTAATTCAGTTGCTATTAATGTTGAACAGCAACGTTAAACGTGACACCACATTAAATGTCAGGAAAACGACGTTGCAGCTCAGCGGGAAAAGTAGAGGTCCTGGTATTAGCCAATCAAATAAATGGTGTTTTCCGTTCCTGCCTGGTAACTCATCTTAACCAATCAACATTCTAGAATTACATCCGTATGCGGATCGTTTTTGAGTCAACCCATCGTCTACTTACAATATCTATGAAGTGAACGGACTACTTGCGGAATGATATGACAGATGTGAATTGGAAGCACAAAACCCGTTGCCAATGCCAGCAGTACGAGCGTTCTGATTGGCTAATGCGTAGTCATACCACCCGCGTATTGCCCTCCACACCGGTCAATAAGGATCCGTATTGCCCTCCGACGAAATTTTTTATAATAATAATAATACTAATAATAATAAACTTTATTTGTATAGCACTGTGACTACCGTCATGGCAGCGATGCGCTGCCTCCATTCCAGACAGAGACTGAAGGCAAATGTTTGCCGGTGTGTGTTTCATGTTTGTTATCCGTGCCCGTATGCAGTGTTTAAATGTGTGTTAACCAGGTAATTCATCATACAAACCTCTGTTATTCGCGTTGCTGTTTAAGATCTCATTAACATCATACACAACGGTGAATTATACTAGCGCTATTTTCAACCATTACACCTCTTTACAGTTTATAAACATCCATACTCATTGTTTCATCTGTTAAAATAACCACACTTTACAATGTATAAACCAGCGCCCGGACTACAGAGCTCCCTGAACTCCACGGCCATCGGCCTAGCCACATCTCGCAACCTCCATCAGGGGATGAAACCCCCAAGAATGTCCCCGTATGACGAGGACGAAGATATAGAGCACTATCTGACGACGTTCGAAAGGCTCGTGGCAGCCAGTCAGTGGCCCTTTGATACTTGGGCATTGTGTCTCGTGCCCTTGTTAAAAGGTAAGGCCAGACCTGCTTTTGTAGCGATGAACGCAGAAGAAAGCCATGATTATCTCAGTGAAGCAAGCCATACCCCGGAAGTTGGAGATCAGAGCTGAGACCTATCGTCAGCGTTTCCGCTCCAAGACTATCCTGGAGGGAGAGACGACGAAGGAGCTCCACGCTCGGCTCAAAGACTTCCTGGAGAAGTGGCTGGATCCAGAGATTAAGTCGAAGGACCAGATCTGTGACCTGATCGTACTGGAGCAGTTCCTGGGCATGATGAACCAAGAGCTACAGGTATGAGTGAAGGAATGCACCCCGCAAACCTCGGCTGAAGTGGCGGACCTGGTGGAGACCTTCGTGGCCGCCAGGCAGTCCAGACGGGGCTACCAGTTGGGTCCACACGACCCTAGTTGGCCCTAGTAAACACTTATCATTCACCCCAGCTGATGTAACTGTCCCCGTCAAGATAGGAGGCAAGACACTGCAGGCATTAGTTGACTCAGGTAGTAGTCAATCTTTTGTTGTGAAGTCCTGTTTGAAGTCTGATTTTAAGCCGAGGTCCACATTGTTATTAATGGTCAAAAGTACTTGTTAACCGTAGGGCTGTTGGATAAATGCCCGTACCCAGTGATTCTAGGCCAGGATTCGCTAGTCCTTACAGATACAGGTACAGCGTCTGGTTATGTTTTAACTAGGGCACAGGCCAGAGAGAAAACAGACCCTGATTATTGGTCAGAATTACCATATAGTTGTCAAGGTGGCAAACCTAAGAAGGCTAAGGCAGAGAAACGTAGAGCTAAAGTTGTGGGTACTTCTGTAAGTAAGTTAGTAAGTTATCTTTATTTGATCAAGAGGGACAGTGTACATTCATGAACATTAAAATGCAAATGCACCCAATTATAGCCAAAAGGCTAGTTTCCATTGGCAGTCCCCCTGCCAGAGTGAAAAAGGCTATACAACCTAAAAAAAAGGCATTGTGACATTACATCAAACACAAAATACCAATACACAAGCTCCACTTAGTCCTTAACCACGGGTAGAAGGGAAAGAACAATGGGTATACAAACAAGTGGTAAACAAAAATAATTCTACTGTGCTGGAGAGTCCTTCCTTTCCACCACTAGAGGGCAGTAAAGTCCTTGTGCCTACATTTTTGCAGGAAGACCCAACCCTTAGCTCTACCTTTGCCTCTGTTAAAACCCAAGATGAGGCTAGTGCAGCCATAATTGAGGGAGGTGTTGTTTTTGTCACTTATAACGGGAAAATGCACAGAGTGAGTCCAGACAAAGAACAGTTGGTTGTGCCTGAGGCTTAGAGCTGTTACATCTTGTGCATAGCATTCCTTGGTCAGGACATCTACGCAAGGAAAAGACTGAGAAAAGAATCTTAAACAGGTTTTTATTGGCCTAGTTTTCATAGTGACATAGCAGAATACTGTAGGTCATGTCCAGAGTGCCAACTGTCTGCTCGCTCTCATAGAGGCTTGAAAGCTCCCCTCATCAGTTTCCCCATTATTGACATTCCTTTTCGTCGCATTGCCATAGATGTAGTTGGTCCACTAGAAAGGAGTAGGGCACGAGTTTGAGTTCGCCATTAGTAAGCATGATTGGCACGGTCTCTGGCCTTGATCCTGAAGTTGAAAACATGTACGTTAACAACCAAATTCACCTGAAATATCCCACAATGCTGTGTGACTGAGCACTAATAAATATACGTTATATAAAGGAAGAGGGTGACACCCTTTCAAGTGAAGCACATCTCATATTATGTGAATGTCAACCTGAAATCCCCTAAAACAATTAGGCCTAAAGTCCGTCAGTTGCCTTAAAAAAATTTAAAAAAAACACCTGAATATAATCTATAACGATATCATCTTCAGTATCAACATAGCACCAGAAAAAAAGAAACCAAAATCTGACTAGATGCTTAACGTATGGACATTACAAAGCCTACATAGTTTTCTTTTACGTATTCACACATATGTGCCTATCAGTGGCGGCTCCTCAGGGGGGGGCAATTTTAATTTTTGATAATGATTAAGGCGACCCATTCAGTAGGTACATTAAGTTAGCTGATTAACTCAGCAAACTGAGCAACACATATAATATGTCCCCTCTTGCTACATAGCTAGAGTAGCAAGTTACAGGTGGAAAGCTATGGAAGAAAGTTGAATCCAGGAGCCTTCATAAGCAAACATGATGTGGCTCCACATTAAATTATCCCATTTTTTCATTATCCACATGTCTCAAATGTTGTATGATGTAACATAACTTAACAGGACACATGATATGTCCAGTAACAACATAAAGAAGGGGTAACATATAAGTCAAAACAAACAATATTTATTGACTGATCTTGAAAGTATTGGCTTACAAAAGCAAAATAAGTCATCACATAAAAAAGTATTCAGTGTTAGTGCAAGAAGCGAACTGTGAAACACACTGTGAAACCTATGAAAAGTGACTGGTATATAGAAATACAGACCGCGTTAGCCACTTCACGATCGCGATTTTCTTTCGTTCCAATTCTTGGATGTAGGATTTCCCTCCCTTTGTAGAAACCTGTTGAATGGATACATTTGGTCTAGGAAGTCCTAATTGTTTTGTTGTCAATTTATCTTAGTACGCCGACTAAAGAGGAGTTTCTGTCAAAGAGCGAATCGAGTTGTTGCACTGAACAGGAGCCATCTTGACAGAATATGCCTCTGTCGAAAGCTGTATGACCTTCGTATAGGCTTTTACGTCCATTACTTATGACACGACATGGAGGGACGAGCCCTCCCGGGAGCCATATATAATGCAGTGAGAGCTCTGTTTTGTGAAAAAAATGGATTTAATGGGAGAGGTCTGGGGCGATTTTCATTTCGCCCCAAATCGCCCCAGAAGGGGCGGGGCCATTTGAAGCACGACTTTAGGCTGACTGAATGACTGTTACCTGATTCGACAATGACATACAGAGGCAGATCAGAAGGTCTAGTGGTAGAATCCGACATAAAAAAAATGAATACATTTAAATTTACATGTCGTCATTTATGCGACTTACAAGGATATTGCGTTTATACATTTTTTTTTCCTTATCCCTAGGCAGTGCGTAGCCCCAATCGCCCTTATGGACAAGCCGCCCCTTGTGCCTATACTGTACATATGCATATTAAAAACAATTTGCAAAATATAAATATATAAAAATGAGTTTTAATCGTGATTAATCGCATGATTTCCCTGATAAATTGCATTTGCATACGCAAAAACCAATAATGAATTCAAAAGTAGTGTATAGCGCACTTTTATGTTCTGCCATATGAACGAAAGTGCCATAACATTTGTTGTGCAAACACTTTTAACATCAGCATTTTAATACAGTAGCAGTTAAATAAAATATTGAGTGTAAATCTCAACTTAAACAATGTTATCAAAGCAAATACAAAATTAAAGCTCATTGCCACTGCCAGGGCATTAATGTTATCCTGTTCGTTATGAAAAAGAAAAAAACTGGCCACAAAATCCTGAGCCACAATCATATCATTAAAACAGGCCATTTCTGAGGTAACAGCAGAAACATTTTACTTTCATCAGGGAGCAGCGTGACCAGTCTATGTTTAGTACCAAATGTCCCTTAGAGTGAGAAACCATAAAACACTTTCAGTGCAGTTTGTCAATTCCTAGAACTTCACATTGTTATTTTAAATGTCCTGCCATATGAACTAAAGTGCCATAACATTTGTTGTGCAAACACTTAACATCAGCATTTGTATATAGTAACAGTTAAATAAAATAAATACTTTGTGTAAATCTTAACTTAAACAATGTTTTCAAAACAAACACAAAACTAAAGCTTATTGCCACTGCCAGGGCATTAATGTTAGAGTGTGGTGAAGCACCAAAAAGTTCACTGCTGGCAGTTACTTTGGTGTACGTAGTCTGCCAAAGCCTCGCTCCACTGTCTGTTTTGTTGAATGATTTGCTGGTATCAACTGTGTGTTTTGCATTTAGGTGATATTTTAGACTGGAAGTACTCCGGTGATAAGAAAATTCAACTTGGCAGTGGTTACAAATAACTTTGGTTCTGTCGACTCTGCCGTCTGGAAGAACTTTAAAATGAAAATGGCCATGTAAAAGCTCCGTACCCTTCTCCATGTTTTGTATCCGCCAATTATTTTCTTTTCTGGTTCCGCAGCAGTCAGCAACAGACTTTTACAAAATAAAATAAATAATAAAACCTGCGCGTTGCGCAATAAAATAATTGTTGGCGATAAATAATTGATGAGTTAACGCGATAATAACGAGTTAACTTGCCCAGCCCAATATTGAATATTCATTGCAGGGCTAATTGCAATGTTTCTAGACTTTTATCTGGCTCTGTACAAAGCCAAATTGTTCGACAAAAGGTCTTAGCTTGGATGTCACAGCACAATCATTGCGAGGTAGCTTCTTCATAAAGCTCTGAGTTGCCTTGACTGAGTCCGGAAACCCCCAGCTCTCGACCAACAGGTCTGCCAAATCTGATCCTTTTGCCTTCTCCAGTTTACCCTTGGGAATTGGTGGCAGGCCTTCGGGGGTCTTCACTAGGCTCTTCAGCCTCTTGAGTTGGTCCTCGTCCAGCTCTTCCAGGATGTCACATAAAGCAGCCCGCCAATCACCTTCTGTGAGTGAAGGTCCTCCTAAACAAGGCGAAATAAACATGCAAATTCCATAATTTACTGTGTTAGATACAAGAACATACAATTCTAAATTTTACTAGTTGAACAGGTTAGAACTATACTTGTTTTGGGTTGCATTTCTGTAATCATAAAAGAGATACTGCTGTGTAGTTGAGGAATACAAAAAAAATGCTGTGCTTTATTGGCTGTGATAATGTTGAAGTCATGTTTTTCCTTTTGGATGTTTGTTTCATACAGTCTCATTATTAAACAGCATGGTACTTGTACACACCTATAAAAATAGGTTTTGTAACTTTATGTCAGCAGAAACTCACCTTGTCCATCATGCTGAATCTCTTTTTTGATCTGGTTATCTGCAGTGGAAAAAATATGATCAAACAGAATTCTGTGATTTGAAGTATGCTACAACTAGAAGTGGAACCTACCATAATTTGCCTTGAAAACCACACGACGATTCCAAGACTGTTTGGACTTTTGCCTGTCTTGAATCTTCAAACGCATTTCAGTCACATTGCAGTCAAAGAAAACTTCAAATGCTGCGTGGTGGTAACCATTGGAGACAGACTTAAAAACATAAGTCTAAAAACAGATACAAATAATATTAACATGTCATTGTTGAGGAAATTCTAACTTATACATAACACAACACCTTGGCTTATACAACACATTTTCTGACACCCTCGCTTTTAGACGCACAGTACAAACACACATTTTCAGCCACAAACACAAACACACACACACACGAAACAAACACAGGCACACATGATGTAGATGAAACATAAGGCAGGCTTTTGGAAATATCCCTGAACTGCTCAGTCATTCACCTTGGGTTGCACTGTGTGGCTTGCTGAGTCTGAGATCAACTTGTACTTCCCATTGCGTCTTAGAGAACAGTTGGAGCTCGATTTGATGAAGACATACTCCTTCTGCTGCTCTTGGATCTGTGCCAGATAGTTACAAACAGGTTGAATACTAACCGCTCAATTCTCTCAGAAATAAAGAGTGATAGAAAGGCAAGGGTTAGCTGCTGTACCTCAGACGGAGGCACATTTCGAGACAACAGGAACACCCAAAGCCTGTGTTCGATATCAGTTATGCAGGGTTCAAGGAAGAGAAGCACTTGGCCGAGTAAGCGGACGAACGGCCGCTGTTTTCTGCGCTTGCTCCGCAAGATCCCAAACTTACAAAGCCCGTGGACCTGAACAGCTACATGTGTTTGTGTAAACTTTGTTGGTATAAGAATCTTGGATCTTTTTGAGGAGATGTGCATCACAACCAAGTCTCCAATAGCCTCCACTGATGAAACAGACATGGACGATGGTTTAAAAAGAAACATAAGTAATAACAAATAATATACTAAATATAATAATAAAATAAAAAATAATGAAAACCTTTAATCTCAAAAATATGTGTCAGATTACGGTTTAAGTGGTTACAGGAGATGGTGCAGTAGTAACTCACCTTCAGTTTCACAGTGTGGCAGATCAAGTTGGCATATGTCTCTTTTGGAACATGTGATGTCAAACAGAGGTCCTGCAGGTTCAAAATTGGACAGGATATTCCTATCATAGGGGACTACACGGTACTCCACACACGCTTGTTTCCTCAGTCCAAACACCAATCCAGTAGCTTTGCACTGAAATGTTCCCCCAGTGGATGTCTGAAACCTAGGAGGCAGGGGAACAGGGAACCAGTCAGAATTATGCCATCTCGCTTGAAGAGTATAAAAATGTCCAAATTTATGTTGTACCTGTATGATATCTTGCCATGACAGACTAATACTTCTGGGTCAATCTCTTCCATCAAATCTTGTCTCTGATAAAAAAGAAAGGCTAGGTATTGAAAGGCCATTTAGCAAGAAGACAACGCTTGCAAAAGTACTTATGTGTACATACAGTATGTGTAGGTTTGATCACTAATCAGTTAAGAATGCTTCAGAACAAAAGTAAAAAATACAGATGTAGAATTAATGTAAACACTACCTTTTGAGCAGCCTTGGAAGATGGATTTTCTTTCAATGGATCACTTTTGATTTTCTGTTTTTGTTGCTGAATGGTTCTCTTATTCTCATCAAGACATGGCAGTATTTCAAAGCGACTGTCCATCACAAAGGCTTCAATATCCAATAACGAGTTGTTAAAGAGGCTAAGTAGAAACACAGTATGGTTAAGTGGTAGTATAAAATGTAAAGCACAAAAAACAAACTGATAAACAATCTGATACTCACCGGACTGTCCCAGTATAGTGGATGTTTGCCATGTCCGTATAAAGCCTTTGAGCTCCTTGGTCAGTTATATTATTGTTGTCCAGACTTGAAGAGAAAAAAACTCTTTTTACTCATCTTTACCAGGAGTAATGGTGGAGGGGACTGTCATGTATGTTAGAAGTAGCAGTACTTCTCCGAATTAACAAGCCCTCTCTAATTACAGCTCTCTGGGCCTTTACAGTCCCCAAAGAGCAAATATAAGATCAAATATGGTGTTTTAAGAGTTATAAACTATTATATCCTGAAAGTTCTAAAGTCAAAGTTAAAACCATTACTGTTTATCAACAGAAAAAATGATTGGCATCGTATTTGCAGAGAAACAATGCTACATCATTTTTATATGTACTGAACTTTAACAGGTATGCATATGCAAAAAACATTATATATATATATATATATATACATATTTTTCAATGCCAACTTCCACTTGTTAGGTAAGATATGAATCATTGTCAAATCAACACTGTCACGATAATGAGCACTGTAAATACTGTACGCTGTGTGCATTTTGTGCTTCTATTGTTGAGCTCCTTCAGCCTTGCATCACACTCTCCGCCGCAACAAAACAATTATAAATACAATTAGTTATAAATCATTGCACCCTCATTGGCTGTCTGTTATGTCATTGAAGTTAGTCTATGCTCACATCCTGACTGTACGCCGATCTGTGCTTGTATGAAATGATATGTCTATATATTACCTTCTTAATGCTTCAGCTTCAAGAACTGTAACTGCCAAAGGTGAAAAGTTCAGACACTTTGAAGCTATGGAAGGGATTTTGTGAGTGTTTGAACACTTACTTCACAATTTGCGCTTTGTGCAGATGTGGAAGTAAGTGGTCCAGGGATTCATCAGTGAGTTCGCAGTGACTGAGGTCCAGCTTAGACAGTTCTTCACACTGCTTCAGGACCAGCCCCAGTGCTGTGCAGAGCTGACCATCCAGCTGAATGTGACTGAGGTCTAACTCCTTCCCAATAGCTTTTAAGATGGCTGAGGCACGGTTCCTTGAGTCTATTTCACAATCGCTCAGTGTGACAGACAGAAACTGCCTGAGGAGATTTTTATCAAATCTAGCACAAAAAAGAAAAGTATGTTTGTGTAACAATTTGTGAAACATAGACCGAATAATGTGTTAAAGCTGAACCATTTAGGAGAACTACCTGAAAACTACTTTGTGCAGAACTGGAAATAGTTCCTCCACTCCAGACTCCTCCACTTGGCAGTCCCGTATGGTAAGTTCTATGTCACTGACGGAGCAACGGATAGCACGAGAGATAGCCCTGCAGTCTGCAGTGCTAAGATAGATTTCATCCTGGCTGGAGAAATCCAGTTTGTATTGCAATGCTCTCAAGAGAGATACTGTTTCCTCCTTCTGGTTCATGGAAACCACACTGGTATGGATGAGATTGATCAACAGCTTCTGGTCAACCCTGATAGGAAGACACATCCATTAAATCACCAAAAATTATGTTACAAAAGACAACAGACAAAATGTGTAACTTTGCCCTCATTTATGCACAAACAACATGAAAGGCATACCTAAGCTCCAACACTCTGTCTAGAAACTTCAGGACATTCCCAAGCTCTTCCAGTGGGATGATAGCATTGGTGAGGTCAAGTCTGATGCCATCACTGTAGTGGAGTGCAAAGCGCAAGGCGTTAAAGTCGCTGGGGTCAAGTTGTTTCTCCCTTAGATTGATCTGGTTATAAGATGACTTCACCAGCTGAGTCACCAAGTGGCCTGCACGTTGTTTGTAGATCTCTCTCAGGGTATCGCTCACAAACTGGCTGTTTACTCTGCAGAAACCAAAGTAGTTATGAAATGCTTATAATAACTGACAGGTTCCTTTTTTCTCCATTGCTAGTGACAAATGCTCAATTTTGTACCACTGACCCTCTGAAGTGTATTTCTTTTTGAGACTGTAGAACTTCCATAATGTTGAGCACATCCCATTTGATTTTCCCAACGTCTACAGCAATGGGTCTTTTGGACTGCTGTAGAAAGTACTGAAGCATATCCCAGGACAGACTGCATAGTGACAGATCCCCATCAATCTTCTCCATTAACAGCTGGGTGAGACCAACATCCTGGGCTGAGTACACTGCTTCAACTACTTCCTCTAGAGTTTCTTGAGACATTCTGAAAAAAAAACATGCACACACAAGCAAACAAATAAATCAACAAGCATGTATGCAAACAGTGAAAACAAAGAAAGATGTATAATAGACGTAAGTCTTCAGTGACAACAAACACTTCAGTGCCAACACCGGATAACATTTGACTAACCGTATGGAAAATGAGCTGTTGAGACACAGTAGACAAATGAGCGAGGGGCCATCAATTTGGCATTTTGTCAGATCCAGTACTCTAATGGTCCATACTCTCAGAAGCAAAGCTAAACGTGATGTCACTGCTGGAGCAGGATTGTCTAGCATGAGCTGAAGTTCTTCAATGATAACTGAGTTGCCACATCTCCTGGCCATTTTGGCCATTTTCAGTGTCATGACTTCATTCATCCTAGAATACAAAATGTATGAGGAACACATGCGAATGACATGCATTACTTAACACAGTGTTTAAAAATGAGGTAATGGAAGCCAAGATACTAGAAAACAGGTAATCAGATGGCTACCTTAAGTTAGGTGTCTAAGGTGCTGTGGGCAGATTGATAAAGTAATGACATGACAGTGACAACTGACTCAATCCTTTAAATAACATAAACTGTTGCTGCAGGTGATTCATTTGAAACACTTGATCATCGTGCATTAAGCCAAGCCAGACGTAGAAAATCGAAATGGGTGATCATTGTTCATTAACTGCACGTATTATCGCTGTTTAGCTGTGCACATACAAGCTTTTTAACAAATGCTTTAGGATTAGGTGTTGACCAGAAAAATGCAGGTTAAACACCCTTTGTGACACAAGCCAACAGTTCTATAATAACTAAATAATGGAGGAATATTCTTAATCTATGCAACACCTAGTCCAAATATATTTAAAAAAGACACCTTAGTTTTTTATAATGGGTCACGTTGGAGAGAAGCAGCTTAGCTCCTTGCCAGGAAATTGCTTCTGGGATGAGAGTGAGTGAGAAGTTCTCCTCTGGGTCTTGGCTCAAAACTTCTCCCACTGCCTTACAGATTCTGCTGGGCAACAAGCCCGCTAATGTAAAGGCAAATCCCGTTGGTCTCAGGAGCAAAGAGACAAGCTTTGGATCCCATTGACTGTCCACAGATAAGAACTCAGATAGGGACTGGAGAAACTTCTCATCACAGCTGGGAAGCAAAAGAAATATACACTAAAAATCATACAAAAAACCTACTTTAGCTTTTTAAGGTGCCAGTGTAAATCTTACCTGAGTTTTGGCACATTGGGAAGAAAAAGAAGGAAATCCCTGAGCTTGTTTTCATCCTCTGGCCAGCCTCTTAGCTCCACTGGTCTCTTCACTGTTTGTAGTTTCAGTACCTGGAGGAGTGCAGATGTGTTTTCGTCAGAGAGGTCCACCTTCCAGATTGTAGGGGTTGTCTGGAAAATCTTCTCAACAAACGAGAGTTTGTTGTTTTCCATCTGCGTCTGTTGGCTGCAAATGTGTGAGTAGAGATCCAACAGGAAACCTGTCTGCTTATAGCCATCGTCTTCAGCAAAGGGGAAGGTTGAGTAGCTGCACACTGACAACAGTCTTCTATGCGCCTCGTCTCCCAATGATGATGCCAGAGTGAAAAGGCCAAGAAAGACTTGGATGGTTTTCTTGGGATTTTTGTAAAAAAAATTGGTACTGACTCTGAAACAACAGTGATTAACACAGTTAACACATTTAACAAAATACATAGTAGGTAGATAGCTTCACTTTAAGTTCAGATCATACAGAAACATGACTGATTTGGGTTTTTATAAGGCATTAATATTTATATTGCATTTTCATAATCATTAATTGTCAAAGATAGCGGAAAGATGCCAATTGGCACAAACAGGTGCCATTTCTCCGTTCCACCTTTAATAAATAAGAAGTTAATCTGCCTGTTTTGTACTGTTTATGGTAAAATCCCTACAGCATTTTGTATCCACACATGAACACCAACAGTGTCACTGTGGCAACTTGAATCCAGTGGAACAGTTCAAAACCACAATGAAATGTCATGGATGACGGTTGGCTATTATTGACACATTAGTTAACCATGATGGTTATGTATTCACCTGAGCTTCGAGACATAAGGGATGCACTCCAAAAGACGTGACAGTTCCTCTTCTTTTCCTGACCAGCCTCTCAATTCCACTGGCTTCTTCACTGTTTGAAGTTTAAGTATGCGAAGGAGCAGTGGGGTCTTTGCATCAGAAAGGTCCACTGTCCAAACATTAGGGGCCGACTCGTAAACCGATTTTAAAAATGGCATAACGCTGCTTTCTGCAGATACTGCACGAGAGTATAGGTCCAGTAGGAACGTTCTTTGCCTGTCTTCATTTTCCTCAGCAAAGGGAAACGTTGGGTAGCTGCACACTGATGACAGCATCTTCAGGGACTCATCACCCTCTGAGGATGCAAGGGTGATCAGCTCTAGGACTCGATCACGAGCAGCACTGTAGTCAGAGAGGCTCTCGCTGAAACTGTAGAGTTGGATTAAGAAATTTCTGCTGTCAATCAAAATGACACTGACTGTAGTCTGGCATGGTGGTGTACTGAGCAAGAACATTGCATTTACTCTAAAATCAGCTACTCATGGTGTGATGCTGGTATTGAGCCCAAAATGTTATCTTGGTAGACATAAACTGGATTATGCATGTGGTCTTTCAGAAGTGATGAAACACTGCTAAGCCCCTTCTACCACACAACCCTCCCCCATCCCCCCTTCCTATCTCCTCCCGGCCGACCTCAAGCAGATGGGTCCCCCCTTATGTGCTGTGGTTCTGCTTAAGGTTCCTTCCTGATTAACAGGGAGTTTTTCCTTGTCGCTGTTTCCATTGTGCTTGCTCTAAGGGGTTCCAGGCTCTGGGCTCGTAAAGCTCATTGAGACAATTGTATTTGTATTGTTCTGGTGCTATATAAATACAATTGAAATGAATTGAATTGCTAAGGGGATGAACAGAGTGTGTGTACACTGATGAGAAAAAATGAATTAGTCTAAAACATAACAAAAGTTGAAAACTTGAAAAGTCTGAATTTGGGGAAATACAGACTACAGTTACTGTTTTTGGAAAACAGTCAGTTGGGTAAATCACAAATTAACACATTTATGTTAAACTAGGGCTGGGTGATGTGACCTAATTTCTCAGATTTACTTATCCATGATAATTTCTCTTACATTGGCAAGTTGCCAAATACCTCTTTTTCATAAATGCTTTTGGGAAAATTAGATATGTAACAATCTGTTTCAAGGATATCAATAATCAAAATGAATTTAAAATGTAGAAATTGCTATTTTCTAAGTGTTCTTCACAATTTGACAAAAATAACCACTACAACCAAAAACATTGTTACATATCTTGCCTATTTCTTTTGTAGGAGTGTGGCAACTTACCTCAGTTGTGATACGTATGGAAGACACTGCAAAAAACTCCTGAGTTCATCCACTGCTTCTTCATTCTCTTCCATGTCTTTAAGTTCTACTTGTCTCTTTAGTTCTTGGAGTTTGAGAATCTCAAGGAGGACAGACATCTTCCCGTTTGAAAGGTCCACCACCCAAACAGGAGGGACTGACTGGTATAAGGGTAGCAATGCTGGCAGGAGGCCTTCTTCTGTTTGGTTTGAAAAGAGGGTCAACAGAAATACCATCTGCATGTCCTTATCTTCCCCAGCAAAAGGGAAATTTGAGTAGCTACATGTTGTCAACAGTGCATTTAGAGTATCTTTTCCCATGGAGATTGCTTGTGTGAACAGCTTCACAAGAATTTGTATTGCTGCCAAGGTGTCGTCATCTTGGATAGCTATGCAGTCATTGAACCTGGAATTACAAGCATATTGACAAAATAAATTATTTTAAAAAATTAATAAAATATTAAGTGGAAAAATCACCACAACAATCTGAGCTATTTTTTGTACTTTCTTAACCTTTTTGAACAAGCTTTTGAACTAGCTACAAAACACATGTGAATCAGTGAAGATGAATGAAACCTGGCTGTAATGAAATCACAGAACTCAAGCTAAGCAGGCATCATAGAACTCAGACTAACTTTAACTTTAAGATTAACTTGAGGTAATGGACATATAACACTTAATATTCTTCACACTTTGCGGCACTTTAAGATTAGGGATGGGTCCTGATAAGTATTTAAAAATCAAATAGTTGTCTGTGGGAGGGTAGGGAGAGGATATATTTGGAAGGGGGTGGAAGAGGGGTGGTGTTACATTCAGTTCTTGTAAACCAGCTGTTAAATGCAACTTGTGTTCTGACATACTCTTGTCTTACATGTCTTAATGGCATAAATTCAATGCAATGCAAAAAAAAAAAAAATTGTTTATGCAACTATCGTCTTGTATTTAAATGTATATTTCTCCTCGTTTTTACCGTCACCTGGTAGTAAGTAACACATTACTTCTGCCAGAAGGTGGCAGTAATGCACCTAAAAGGTGTTTGCCAAACGGCATTAGTTAGTCTGAGTACTACCAGGCACAGTTAAAATGTTGTGAGATTGGATGTTACTGTTCAAACAGGAGAAACATGGAAAGCCAAAAACTACTACAGCTGTCAAAAAGATCTGTGTGGAACTGTGTTCTGCTAGTTTGATCCCGAATACTGGTTCACGCCCTCTGTAGTCTGTGATCTGGCTATCAGTGCTGTTCCGTATGCTCCGTGCCAGGTTGTCCCTCTGCCCTGTCTCCTGACTGACAAGCAAGGCACCCAATCACTGGTGCCTGCTCCACCACACCTAACTCCACTCTCCTTGTTTGCCACGGCTTTAAAAGCACACCAGGACTGGCATTCAGTGCCAGATTATCGTGTCGTTTTCCTGAGCCTAGTTGGAACGCTACTTCTTGGATTCTGTGTTCAACCAAGCCTATTCTCGACCCATGCCTGTTTTTGGACTCTGATTATTGCCTTGTGTTTTGGAAACTTTTGCCCATCTGCCAATCTGTTGCCAACCTCTTTCTGTGTTACCACGTGAGTCAAGCCAAGTCCCTTTTGTACCGCTGCCTGTATTTTTGCCTACCTGTGTACCAACCTCTGCCTGTTTTTGACTACTGGATTTTGCCTGAACCTTACCTGTACCTCTGCTGTGACTTTTGGATTTTTGACTTTTCTGTTGCCAACTGGGTGTCTTGCCTGACTGCTTCTCAATATTAAAGAACACCTTAAACGTTCCTGCTGTTCCTGTCTGCTTTTGAGTTCACTACTTTTACCTGGCCTCACCGGCCCTGACAGTCAAAGTGTCCTTGTGCAGGACACTGAACTCCCAACCGATCCCGATGTGCGCTGTTTGCACCTTATCTGTGCGTTAATGGGTAGAAGTCTGCGGCATTAATCTATAAAGCGCTTTGAGTGCTTTATGAGTAGAAAAGTGCTGCTTTTAGGTGTATAAATGTAGTGCATATACCATAACTCCACCCAAAAAAATATTCATTACCTGACACTGCACCTCATTTTAGCGGGGGGTTTTTTGTGTGAAGGGGTTGAGGTAGTATTCAAACATTAGTCAAATAATTCCCAATTAGTATTTGATAATAAGAATGACAATTTTGATTGAAATGCCTATTCCTTATTAGGACTGACTGGACATAGAGGTGCAGTATGTATGATTTAGTGGCATCTAGCGTTGAGGCTGCAGATTGCAACCAACTGAATCCCTCTCACTTTCCAAGCGTGTAGGAGAAGCTCTGGTGGCCATCAGGTGCCATAAAAATGACAAAGTCTCTTTCTAGTGTCAGTGTTTTGGTTTGTCTGTTCTGGGCTACTGTAGAAACATGGCAGTGTAACATGGTGGACATTTTGGAAGAGGACCCGCTCCCTGTATAGATACTAAGGGCTCATTCTAAGCTAAGGAAAACACAACGGTTCATAGTTACAGGTGAATTTACACTAATGGAAAACATAATTATGAATATTATATTCCATTTCTGCCATTCTGCACTTCCACCAATGTACACCAACTATCAACACTTACCGCAGCTGTGTAATGAAAGGTAGACATTCAAGGACATTTTTCAGTTCATTCTCGTCTTCAGTTTGTCCCCTCAGCTCAACCGGTTTCTTACAAGTTTGCAGCCTCATTATTTCAAGGATGGGAGATGTCTTTCCTTCAGACAGGTCTATCACCCAAGTGGTGGGGAGGGACTGGAAAACTGGCTGTAATGCTGGTAGAATGGACCTGCCTTTGGACGATTTGGCATGAAAGTACAGCATCTGGATGAACTCACTCTGGTCCACAGGAGAAATTGAATGTGTGTATCTCAGCGCTGATAGTAGGTGTTGTACACAGGCATGACATTTCTCCACCTCCAGCAGAGCCCCCTTCAGGTAAAGATCCATCTGTGCGGAGTTCACCGTCTTCTTCCGTGATTCTGTTGACACGGCTTGATCCTCAGAAAAACTGAAACTATGAATACACAAATAAGCATGAACATGATCCAAATAGGCCCATGGTCCAATACTCACGGTACTATCTCTGTCATTTAAGATTTAATGAAAATGTATAATACAATGGATAAACTATTCTGAAGAAAAAAGGACTTGTCTAATAAAACAAGAAGTAAAGCATCTTTTGAAAAGTCTTCTTAAATTTTTTCAAAAGTGCACTGATGCAGTAGCCTGGATACCAGACCGAACTTAGCCCCGCCCACAACATTTGAAGTCGGGAAGTTCGATCTGGCATTACTCCATTGGGGAGAAATTATTTTCGGACAGAAATTGCCGGACCAATCAAATTGTCAAGGCAGGCTTTATACGATGATGGACAGATCATCAACAGTAACGTAATCAAGCACGTCACCAACACACGAGTTGAATTCGTTTTCAACAAACATGGCTGCCGCTGGAGAGCTGAAATGTATAGATTCGAGTCCATTTAGACATTGACAGTGCATTCATTTTGAAAGAGGAACAGAGAAACGCGATCAAGGCATTTGTCAATCGAAAAGATGTTTTTGCCTTCCTTCCTACGGGATCCGGTAAAAGTTTAGTTTATCAGCTGGCCCTGGTCACATACTACGTTGTTCTGATTGGTTGTAGGTAACCAATTGAGCGAAGAGGCATTTTTTCTCCTGGTTCGGTTGAAACACGCCCCATAATCACAGCCCAATGGAGCGATATCAGACTCATACTCACTAGAATTATGAGTATGACATCGTCAGGCTACTGATGCAGCATAATAACAGCCTTATGAGTGTCTGTTACCAGAACAAATTATAGACCTCGCATTAAGCCACGAGAGTCAGAGGTTAGAGAGTTGGATTCCCATTTAACCAAACTACCTGAATAATGAATAATGAATAATTAATGACAAAACCAACATTACCAGTGTTTTCCAGCAATGCCTGATCCACTTGTTACAGTTTGTGTGGATCCCTCCCTTATTTCCTTCAAGGTTTAGGTTTGTACAACTTTTGAGTGTAAGAGATAAGGCTGCCAGAACTCCCTACAGTCCTAAAATTCCTGAGGAAGCTGATTCAGTTTGTCTAAATTGGCTAAAATATAAGGTTTGTAGCAAGTACGTGACTTTGTTGTAATTATAAGGATGGAAATTGTTGCAAGCACAAACTGACAATTACAAACTCTAACATTAAGACAAAATGGAAGTGGCCAAAATTACATTGGAGAAATCAATTTTAGTCAACCACAAATCTATGGCAATGAAATTATTCCACTAATGGACTTCACCACTCACCTTATACGTGGAATCTTAGGCAAATTCCCCATAATTAAGTCCAGCAATGAAGACAGGAGAGCATGTTTTGGATCCAACTGCAGAAAGAGTTGTACTTTTGCCAATCCTGCCTGTGCCAGGACTGTTTGAGCATTCTCAAGCAATTCCTGGTCACCTTGATCTCGGACTGCTAGGTGCATACTGGATCCAAGCAGTCTCAACAAGTTGTCAAAGTCAGTTCCCGGTCCAGCATGGAGGGCAATGGTCCATATCCAGTGCTGGATCCTGGGGGAAATGCTATAAAACACAAGACTGTTTTCAGTGACATCATATTTATTGATCAACCATGGTAAACAGGCCATGCCAAGCGCAAAAAGACAACATACCTGAGGCGATGTAGATTATTCAGACACCCCAGGATCATTTTTAGGCCCGGTTCAGACAGGCTGCAGTTCACAAGATTCAGTTCCACATTTTGTTTGGTGGCCTGACTGATGACATAGGACACACCACAGCACTGATTCGGGTCAAGAGTTTCATCACTCAGATCGATATCATTATTAACTCTGTTCAGGAAGTCTGAACAGGCTTCAGGAGACCGATACTCATACAGGCACTGACAAATAAAAAGGATATTGTCAGCCTCAATTGAAAGGTCAGCATCATCTTCTTCCTCCTGATCCAGGGTGTAAAGGAATGTGTTCATTATGTCTTTGAAATATGTAGATGTTATGTGTTGTATTTGCTCCTCAGAAACTAGGCAGCTGATACTTTCATACACGGTTTTGGACAGAAGTCCACACAAGAAGGGGAAAATGTATTTGAGGTATTTCCCGTCCTCAGTGTGGCACTGACTAAGAGCATTGCTGATGTTATCTGGCTCCATCAGCAAGAAAAGAGCTGCCCAAAATTCCTGCATTGTGTTGTGGAGAAATGCTGGAAAAGTTGTGTATGATGCTGAGGAAACCTTGGATGTCAGTGATGTCAAAAAAGCATGCTGCACACCCTTATCTTTGCAGACTAATTTTTCAATGTTGACTGTCTTAGCCTTCAATGACTGATAAGAGGTTGTTGCTAGAAACCTTATGTCTCCCTTGTTATCCATTATGTACTTGTTTATGTTCTCTGCATTTTGTTTGCCAGTTCTTTTCAAGCAATAATGGAAGATCTGCACATACATTTCAGTTATAGTGCATGGATGTTTACAAACATCTGATGGACTGAGGGGCATGCATGCAGTCACTATGAAGGCATACATTGGGACATGACACAGGCTGAAGAGCTCTGGGTTGTTCAAGGCATTACATTTTGCATAATTTTCTGTACCCAGCATCCACTCAAAATATGCATGTATGGAGGCAGCATTGAACCCGTGAACCTCGACCCTGTAGGATGGCCAGTCAGTGAGAATGCTAGAAGCTTCAGCCTCTGGTCTACATGTGGTCAAAATCTTAGCCTCACACAAAAGCTTTTTCTCCAGCACCCTTCTCAACACAGAGTTGCCAATCACATCCATTATGCCATCGAAAATAATGGTGACATTTTCAGAATTTTCCTCAATATCTCTCAAGATTTCATCCTTTCCCTCTTTAGGTTGGAGATACCTGTCAAAAAGAAGGGATGCGAGAGTTGTTGGAGCTGAAGAGTGAGACATTGTTTGCATCAAAGGTTCGTCAAAGTAGAACACATATCTTCCCTGATTGTCCTCCTGCTCAGTCCAAAGCCTCATAACTTGTTGGGCAACTGTTGTTTTTCCAATTCCAGGTTTACCAACGAGTAGAATTTTCTTCTCATTGTTCATCAGCAAATGCTCAGGGGTCAGGTTCCTCCGGTCTGTTGGAATGTAGGTCTTCAACTTTTTGGAGCGAGATTTCTTGTGAGCCTTGCACTTGATTTTGATAACCTCACTGGCATCTGTGTCTAAAACCAGTGGCGTGTATTTGAATGTTTTTTCTCTTGTTTCATTTTTAAGAAAATTCATACTGTGTCGCCATTTTTCTTGAAGAATCTCTACTGCTTTCCTTTTCAGATCTTGCTGGTAAGTTAAACATGGACCACCACCTAAGCAAAAGAAAAGAAAAAACCTATGGTGAAGTGTCCTGAGGTGCAACCCTGATATGTGTACTTGTACGTAGCTTTTTTTCATTCATTCACATTTAGAGATCGACGGAAAAGGGCAGGCAGCATGCTGACAAATAAATCAGCCTAATCTGTACCAAAGGGGAACTTAACCCTGAACTTTTCCCATGTGTGTGTGTGTGTGTGTGTGTGTGTGTGTGCGTGTGTGTGTGTGTGTGTGTGTGTGTGTGTGTGTGTGTTTGTGTGTGTCTGTTTCTGAGAGAGAGTGACAGAGAAAAGGATAGAAGTGACAGACTACCCAATAATGGTATCAACATGCATACATACATACACACAGGGATGGATTACTGAACGGGCCTACTGGGCCCAGGCCCAAGGGCCCAGGAGCTCAGAGTTGAAAAACATTTTATTCCATTTAAGTGATGTTTTGAGAGCAAACAATTTTTTGCGGGCACGCGCAAAGGTGGGGGGCCTTTTACCTTTTACATGTCTAGGACCAGCGGCCCATGGTTTCATAATCCGTTCATGCATACACACATGTACATATGCATACGTACTAACATGTTTGTAGGCCTACATTAATGCATGTTAATAATTGTCTCACGGTAATTTCTTATTTTCTTTGGTATTTTTGTCATATACAGATGTGCAATGATGATTGCTGGGTAATATATATATATCTTGTTGTCCAATGTCAAGACTCTATTTAAGTAAGTCTTTGTACATAAAAGTGTATGTTTTCGTACATTGAGGTATTTGTTTGTAAATTATATTTAAGATCTACAGAGTAATCTCAATTTGAGGTTTAATCTAGATTAATTTACATTATGTGACCAGACGTACTCTTTTGCCCGGACATGTCCTCTTTTAGAGACCTAAAAAATGCGTCCAGCACGGGTTCCAAAATCGTCCAAGATTTTGCATTGTCGGATATTTGTGTTGCGTTTCTCTGGGTCTTTCACAAACTCATGGTGCCGCATGCCATACCAGGGGCGTAACTATAGACAGTTCAGGAAGTGCGGTTGCACTGGGGCCCGTGTGCAAAGCGAGCCCACAATGCTTTTCTCAGAAGTGTTTGTCTCACGGTGTCGCTATGTAAACCGCCTGTGATCAAAGATGAATTGTAAAAGATTAACTCATGGTATATATGCCCTCGAAATGGCAAATCTATCTGTCATGGTTTTTATTATTTTAGGGGAGGGAAATAGTCAGTAGCAATCTATAACACAATTATATACTTATCCTACATAAACTATGGAAACTATTAAAACAAATATTCAATTAAATTAATAATTTCTTATTTTCTTTGGTATTTTTGTCATATACAGATATTAAATGATGATTGCTGGGTAATATATATTATATATATATTGTTGTCCAATGTCAAGTCTGTATTTGATCATGTGCCGAGACGATACGATATAGCTAGTTTAGGCGCAAAATCTGAACGTCAAGACCGACAGGCTGACTGAGCCGAACGATGCCTTTCAAACATAAAAGTGGTGATGCATGATATGCTTTTTCAATGGACAGGATAGCCAACCCTTTCAGCCTTTCCTGCTCCATGCTGCCCCTCAGGTAGGTCTTAATGAGTTTCAATTTGGAAAAGGATCACTCGGCAGTTGCCACTGTCACAGATGTCAGAAACCATAGCAGGGCAGTGCACACCTCACCGAAGGTGGATGTTACGGAGTGATAATCCACAATCAGCATCTTGGCAAGTTTGGAGACTGAGGACTGCTGAGCAATCTCTGCTCTAAAACAGGCCCTGAATTATAGCAGTTGTGTAGGAAACGTTATTGCTATATCCCTGTTGTAGTGGTCAGACAGACGTTTTGCCTTGTCATATCATCATCGCCCAACCACTACAACAGGGACATAGCACTAACGTTTCTATCATTCAAGCTGTCGTCCCCCTATTTAGCAAGTTTTTTTTTTACAATTTCGGAGTCAGGTCGCCTCCGAGCGCCTGTTTGATTGTGTATGTGTTTTTCAGATGTGGGTAAAGCTGGTGTGTGCTGCCGCACCAAATCGTGCCTTTCATCAGAGTTTTTAAGAACGCTTCAGCACTTTGTCCGTCTGTTTACGTTACCGTCAAGAGTGCTATCCATGTTTCTGATAGCTTTCTCTTTGACCTGTCTACTTTCCCAATACTTGTTAATAATAGCCAATAGCCGAAATAACTAATTCGACCATAATATCCAACACATCGTTGGTTATATATATATATACGCCTAATGGTGTGATTGTGTGTGTGTGTATGTGTGTGTGTGCGCGTTCGCCCGCGTGTCTCATAACTAGCGTGCACCAGGGCCCGTCATAGTAGCATGCACTGGGGCCCGTCGTAACTACCTTACGCCACTGTGCTATACTACCCATCCATCCAAACCACTCCCCGGCCGCCGTTGAAGTTTCCTCTTTTTCACAAACTCAAATCCCACATTATTCATATAATCAACTGAAAGATATTAACACCAGGGGAGTAGGCTGTCTTGAAATACATTATAGGCTCCTGTATACGAAGTATTTTAATTTAAATGAGTTGAAACTACAATTAGATCTAAATAGCCTATGAATTACCTTTCCCAGTGTCACTTTGAGTCAGCACGTCATCGCCAAAGGAAAAACAGCTAATCCAGTGATGTAAATCTGGGTTATGTAGTCCAGGTCTTGGGAAGGTTTTAGATCTTGTTGAGTCCAAAATCTTCAAAAGTTCATAGCAGGCGGCCTCACCTTTATAGATCAGCAGGTCTATCAAATGTTTGGATCTATCAGATAGCTCACTGAAGGATTGAATATGAGTAACTTGTCCTTTATCCAGCACATTGTATTCACACAGTTTGTTGAGAACTAAAGAGAGATTCTGTAAGCGTTTCTCAAGAAGAGCACGTCCTTTTTTTATAAAATCAACAGCAGACTGCTGAGTGCTTGCCATGGCACTACACCGGATGACTCACCAACAAGACAAAGTGAATAGTAAGTTTTAGGATAAGTCTATGCATCCGAAGTGATATCGGGATGGCCCACCAAACTGCAATGCGTTGGAGAACTTAACTCTTAGCTACCTTAATTTAAAACTGAAATTAAGTTTCAAGTCAAAGTCAGCCACACTAGGCTACTCACCAAACAAAAAATAGTTCTGTGAAGTTAGCTAGCACGAAAGTGTTCGCGTGGTCATCTCCAGGAAAATTACCACTTCGAAGCTAGAAACTTTCACTTTGATCGTACGTGTCAACTCCGATATTCCGTAAACATGAATTTCAAATGTATACGAAATACGAATTTACATTGCTTACGGGTGTATAACATAACACCTTAGTTCATTTTGGTTCAAACTTTGTGTGCTACTCGTTTCGCTCGAACACACAGACAAACTGGTGCTTGTTTCCTGTGAGGTCTTGCACAATAACCCGCGCAGTCTCGCCCGAGGACCGGCTTTTCTATAGATTTTATATGTGGGCATCTGAAGGAGTTGACCTTGACATTTGCAAGGACAATGACACCATTACGCCGTTGATGGTGGTGGACGAATACGATATGAAAGGTAATCTGTGCATTGCAAATTTTGGATATTCAGATGTTTTATTAATTCGGCTGGGTGGAATGCTTTTGAGAGAGGGGTGTTGCATTGAGGTAAAATTGGTTTTATGTTTAACGTTCAACAGACATTTCAACAGCGTTAAATTACACTTGTTAGCGCATCTCAATTAAAGGTAGATTTATTTCAGATACTTTCTTTTGGTACATTTCTTGAAATCTTCTTTACATTCTGACATCAATTAATAAACTAAATACTTATATTTGTCCCAGTCTTCTCAGGAAGTGAGGATACATTTACATTACATTTAGTCATTTAGCAGACGCTTTTGTCCAAAGCGACGTACAAGGGAGAGAACAGTCAAGTTACGAGCAATAGAGACCTAGTGTAACAATAAATACTACTTTACATAAGAAATAGAAAAAAGAAGTGCAGGAATGGAACTGCTGTAAGTGCAAGTAAAGTGTTGTGTCAGATTCGTAGGTTTGAGATAAGGAAAAAACTGTATATTCTGATCCAATTAAAACTCTTTGTTCTCGTTGATTCCTGAAGAAGATCTTCAAAAACGTCAGCAAACCAGCAAAGTGTGAAGCAAATAAGGTTTATTTAGCCAGTGCAATACCAACAGCATAAACCTGAGCTCATCTCGAGACAACACTGATATTACAATGGTTTGAACATCATTTTATACATTAGCTTGGCCTTGGTGCTTCTCCTGTCAGCGTATATCACTTATCACCCCCCTCTAATTGGGCATATATGGTTTTTTTTTTTGGGATAGTGAAACTTCAGGCCTCATGGGTTGGGTTTTGGGCCACCTGCACCAAGATGTGCTCTAAGTAACCTCTAGGTTGGAATCATGCCCTGCCCTTAGATGAACTCTGGGTTGAATCTATGCCAAGTTTATAAGTTTAGCCCAGTAGTAACCTTCCGACCTTCCGGCCTGTATGTAGCGGATCTCTATAGTCCTTGATGTAATGATTCCTTACCCACACTGTGCCCAGCCCTATATCTGAGCACAGATTGAGCATTCTAACTTATTTTATAATAGCACAGTATTTTTGACAATTATGGTATTGTGTATATCCCAGTGATTATGTTGATTTGCTCATGTTCCATTTATAATGGCTTTTTATACTGAGTGTTAATAATCTACACATCGGTTGATATACATGAGTACATGAAATGTTCTACTTATACTGGTTATTACATGAGTTAATAATCTACACACAGGTTATTATACATTAATTAATGAGTTTAAAAATGTTTCCACCACATAAGTACTAGTCGATGTGCAAGTTAGGAAAGGAGGTGCTCTCTGAAGAGTTGGGTCTTCAAGAGCTTCTTGTAAAGACGGTAATTTCCTAGACCAATGAGGGAATAGGCGTCTGGAAGGTTTGGGTGGATTCGTCTCTCTTTGCTTTGCTGAAAAAGTAACATTTATTAAAACACCTTTCTTATTACGACCATACTTAATCTGACTCCATTTTCTGTGTCTGACTCCACTCTTTTGGGAACCCAGTCTAATATCCTCGCTTTTACTGTATATTCCTACCGGGTTTGTAGGCTGATCTCCAACTCAATGCACCTATCGTCTGTAGTATGAATTTCCTCCCTTACTCTTTAGTAACCGTGTTCTTCACTGGAATAGTGTCATTGAACGATCTTGCCAAGATTCCATTTTGACATATCCACAGACATAAACCGCATCTAGTTCTGGACTAACCCAGAGGTTAAAGGGACTTTACAGCTTGTTGGTCTCTGTGGCTCAGTGACAGAGCGCCAGACTGCTTGTCCGCTCTATGTATGTCCATTCGATCCAGTGCAGAGGCTGGTCCGCAATCCTATCCCTATATTATACAATTAACAGTTCAACTGCAGCATGTCTAGTCCAGTTGATTTTAGCCAGGAACCTCAAGTCTTACTCTTGTCGCCGCTATGTCTGTAACCAAATCCTAGTCAGTATTACCGGAACACTGTGACCTGAATAACCATCAGTTAAGAATTTCAGCAGAGGTCATAGTGGGTCAGAATTACCAATGTATTACGTCAGGTACAAGTGAATACTACAGGTTACAATCTAACAAGTCTAAAGTGAAGAATATAAGTCTAAAACACCACATGAAACATAAAAACACTTAAAAATACTCCCTCGAAATGGCAAACCTGTCTCTGTCATGGTTTGCATCATTTTTGGGAGGAAATCGTCAGAAGCAATCTATAACTCAATTATGCTTATCCTACATAAACAATAGAAACTATAAAAAAACGATTCAATTAAATGAATAATCTCTTATTTTCTTTGTTATTTTTGTCATATACAGATATGCAATGATGATTGCTGGGTAATATGTATCTTGTTGTCCAATGTCAAGTCTCTATTTGATCATGTGACGAGACTATACAATATAGTTAGTTAAGGCGCAAAATCTGAAAGTCCGACAAGCTGACTGAGCACAGCCAGAGGCACAGCACACCTGCAAGCCGAAAAACACCTTTTAAACATAAAATTGGTGATGCATGATTTCCTTTTTTAATGGACAAGATAGCCAGCCCATTCAGCCTCTCCTGCTCCAAGCTGCCCCTCAGGTAGGTCTTAATGAGTTTCAATTGGGAAAAGAATCACTCGGCTGTTGCCCTGTCACAATGTCAGAAACAATAGCAGGGCAGTGAACACCTCAACGAAGGTGGATGCTATGGAGTAGACTTTGACCTATCTACTTTCCCAATACAATAGCCGAAGTATCTAATTCGACCGTAAAATCCAACACATTGTTGGTCAAATGCGTGTGCGTGTGTGTTTTGCGAGCGCACAATTTTTTTTCTGCGAACGGGGGGGCCTCCTGGGTGTAACATTTGCCCTAACAAGAGCATTTAAGTAGGTGGGAGCAGAATCAGCAATCACTCTGTAAGCCAGCATAAGTGACTTCAAGTTCAAGTATTTATTTGTCAGATGCACAGAAAAACAGAGTCAGACTTGATAGGAATTATTTCTATATCCCAAATGTATCGGAGACTCAGTCAGATTGTGATGAAAAACCAAATCCAGGTTTATTCTTTCAGTGGCGCGCACCAAAGGAGGAAAGAGAGTTAGATTTCACTGTGTGTTCCACCTAAATCTCCTTCACTGAGTGTCTTTTGGGAAAGCACAGAATTTAAGCTGTGTGCATGCCAGGGGGGGTGGATCCCTAAATGCTAATTATTATATGTCTCTAGTCAGGGGGGGGAAGCTGTGAGGGCTTCTCACACCTCATGTAGGCCAGGAACAGAATACACATGAGAAGTTTTTACAACTCATGAAATCCAAAGAACACTAAAATGACCACTAGGTCAGATATATTGAATTATTGACTATGGAATATATTTATTAAACTAACTATCAAATGTCGGTCCCTTCATTCCCCCTTTTCAAGACTTAAGGTCTTGGACATAAATCTTTGTTTTTAAGATCAGAGTAAACGCTTGCTTAAGTTTTGGGTGAACACAGTCAGTTTTTCTTCTCTCTCTCTCTTTCTCCCAAAAGGTGCGCATTCTCTCGCGAGGTAAGGCGAAACCTTTTTCTCATCAGGGTGCCTCACACCTGTTTGCCAATTTTTTGGTGGGCCCCCCTGATGTTTTTAAGGGGAAATTCCTTACCGACGTCAAATCAAAATGACCGCCCTCTCCAGCCGCGAGAGCCGACAAATGTAAGCAGAGAAATAATTACATGTACAGTACAGGGTAGCCATTCGGAAACATGAAGTTACAAACAGTGGGAACACAGAACAAAATGAACTATACATGAAGATGAACTCAAACAAAAATGAAATTGCTCGGATTACACAATTGTACAGAAGATAACGGATTATGGGAGATACATTATAGTGTCACAACATTTTAAAACATTTCCTTTCTGGTTACTGAGGGGTACATGACATGGAGCATTACTTAATTGTAATGTGGGTTGACGGTAATACGGTTAAGTGTGTGTCTCTGTGTGTGTGTGTTCGTGTGTGTGACTCCAGAATGTGTGTGTCTTTGATGGTGATGGTAATCGTTCCCGATTTTTCCGTGGTCCCTTGGAGTTGATCGTCTATGATGGTTGAAGGTGTGTGTGTCTTGACACTCTGTGTATTGTGTCTTGCCTTTGTTTAAAAGCAAGGGTTGACTTTCCTTGGGAGGGGGTAGGACGTGTGTGTGTGTTTGTGCGTGTTAGTGTGTGTGTGTGTGTGTGTGTGTGTGTGTGTGACGCTTGGCTTGTCTCAGTTGTTCCCCTCCTGTGGTCTTTGCTCCTTATGGGGTCATTCCACCTATGCATCTCTTAGCATATCAGGAGATTGCCATTTCTTTGAGGTGTCCCCGTCATCTCTTCTTGGTGGTGGTCATCGGTTCAGGTGTTGCGGTGGTCCTGTGGATTCCAGAGGTGTTGATCTGGGTTGATGGCTGTGGTCTGAGTTTGTCCTCATTTCGACGTCCTGGCCAGATGCGGCATGGCGTTTGTTTGAAGTTCAAACGATTCTGCTGTTCCTTCATCTGTTGATTTTCTGGAATGGTCCCCCTTTCGACACCTTGGAGAGAAGCTGCTTCCTTTTTTTTCATCGCTATTCTCCATATTCCTAAAAACTGTCTGTAACGAGATCTCAGAAAAAGATAATACCGGCCAACACCTCCATGAGGCAGGAAGCCTGTTAGCATACTCAACACATCAGACAATAGACATTTGGTATTGGGTGTGAAAGACTGCAGACAGCTTAATCTCAGACAAAAGCAGGTTTGCTTAAATCACATCATCCTGTTACCTGCAAGGTCTGGGCATTTGCATCTAGAAGGAAAGGCCACAGACCCATACTAACCCAATAAACAACTGAGAGTTGGGATTTGAAAGAAGCTGAATGTTTGAAAGAAATGGAATGATTGAAAGAAAGAAAACGTTTTTAAATCTCCTTCAATTCAAACAATTTCACTTAAAGACAAAGTCAGTGGTCAAATGTAGGTTAAACAGTCCTGTAAGTTCATTCATTCATTCATACGACGGCTGGCCAGCCTACAGGCATACACACACATTCATTCGCTTGTTCAGGAGACAGGTGTGTCCATCCCTAAGAGAAAGGAATCAATCTGTTAACAGAGTTACGTTACAGTTAGTTAGTTAGTTACAAAAGTATCTCATAAAATCCATTTTTATCCAGATTCCAATGGCACTTGAATGCCAAACCATTTAAGGCATTCCTTAATTCATTAATTGCTCCTGGATCATTTGATGAAGTCAGAAATTCAGCAGCTAAACCTGTTTTGAGAAAAAACACATTTTGCAGTTATCATCTTATTAAGGTCAATTCTCTCTGAAGCTCAACACCTCCCCCTTTTGATCTACCAGCAGTCGTCTGCTGCTGTGAGATCACGTACGGTTTCCGAAAAAAAAAAAAACATCTTATTTTCCATGTACCTTAAACCCATACACTAAGGATGCAGACTTTGTTCTGTTAAAAAATATGCTTACAATTATTCATAATTGTAACACTTCATACAATGATTTTAACATGGGTTAAGAAAATCATTGTGTAGGCAAAACAAATGCTTAAAGTCTGTCTTGCTATGTGGCTTTGGTGTGGTTCACTTCAGCTTAATGGGCCATCAAGGTCACAGGCGCGGCTGTGCCTGAAGAGGAATTAAGTGGTATGTGTGAAAGCTGTCTGTAACTATTGTGTGAACAGACACAGTCTAACATTTTAGCAGTCTAACATCTGACTTTATCAAAAGCATTGTGAAATCTGGACTTAAAGGAATCTTATGTCTTGAATCATGACTGGTCAAATCCAAGAACTGAATCTCCACAATCTAATGTAAATAATTTACAAATTAACTTAGAACAATTTCTAAATTAAAATATTAAAAATGCTGTAGATCCCTTTTCAAACACCCGTTCATGGCCACAACCTTTTTTATCCTCTTGGGAAATTTATCTGAGCGGTAAGTAAAACAATAGAGTATGTCACAAGCACAGCTCAGACTGCCTCGGACCAATACCCGAAAAAATAGATGTGTCAACTTCTAAGACAAGCACCGTGTGTGTCAACTTCTAAGACATCACAATAAAAATAAAAGTAAAATAACATAAGATTTCTGTTCTAAGACAAGCACAGTGTGTGTCAACTTCTAAGACATCACAATATTTCTGTTCTTAGACAGGACTCTACTTCCTATATTTCCCAAGATTTAGGTAAGTGTACTTACCAAAGCGTTGTGTCAACCGGGGTATGAAATCTCAGCAAAATTCCAAGAATTAATATCTCGGTGGTGGACCTCCAATTGATGGTAATTAGTTTTATACCATATATTGAAGATTCAGTCTTAGGTTTGATCAGTCAGGATTCAGGTTTATTCTTGAAGAATGGCGGCCGACCATTTTGTGAGACAGAGACTTTCAGATCCATCCTCCCTCACAGAACTTCACCTCAGCATATCTGACTTGTTCCTTGGGGAACAGTCTGTTAAATACACTGACATTAAGGGGTGTTACCGTCTATCCAAATGGGCCACGCATGCAGGGTTCTTTGTCTCGACCTGGGGGGGAGGTGAGACCAATGTCGCACCTCACTTACCCAGGTCAGAGACAAAGAATATTCACCAAGCAAGGTCCACTCATGGCTCATGACCCATCCAAATAAAAGCAACAATTATGACTAGGTATAATATCATTGACTTATTGACTATGGCATATTCTTATGACCTATGCTGGTCCCTTCAGACTGGGCACTGAAATTCTTAGGACAAGACACCGCACAACAAACTACCATAGCATAACACAAAATAACTTTCATGACTTGAACTTAATGCAAGCAGCTACAGGCAGCCAGTGGATCTCAATGAGTAGCGGGGTGACGTGTGCCCTCTTTGGTTGGTCGAACACCATGACACCATGACGTTCTGGATCATCTGTAGTGGTTTCACCACGCATGCCGGCAGGCCCGTTAGGAGGGCGTTGCAGTAGTCAAGGCGGGAACTCACCAAGGTTTGCACCAGCAGCTGGGTGGCATAATGGGTAAGGTATGGCCTGATTTTGGAAGCTGCCCTCTCAATGGTTTTAGATAGGAGCGTGAGAAGTGAGACTGGCCGATAGCTTTCCACCTGAGTGGAGTCGAGAGACGGCATCTTGAGCAGCGGTGTTACCCAAGCCACTTTGAATAAAGAAGGAAATGTTCCAGAATGAAATGAAGCATTAATCATCTGTGTGATTGCCGGTAAGGTGATATGGCTTGAAGGGTGTTGGATGGGATGGGGTCCAACGGGCATGTGGTAGGACGGCTACCTGTTAGGATTTTGGAGACCTCACTCTCAGTGAAAGGGGTGAAAGAAGGAAACAATGAGAAATGTATGGTTGTGCCCTTAGGGGGAGGAGACAGTTGGTTTAATTGCTTCCCGATGGCTGCCACTTTCTCTGTGAAAAAGGAAGCAAAGGTATCAGCAGTCAGTTGCACCGTTGAACTTGCCGGAACAAGCCGGCTGTAATGAAAGAATATAATTTAACGACACTATGAAATGAAACACCAAGACAAGTACAAACATCTGGACATGAAACAGAAGCTCCAGAGGAGTTGAAAAGAAGGCTGGTGTCACAGCCGACTGTGTTCGTAAAAGCCTCATCACAAAGTAAGGCTGCAGTGAAGGCAAGCTTTATTGCAGTAGCGGAGGTCGCTAAAGCAGCCCGACCCTATACCGAGGTAGCCTGACGATGTCATACTCATAATTCTAGTCAGAATATGAGTCTGATATCGCTCCATTGGGCTGTGATTATGGGGCGTGTTTCAACCGAACCAGGAGAAAAAATGCCTCTTCGCTCAATTGGTTACCTACAACCAATCAGAACAACGTAGTATGTGACCAGGGGCAGCTGATACATTACACTTTTACCGGATCCCGTAGGAAGGAAGGCAAAAACATCTTTTCGATTGACAAATGCCTTAATCGCGTTTCTCTGTTCCTCTTTCAAAATGAATGCACTGTCAATGTCTAAATGGACTCGAATCTATACATTTCAGCTCTCCAGCGGCAGCCATGTTTGTTGAAAATGAATTCAACTCGTGTGTTGGTGACGTGGTTGGTTACGTTACTGTTGATCATCTGTCCATCCTCGTATAAAGCCCGCCTTAACAATTTGATTGGTACGGCCAATATCTGTCCGCAGATAATTTCTCCTCAATGGAGTAATGCCAGACCGAACTTCCCAACCAAAAAATGTGTGGGCGGGGCTAAGTTCGGTCTGGTATCCAGGCTAATACCGAGGTAGAATTAGTCAAGAACTGCGTTATAAAAGTTTGCGACATTGTGTGCCCTGATAAAAGGCAATTTTGTTTTAAATGTGAGCCTTCGCAGAAACACGTTGCTGATTGTGTATGTGACCTTGCCACCGATCTACAACAACACCTGATGGGAAAGGGAAAAATATTTCATTGCATACTCCCTTGCTGTGGATGAGAGCAGCGACACATCTGATACTGCCCAGCTGTCAATCTTCCATCCGTGGAGTGGACTTGACTCGGAAAGATCTCTTTGAAGAGGTACCCAAATGTGTAAATGAAAAGGGGCTGCCTTGGGACAAACTTGTGGGATTGACCACAGATGGAGCACTTGCAATATGCAGAAAAGAGAGGCATAAGAAATGAATGCCATTGATGTTTATTTAATTTTTTTTATTAGATCTCTGTGTTTATAGGCAAAAACGAATAGGCCTAGGCTTTAGGCTGCTTGTCCCAGATTCAATAGGCCAATGGTAAACTTAAGTTCATGTTTACATATGAAAAAATATAATATATCTTTTTTTTTTCTTCAATGAATATTGAATATGTCCGGCCCTCAACTTGGACGCAGTTTTTTATTTTGGCTCTCTGTGTATTTGAGTTTGACACCTCTGGTTTAAGTAGAGAGGTGACAGGTGTGCGTGATTAGTACTGCAGTGAATGAGATGGAGTTGCGTGAGTTGAAGTCGAAGGGGGCGTGGCAGGAGCAGAGTTCAGCGCTGGCGTGACATGCACACAAAAAACCACAACCACACGGCCCTCATGCCCATTTCGCTTCACGACAACAAACTGAACTAGTTCACATTTCCTCCCAGCGCTATATTGCAAAGGGGATTGGGCAAAAAGTGTAAAAACTGTTGACAGTGAGAGTGTTCAACTACGGGTAAGAAAAGTTGGGGCTGACCGGTTTATTTTTTATTTTCAATGGTTCATACTTTTGTGTTATTCACTAGTAAAATATCTCGATAAAATGCTGCATTTGGGCCCAAAAAGGATATCCTGACATTCCAAATAATACAGTGGCACATAAAAAAAGCTTTACATATTTAGTATTGAGTTCAGTTTGTTTTCTAACACATAGCTATGGCAATATAGTACATTTTGATATTTGTAGCATACTAAGTTCATTTCCTCAGTAATAAGTAGGACGCCCACACCAGATGTTATCTATATAGCACTACTACTGCACAAAGTATGTCATCTGAAAAAGCTGGTGTGTGCCCTTATAGGAGGGGTTTGTGGATAGCACAACCACTTCATGAAATGCATGTGACCATTGAGTTGCACAGTTTCTGAACAGTACATGATGTCAGTGTCTTCAAGGTTGGACCAATGTTCATGAATCATAGCCCACGTAAAAGCCCCCTTAATATAGCGAAATTCCAGTCAAATAAGGGAGTGTTTGTAACGTAGTGAGGTGGAAAATATGTGAATGAAAAACTCAATATTCTGTGTGTGTATTATTAACCAGCAGTATAATCACCAGTATGGGTAGAACTTTAACTATCAGTATAATCACAAGGATATTCATGATAATAAGCTGTTAAAACTACTGTACTATCACAACATGAGTTACACTACTGATAGGACTTGTGTTGTGCTTAAACATAGAATGCAGCAGTCCTAAGCACAGAGGGTGGGGAGCCCACCCAGAGACTGTGGGGGATCTTCCATGTGCCGGCCTGTAGGCCCGAGAGTTTCCCCCTTTCCCTGTGGCACTGTGCCCAAGGCACAAGGCTCCAAGCCAGGGGTGATTTAGAGCACCTGCTTAGCCATGAGGGGGTAGAAGATTTATGGTGACATCAGAAGTATATAAACCATGGTAAAACTCTGTGATATCAGTATAGTCTTGCGACTTGCTCAGGTTTATGCTGTTGGTATTGCACTGGCAAAATAAACCTTTTTTGCTCCACACTCTGATTCCTGAAGTTTTTGAAGAACTAAAGAACCAAGAGTTTTATTCAGATCAGAAAACTGACTATTTACCCTATCTCAAACCTACAAATCAGACACGACATTAGCTAGATAGCTAAATAAATCGATACGACAACATAAAACAACGGGTGAAATTAATTCAATACTTGAAGTTAGCACTAACAGATAACATTAGCAAAGGAAATGCTGATGAGAACTAGTGAAATTCCAGTCAGATAAGGGAGTGTTTGTAACGTAGCTAGATAGCTAAGTAAATCGATACAACAACATAAAACAACGGGTGAAATTAATTCAATACTTGAAGTTAGCACTAACAGATAACATTAGCAAAGGAAATGCTGATGAGAACTAGTGAAATTCCAGTCAGATAAGGGAGTGTTTGTAACGTAGCTAGATAGCTAAATAAATCGATACGACAACATAAAACAACGGGTGAAATTAATTCAATATTTTAAGTTATATCATACAGCACTAACAGATAACATTAGCAAAGGAAAAGCTGATGAGAACTAGCGAAATTCCATTCAGATAACAGAGAGCCTTAAGGTAGAAAGCAAGCTAAACACAAAAGGTGAAATTACTTCAGTACTTAAAGTTATCTCCTACAGCAGTGTATTAAATGTGTAAATGCTCACCATGTCGACAATTTACCTCGGTAGATTCCAACAATTCGTTGTAGCTTTAGCATCCAGCTTGCTTCACTGTTTGATTTACGCCCCCTCAAGTCCAACAATTTCACGTCACCTAACTTCGCCCTCCAACATTTCTGCGGCGTGATTGGTCAAATGTTGAAAATGTTGGACAATTGTCCACGGTGATTGGCCAAATGTTGGAGATTCGCGAACGTGATTGGCTCTCGCCTCCAACTTTCTCCAACATTTGACCGGCTGTTCCTTCGATCCAGTCTCTTCGGGGGCATGAGTTCGAATCCCACCGCTGCCAGAGTTTTGACGTTGGAGGCAGCTTGGTCTCTGACTACATAGTGTTAGATGCAGGGGCGGGGCTTCCTATAGGGCCTCATCTGGGCCATATCTGAGCTGCATCTGGGCCGAACTACAGTGGAAAGTCTATTGCGGATTTGGTTGAGAGACTGTGTGCCTTCAAGACAAAGCTAACGATCTTCACAACAGACTTAAGGGACTCAAAATTGATGCACTTACACCTGCGATACTAGCTTTTCTCATTTGAAAGCTATCAAAACAAAGACACGTTCTTCCCTGACCAATGAGAAGTTACAGGAGTTGTCTCAGGATTGCACTTACTACATATGAGCTGTAGAAAATCATGGTTGTAATACAGTGGTGTGGTGAACATGAAGCAGTTTTGCAACAACAAGTGTCATGAGACCTGTGTGCAGAGATGAGTGTCTTGTTAGGTCAGACAGAAGGGCCCGTGTGCAGAGATGAGTGTCTTGTAAGGTCAAGCAGAAAGGCCTGTTCCCCAGGGATGAGACTTGTTTTCGAAAACAGGCCTACAGGTGCAGGCTGATGGAGACAGCCAAGCATTCATGGAGGGGTCTCGGGATAAGAGATGAAGACAAGATGTTGTAAACAGGTCACCGTTGTCCTAAAATGTTTCTCCGCAACAAGTGAGTGAGAATATTCTGATTGGCTGAGCGTGGATAAAATGTATACGTTTGATAGAATATTCTGATTGGTTCAACTTGGATACATTTTGGGTGTTCAATTGGTTTGATTTGGATACGTTTTAGGCTTTTGATTGGAAAAGCATAGTGACGAAATATGCCATTTAAAAAGTTAGTGCACTGTTTTTTTTTTACAGAGCTGCTCCATGGACCACCACTGTGATTGAATGAAATAACTGCAAGATTGAATAAAACTTCAGTTCATCACATTTGATCCTCCGACTCATTGAAGTATCAACTCTAAGATTTGAAGAGGTTGTTTTCGCTACAACAGAGCCTAATTATCTTGAAAAAGCCAAATCAAGGCAGCGTAATTTTTCCCACTGACTAATATGTCCATGCAGCTATCAGATTGGCATGATTAGCCTGAATGCTTTCAGTACTAGTGATTTTGTCTGGGAGTGTCAGCCAAATCGCCCATTGAGGCATGTAAATATTACTTGTTGTTTGTCAGGATATTGATTGATCTGTTTTACAAATATAAATGTGACCAAACGTCTGGTGTGTATACTTATGTAGTCAGCCTATCACCTGGCTGAGGGAAGATTTGTTGTTCAGGATACTGTTCCTAGTTTCTTTTACAAAAGAAAAAAAAAGACAAAACAAATGTTACATCTGAATAGAAGTTACTGTGTATTGCCCATCTACTGATTCTGTTTGGCTGGCATATTTGATAAATAACCAATGAATGGGGGCACCTTATATGTCTGATTGAGATGTTTTTTTTTTTTTTTAAGGCAGTGTACAGTATTTTCCCCACTGACACAATGATGTGTATTACAATGACAATTACAATGAAATTAAATTATATGTATGGTTATATGTTTAGTCTGGGTGATTATTTTACTACCCAGATCTGTTTACATGAATGACAAAAGTCTGTATGGTAGCTCATTGAGAGAATATTGTTTGTTTGTCAAGATATTGTTTCACTGATGTCTTACAAATATGTGAATGTGGCCTACTTTTGTTCTTAAGGATACTGTTTCACTGGTTTATTTTACAAATGACAAAAGGTCCATATGAATAGTAGTTATATTGCCCATATAATGAAAGTTTTGATTGTTTATCTGACAAATAACCAGTAAATGGGGGCATCATAAGCACCTTATGTCTGATGAGATGTTTGAAAAATGAAAAAAAAGAATGTGCATCATATCCAGTGTTTATGGGAATCTTTTACTCTGACTTTATTAAATGGAGTTGGATATGAATACATGCCACTTGACAATCCACAATAGGAATATATTTGTAGTGGTGTCGCCTTTTATAGCCCTGTATTAGGCGACATAGGCGGTTGCCTAGAGCGCCACCCAGAGGGGTGCGCCAAAAACTGCGCCCAGCAATAACTTATTATTATTATATGGCAACGACAGTACGAGCATTCTGATTGGCTAATGGGTAGTCATGCCAGCCGCGTATTGACCTCCTCGCCGGTCTGCCGGTCTGATAATAACTACTTACTAACCGAGAGTGAGGTCATGCCTGGAAATATCAGACTGAGGCTGTAACGTATCGACCGAGCGATAGCGAGGTTGATACGGCAAAGGCGAAGTCTGATATTTCCCGGCATGACCGAACGGTCGAGGTTAGTAAGTTGTTTATTATATGGCATTTTTAGCTCCTTTCATTTTGAAAATGAAAAGAAATGGTCATTGTAAATAGAAAACATGTCGTTTTGTTCAGCTCTCAAGTCTTCTCATGACGCAGTTTGTTTCAGGCGTTACCTAGCAACCAATTACTTGCGAACTTCAAGTTACAATGATAAACAGAAAACGGTTCAGCTAAAATGGCCTTTTAATCAGAATCAGAATCAGAATCATCTTTATTGGCCAAGTATATTTCCACATACAAGGATTTTTTCCTGGGTTTAATTGCTCTCAATATTAAACTGAAAAATATGCATGCAACAGTTTAGGATAATAAATAAATATAATATATAATATAATAATAAAATATAATAATCTGTCAACTGTTCACTAGAGTGACGGCAAGAGGGAAAAAACTGTTCCTGTGTCTGGTGGTTTTTGTGTACATAGTTCTGTAGCGCCTGCCAGAGGGGAGGAGCTGGAACAGATTATGTCCAGGGTGTGAGGGGTCTGCAATGATTTTCCCTGCCCGTTTCCTGGCTCTGGATGTGTACAGGTCCTGGATGGTGGGCAGGTCGGCACCAACAATCCTTTCTGCAGACCTGACTGTCCGTTGTAATCTGTTCCTGTCTAGTTTAGTGACCGAACCAAACCAGACAGTAATGGATGAGCAGAGAACAGACTCAATGACTGCAGTGTAAAACTGGATCAGCAGCTCCTGAGGCAGGTTGTACTTCCTGAGCTGGCGCAGGAAGTACATCCTCTGCTGGGCCTTTTTGAGGACTGTATTGATGTTTGGCTCCCACTTCAAGTTCTGGGAGATTGTGGAACCCAGAAACCTGAAGGATTCCACAGCAGACACAGTGCTGTTCAGTATGGTGAGGGGGGGCAGTGATGGGGGGCTCCTCCTGAAGTCCACTATCATCTCCACAGTTTTGAGCGAGTTCAACTCCAGGTTGTAGCGACTGCACCACAGGGCCAGATGTTCAACTTCCCTCCGGTATGCAGACTCATCTCCATCTCGGATGAGGCCGATGATTGTTGTGTCGTCTGCAAATATCAGGAGCTGAACAGACGGGTCTCCTGAGGTGCAGTCATTTGTGTACAGAGAAAAGAGCAGTGGGGAGAGCACACATCCCTGGGGGGCACCAGTGCTGACTGTCCGGGTGCTGGATGTAATTTCACCCAGCCTCACCTGCTGCTTTAAGAAGAAGAGTCTAGACTAGAGGAAGAATGTTGCGCATAATAACCCCTATTTACAGTAAAGTAACAACACAAGTGATTCAAACTATACTAGTCTAGTCTTCATCATCACTTTCAATAACACATTTTCGCTGCTTCTGAATTTCCTCATGGCTTTTGATGTCTTTTTTTTTTTCCTTTGGCACATTTTCGCTGCTTCTGAATTTCCTTTGGCTTTTAAAAAAAAAAATGTATGTCTATCAATATCGCTAAATTTTAAGATGACGTCAGAGGAGGGCAATAAGAATACTTATTATTGTTTGTTAGCTAAGTTGTTTATTTGTTTTGATTCTTTAGTGTGCACTTTGCATTTCTTCTTAGCTCTTGTTTGTAATAAATAAAGGTGCAGTTCTATACTGTAGAACTGTTCAGAAGTCTCGAGTGGGAGAAGCACTGTGCGTCTGTTACTATGACGACAGAGTCAATGTGTTTGCCTGCTAGTTGAGAGCAAACATGAACTGAGACTCAGCGTGGTGAGTGTAATTCCAAGAGGCTGTTTTTTTTGCAGTGATAGTGATGCAATATAAACTAGGCATTAACTTGGATAAGAATAGTCGATACTTTTATTTCTGTATTTTTGTGATACCGACTGATTACAAACTTCCATTTTACAGAAATGTTGCCAATAGTTTGGATAAGCTATCGCTAGTATGCTAATGTTAACTTTAAAAGGCGCTATCATAAACCAAACTAAGACAGCTGGCTAAAACATGACAATTTTTACTGGTTAACTGCTGATGTTATTCCACTATTTCGCTCTTAACCCCTTAATGTAATTACCGACTGCCAATTCAGAACTATGAGCGCCTCTGCAATCATCCCTCAACAGAGGACCCCGTTGTTGCCTGATATAAGTACCTCGAAAATCTCTGCGAAAGACCGGAAAACCAGGTACGATGGGCTTCAGGTGGTGTGGTAACTTGGCCTACGACAGATGGCGGTATAGGTCTACCCTTACACTGCTATTTGTTTTCAGGCCGCAAACTCAGAAAAAGCAAAGCCCCCCCGCAGACAACAGCAATGATCAAACTACACGCGTTACAAAGGATGAAATATCACTGTAAGTGCTTTCTATTGTACTTTGGTGTGTTTTGTTCTCGAAAAGTAAAGTTGAACTCATTGTTGCCTGTCGTGCATACACAATCACTCACGTGTTCAGTGACATATGCTTTGCACGTTCGCTCTAAATACCGTGGAATGCTGATGCGGTATAAACAGCTGAACGGTGGTAATGTTGTTGTTGTAATATTATGTAGTTAGCTAGGAGCTGTGCAGTAATAGCTTGCACACTTATACAATCAGACTACTGAGTATATTAGACAAACTTGCTTTCACTCTCATATGAAACCACACTGTCTCATATCTAATGGTGGTATGGGGATATGGAAGGCTCTTTCTTTCTAGGTCTCTCACTGACAGACACACACACACACACACACACACAATCACGAGAACATCAACACCACTTATTATATATAGCAATCATTAGGGCTGGGCGGTATGACAGTATATAACGTGCAACGGTAGAAATGTGTCTACCGGGAGAGATTTGGCCATACCGTTTCAACCGCGGTATACTCTTATTTTGAAATCCAATCGATTTATTTTTAGATAATGACCTCCGAACTATACTTCATCCCTCTTATTATACAGTAACTCGCCAAAACAGTAGACATTCCTCCAAAAAATACCTCTTTAACGATTTTGTAGCCGTTGTGATTTCTGCTGAGAAATAAAATAGAACTCTAAAGTTTCAGGTGTTGCGTAGCAACCCATTACTTCTCGTTACGTTGAATGACTGGACTACTTGCGGAATGATATGAAAGATGGTCAGCAGTCATTACATTTTCGCAACAGTGAAAATAAAGAAATTACAGACCTGCGAACGTTGGGGTGGCCCATTCAAATCAACGGAACTTTTTTTGAACATTCTCAAGAGCCGTATAATGCGATACGCAGTACAATTTTTAAGCACATAACCTACAAGGACTGTCATGCCTACTTGTTGAGTAATCCTCGACTGTTGGGCAAGATTCAATATACTGAAAAATATGGACTGAAAAGTGTCTAGTGTAGGCATTTATTTTTCAGTATTTCAAAGTGAATGAGCTGTGAGAGCACAAGAACAGTGAGCGTCTAGCAGCGATTATCATATACATGTATCGCTATGTATGTCAACAGCGATTACGGCCGAACCAACGAGATTCTAAGTAATATGGAGACAAAACTTTTTTTGGTACTCCACGTAGATCATAAACCCTTGAATATAAAAACGACTCAGTAAACGCTACCTATAGTGCTTTTTATCCAGAAAAACTGCAGCTCCATCATTTACTTGCGTCTGTTTACAGACCAGTCATCACCTCGTCATCACGTTAGCACGTCGCAGCAACGGGCTGAGGCGGTCAATGGAGCGTCTATGTATATATGTGTAATGGCCAACTTCTTAATTTTTTTTATTTTAATATGTGGCCATATAAAGAAAATATCTCATCATTATTGCGTTAACATATGGACACACATTGAAAAGAAAGTTTTAACACTTGAGTTATCTTCTGAAAGTACATTAAAGAACCACTGAAACATAAGCACTGGACTAAATGCCACAGAAAGATTTTTCCTTTTTTTTTTTTTTTTTTTACATACACTTTGCTTTTATTTTACTATTTAAAGATTCAATGGATACTGGCCACTATTGCTTAGGCCAATAGCCTATTGAGGCAGTATTGTTTCTGCACCTTATTGTTCTTAAGGGTCAATAAATAAATGTCTGTGGACACATTCTGTGGTCACCCTACGTATAATAAACCGTGATATATACCGTAACCGTGATATAAAATTACAAATACTGTGATAGAAGATTTTGGTCATATCGCCCACCCCTAGCAATCATGAAACAAATGTCTTATATCCAAATATACTTCCAAGACAAAGAAATTCAAACTTTTTATTTCTTTTTTGTTGCTAATTTGCCAGTGAAATTGAATGTTTTAGCCTATGCATGAAATGAGTAATCCTACACTCATGCTGTTTTTGGTAAGCAAACAGTGTGAGTGTGTGTGTATGTATGTGTGTGTCATTTCATTTGAGCTCTCTCTGTATCGTGTGCAGCTACCGTAACTCCCAGCGGCAGAATGTGTGTGTGGCAATGCTGCGCGAGGGCTTCCATCGCTCCTTCGAGGAGCTCTTTTCCCTGCTGCAGCGCTTTGAGGAAGCGCGGCAGGCAGGGGGGCCAGACAACCCTCTCTGGTACTTGCCCTCCCTACAGGAGCAGCCGGAGAAGCTGCTCACCTTGCAGACGCACCTGACTAGGGCCGAGACCGCATTCAGAGCTGGTGAAAACTGAAAACACACATACACAGACATACATCCACACACACGTAGTGAATTGGACTACTCTTATTTTACAATAAGAATGGACTGCATTTATATAGCGCTTTTCTACCCAGAGAGCACTCAAAGCACTTTACACATTAATGCCTCAGACATCTACCCATTCATACACTGATGGCAGAGGCTACTATGTAAGTTGCCAACCTACGTATCAGGAGTGGTTAGGGGTTCGGTGTCTTGCTCAAGGACACTTCGACAGGAGGAGTCGGGATTGAGCTAGCAACCTTCCCATTACTAAACGACTACCTCTACCACTGTCACCCCTGTGGTCCTGTTGTTCTTTTTTAATGGAATAATATCTTACCTTTACTTCTGTGTTGGCAAACCAAATACAAAATATACTCTTAGCAGTGGTGGCCCTGAATGAGTATAGTTACATGTTTCCAAAACTACAACATGTTGCAGGCTATATTATATAAAAACTTATAAGGCTTCAGCTCATGTTCTCATAGACATTTTTATGTATAGCCCTCACTAACTCATAACTATTATTAGGCTGAATTTTATTCAGCAAACGAATACACACAAACACAAGTTACTATAAAATGTTTTCAGTATCTACTTAGTATTTTCAGTCTGCTTGAGTGTTATATGAGGCCAAGTTATATTATGAAGTTCTGCCTGAATGTTTCATAGCAATAGGACACTACTAAGTGACATTCATTGTCCCTGAGTTGTGATGTACCATATGTTGAATCTAAAGAAGGTGTGTGTGTGTGTGTGTGCGCAGGAAACTTTGCAAAGGTGAACTCATTGTCTCTGAGTTGTGATGTACTATATGTTGAATCTAAAGAAGGTATGTGTGTGTGTGCATGTGTGTGTACGCAGGAAACTTTGCGAAGGTATATGAGGAGCAGTTGGCTCTGGCGGGATATTTTACGGGTCCAGGGGAGGACTGGCTAAGCCTGTATTTCCACCAGGTGGCGCTTCGCTCCGCCCAAAGGGTTAGACTTGACGGTGGCCGCAAGGAGGCAGAGGCCAACGCCAACCTGGCCAGGGTCTACTTAGAGCAAGGTAGCACGCTAACAAACAGCAGTCATATTTACACACACACTCCATGCACACTGTCACCAAAAACTCAAACGTCACACACATTACAGCTTGGGCTGGGGTTCAGTAACGAGATTGGTGATGCATTAGGGATGCGTGTTCATTTAGAGAAGATTTGATAAGGCAGGGTGTGTGCTGAAATTATAGTTGTCCCAGAGATCATTGTTGTGATGTTCGTGATGTGTAACCGAATGTTAAGCAAGCTTATTAAGTATTATTCATAAGAAAGTATCCCTTGAGGTAACTTACAGTAGCTGTGGGTGAAGGTGATTTATGCGTGACTGTGTGTGTGACTGTGTGTGTGTGTGTTTATCAGGGCAGCTGGACTTGGCGAAGGAGCACTTTGAGGTGTTCCACTGCCTGTCCAAGGAGCGTCCGTGGTGGGACGCGACTGGTCGGCCGCTGCAGCAGTGTGCCTGTGAGGGACTGTGTGCCGTGTACACCCAACTGGCCCAGGGGGCGCTGCAGAGCCAAGAGTATGAGCTTGCCATAGAGATTCTCAGCAAGGCCTTCAACATAGCCAAAGAAGGTAGGCAAACCAGAACTCCCTTCATCCTTCACCTTGCCAGCTAAACCTTACAGGTGTACTGCCCCCATCTGCTCTGCCCTGTGTATTGAATTCAAACCCTCAACAGAGCTTACAGGTCATCCAAGACAGGCAATACTTTATTATCATTTGTCATTCTACCCAATGTGTTACCATGTAGTCAAGACTCTACTTCTTATTTGTTCCTGAATACGATTATGACATCATGAGCTGCCTACTCCGTAGGAGTTCAAACTCAAATTAGCAATGGTCACTCTACAAGCCTTCATTTGTCTGATTGTCTTATCTAGTGTGTTTATGTATTTGCTTGTTTGCATTCGTTGTGTTCTACAGCTGATGATGAGGAGATGCAAGGGAAGGTGGCTTATTGGGTGGGGCTGGCCTATCATAGGGTAGGAGACCCAAAGACCGCTAAAGAAGTGAGAACCAACCAAACTTGCACACACACACACACACACACACACACACACACACTCATAGAAAGACATACACATGTACACGTCTTTATTAAATATTTTTTGCTAACTATGCTGTTTGTTCTGTTGCTCTGTGTGTGTGTGTATGTGTGTCTGTAGTACTTGACTATGTCTCTGAATACCAGTACGGTACTAGGTGACACTGAATGTCAGGGAAGAGCGTACAAAGCTATTGCCAAATCACTGGAGAGGTGAGCCACCAACCACCACTACTCACTCTGAAAACACATTCAAATCTACTCCACTCTGGTCTTTCTTTGTTTCACTATAGTACACCCTCCCATTCCCTTGTTTTCATTTGTTTTGTCACCCATATGAGGACACACATGGCATTTGAACCTTCCTTTCATTTGTGTGTGTGTGTGTGTGTGTTACAGTGATGGAAAACTGGAAGAAGCTGTGCAACATCTGGAGAAGTTTGCAGAAGTCTCCCGTAGCAACAAGCAGCAAGAGAATCTTGAAGAGGCCTGCATGAGTATGGGAATAATTTACTCCAACAGGGTACGACGCTCACTTGTGTTTCTGTTTCTATGTGTAGTTTTTTTAGTCTCTGCATATATTGTATGCATTTGTTTGTTTGTAAAATCCTACAATGTGTAATCTTTGTGTGTGTGTTAGGGTTGCAAAGGAAATTTGCGGTACATTTCCAGAAACTTACTATTGGAAGTTAAGCTCAGGAATTTTGGAAATTTTGACAATTTGTTTTGCGAAAGTTAGCCTATAACAGGGAACTTAAATATAGTTGAAAACAAGAGTAGGCAAGCATAGGTCAGCTGGACCCTGGATGCAGCTAGTTGGGAACATTGTCTGCCAGAAACGTAAAACTATGACTTTCTGTTGTTTTTGAACGTCTTTCATTACCTATCAAAAAAGCGCAAAAAGCGACTTAAAAGTAAAACATAAAAGTAATTACTGCAAATGAAAGGCTGAGCAATAAAAACGTCATTCAAAACTCTATTTTAAAGATGTATGGAATGCAACACACGCTGTGTTTCTTTGCAAAGGATGTAGCTAGCTATTGTAAACCAAATTGACAGAATTAATGAATTTGTGTTTTATTTTTCTCTCAACCATGATCAAATGCGTCAAATGCACGCTGTATCCATTTGACGATTGACAACGCAAACAGGTAACTGTATTTATAGTCCACAGGAACAAAATTGTTTAGTTGGCAAGTGGCTAACGTTAGCAATTCTAGATCTTACAGCATGATCTGGTTTGAATCGTACCTCACTGGGCGCTCGTTCAAGGTGTCATGGCAAGGTCAGCTGTCTGTACCTCACCACCTTACCACAGGGGTGCCCCAAGGCTCGGTGATGGGACCACTTCTCTTTGCCATTTACACCACTTCGCTGGGCCCTATCATCCGCTCGCATGGTTTTTCCTATCATTGCTATGCCGATGATACTCAACTGTTTCTGTCTTTCCCTCCTGAGGACACCACTGTCTCGGCGCGGATCTCGGACTGTCTTGCTGATATATCCACATGGATGAAAAACCACCACCTTCAGCTGAACCTGGCCAAAACGGAACTGATGGTCTTTCCAGCCAAGCAGGCCATCCACCACAACATCAGCATCAATATTGACTCCTTGTCTCTTGTTCCATCCAAAACAGCAAGAAACCTCTGGGTCATTATTGATGACCAACTGTCTTTCACGGACCACATTGCCTCTGTCTCTAGGTCCTGCCGCTTTGCGCTATTCAACATCCGCAAAATCAGGCCGTACCTAACCCAGTATGCCACCCAGCTGCTGGTGCAAACCTTGGTGAATTCCCGCCTTGATTACTGCAACGCCCTCCTAACGGGCCTGCCGGCTTGCGTGGTGAAACCACTACAAATGATCCAGAACGCGGCGGCGCGTCTGGTGTTCAACCAACCGAAGAGGGCACACGTCACCCCGCTTCTTATTGACCTCCACTGGCTGCCTGTAGCTGCTCGCATTAAGTTCAAGTCACGTATGCTTGCCTACAGAGTGCTTGATGGTTCTGCTCCCACCTACCTAAATGCTCTTGTAAGGGCAAATGTTACACCCAGGATGCTGCGCTCTTCTAGTGAGCGTCGTTTGGCACTGCCGTCTGTGCAAGTACGTCTCATTTGTAGTTCCACGTTGGTGGAATGAACTACCCAGCACTACCAGAGCAGGGGCGTCCCTCTCTACCTTTAAGAAGCTTTTGAAGACCCAACTCTTCAGAGAGCACTTCCCGTCCTAACTGGCACTTCGACTAGTGCGTAACTTGCAATTACAGCAGTTACATTTCTGCACTTCTTTCTTTCTTTTTTATTTCATTTTGTTATATTTCTTATGTAAAGTAGTATTTATTTATTGTTACACCAGGTTCTATTGCTCGTAGCTTGAATATTCTCTCCCTTGTACGTCGCTTTGGACAAAAGCGTCTGCTAAATGACTAAATGTAAATGTAAATGTAATGATCTTGGTTAAAACAACCCAATTGAATGCAAATTCAGTTGAATTTCAACTCTGCACTGTGCATTCCTCCATCACATGTGCAGTGCATTCCTCCAGGATTCAGAGGAAAAACGCTAAAACCAGAGGCTTGAGAAGCTTAACTAAATGCTTTCATTTTACATTTAGAATGGGACTTTTTTGGGGAGGGATCATAGGGAATACATTTCTTTTTTTCAATATTCATGTTTTTGTTGTTCATTGAAAGAATCCATTAAAGTTCTACTCATGAATGGATTGTCAAAAAATGTCATTTTAATTTTTTGCATGCATGTCTGCTTATGACAAAACAAAATGTTGTTTTGTCCTGTTTTGTCATATAAGACAATGTGTGTGTGTGTGTGTGTGTGTGTGTAATCTTTGTGTGTGTGTGTGTGTGTGTGTGTGTGTACATCTGTGTGTCTCTAGGGAGAATATGAGCGTGGAGTGGAGTATCTACAGCAGGCCTATGAGCTAGCGAAGAGTGTGTGTAATGTCGGGAGGCTTCAGCAAGCTCAGGTGTGTGTGGGTGTGACTCGTGCCCAGCGCATGCTCCCTTCTTTCTCCGCACACACCAACAATGGTAACCCTGACGACATACAGCGCATCATCACTTGGAAAGACAGACGCCAGGATGCATATGACTACTCAAGTGAGTTTAGATTAGATCACTCGGGTCATGAGTTAGGTTGGCATGTAGCCTTTTGAGACATTATTAGATTATGATCAAGAAGGCTGTCCATTAAATGTCTTTTTCTGTTTCCTAGCAGTGGGGAAGAAATAGGAGGAAGGAAGAGATAAGAAAAGAAAATCAGAAAACGGAAGCGAGGCTTGGCTGCAAACAACTTATTAAGCAAACGATCAAATGAAGTATGAATGAAGGCATCTTTTCTACACAATAAAAACAACAAAGTTGTAGTTGTACTTACGGTTTACCGAACACATTCCTAGTCTCATCTATCATGTGGCACGCAGTGAAGTAAGTGCGGTCTTTGCTGCCCAATAGGCTCTGTGATGCAAACATCCTTGCATCTCAACGCTAGTTTTAAACTGATGAAAGTTTGCCTAATTTCCTCTAAATGAGACATTTTATATGAGATCCCACAGTGTTTATTTGAAAGCAATGTTTTTTTTGTATCATAATACACACACACATTGGTGGCAGGTTTCTACATGTCTGTCTGTCTGTCTCTCTCTCTTTCTCTCTCGTCACACACACACATACACACACACACTTTGTGAGAATCAGACAATAAAACTGTTTAAATTGAAAACTCAAGAATGAAATCCATTATGGGATTATTGAGATGGTTTTTGCTGATGAAATTGGTATAGGGTGGGTGTGGCAAAATAATTGCATCCAATGTCATAGCTGCGTTTATTCTTATATCTGCATATCTGCTGACATTCGAACATCAACCTCCCACACTTCTGTCTAGTAAGGTGGACACAGAAACTTTCAGAAAGAAAAAATGATGTGCATATTATACAGTCATTACGGTTGTGATGGCGACACGCGTATGTGTCCGGAAGTGGGGGAGCAATTGGGGCTCCTCCAGCTGAGAAGAGAGAAAGGTCTGTGTCCTGGGCGCTACTGCGAGGCATACCTACTGGCGGAGAGCTGAGGGGTGCCTCTTGCTATGGGTTTGCTTGCGCGGATACGCAAGGAATGGTTTATAATCGGGATAGTTGTGGCAATCGCCTGCGCTAGATTAGAGCCATCTGTCGGGGTGAAAGGAGGTAAGTCTGACCTGGTCGATGGAATGTGTATGGGTGAATATAGAGATATGTTCTAATAACTAAACTTTGTAGTCAGCTGATGAATGAGACCTCATCAGTTTGTCATTGAAGTTACTACAGCATCTACAGACGCTTAAGACATCAGTGCCTCTCAGCCAACCGCAGTGTAACGTTAAACTACCACTGTCGGTGTTCATTTGTTCACAAGGAAGCATCCATGAACAGGTTAGGCTACATGAACTAGAGGCAGAATGCCCCGTGTGTGTTTCCCTCCAATGACTCTCATATGGTCACGCGCATCTGTAGTGACACGTAGCACCCGGACCTGCGCGCGGATACTGCCCCCCCACCACGTCACACCTGGTGTGCGAGGAGTGCTGCTGGCCCCTGGGCATTTCTCTCCCTCTCTCCTCACTAGCTCATTCTACCTCTTCTTTGCCGATTTCGTCTGTTCCTGTCTGTTTACTGATAAGTGTGGTGTATCTAGTACTTGTCTTTTAACCTGCCTTCATCTCTCATTCAGGTCCTCTTCGGCCAGAGATCACTGTATCTTACATTGCTGTCTCTGCCATCTTCCTGAACAGTGGTCTCTCACTGAAGACCGAGGTATGGTGACTTACTTAGTCTAAGTTAGTGAAGTCAGTTTGCTTGACACACCCATGACTAATTACCTCTCTCTCTTGCTCTGTCTCTCTCCCCCTGTATCTTTGCTGTAGGAGTTGGCCTCGGCGCTGCTTCACGTGCGGTTGCACTTGTTTGTCCAGTGCTTCACCCTGATCTTTTTCCCATTATGTATCTGGGTACTAGTCCATGTCTTGGAGCTCACGTCAATGGACCCGTGGCTGCTGAGAGGGTGCGGGAATACACACACATGCATATACACACACACACACACACACACACACACACACACACACACACACACCTCTATCTGTACACAGTACACATAGTCTATAGAGGCTCACACTGACAAACATGTCTTAAAATGAAATTGAGGTAAAAAGCCCTTCAGTGGAGTGCAAACATCGTCATGTTTTGTTAAATGTTTTTCCCCATGACGAATCACATTGTCAAAGCAGTGAGTTTTGTTTCACAGCAGAAAAGGTCCAGACAGCTATCTTTTGCGGCTCTTATCCTTTGCCTTCATTATAGAGCAGGTTCCTTGGTGATAAGAGAGGCTTATTGTGACCTTAAGAGATAGTAAGGGAGACACTACATAGAAGAGACAGGGCTACTGGCTGTCTGTTATCAGCCACTAGGGCATTTATAGGTGCAATACACTCACTTCACAATCCCACAATCCGGGGGGGGGGGGGGGGGCGCACACACACACACACACTCACAAACACAGTAGTTCATTCACAGAAGTATGTATGCATATATTTTCCAATACTTTCTGTACGCCAGTAAGCACATGCATGTGGTAAACCCACTCGTTCATGATCTTGTGTGTGCGTGTTTGTTTGTAATGGGCTTTTGATGACCCTGGCTTTGTGTGATTGTGTCCCCAAGGCTGCAGACAGTTGGTTGCATGCCCCCACCAGTATCTTCTGCTGTCATTCTCACCAAAGCTGTAGGAGGAAATGAGGTAAGAATGGTTCAGTTCTTGTATGTGTGTGATTTTGTGTGTGTGTGTGTGTGTTGATGTGCCTGTGATACTGTGATAGTGTTTGTTTTTGTTGACCCTGGCGTTTGTTTTCTGCTTGCAGGCTGCTGCTATCTTTAACTCTGCATTTGGCAGTTTCTTGGTGAGTCTGTAACATAATGACTGAGTATCAGTATTTCACAGGGTGGACAGTGATCCTACATGTCCCAGAATGCACTGGCAGTGGGTTTGAATGAGCGTCTTTATTTGAAGAAAGAAAAGCCAACGTCATTGTATTTGCATTTGCATACAACGAAATTTGGCAGTGTATGGCAATGGTATGAAGTAGCATGGATCTGTATTTGATAGGACAAATTAGAATTATTCAATGCTGTAGTTCTATGTAGCAGGATGCAACATAATCCATAACCGGGTAGGTTTGTATGTAGGAGGATAAGACCGTATTGTAAACTAAAGAGTGTGGATTTAGGGGATCAGTATTTGGCAGGGTGTGATGGGAACTGACCCCTGACCTCTGTGCTTGGCAGGGCATCGTAGTGACACCTCTGCTGCTGCTCCTGTTTGTAAGTAGATTCCGCATGTCACGAGAATTGATGTGTGTCTGCGTGTGTCTGTGTCTTTGTGTGCATGTGTATGTCTGTCTGCATGTTTATTCTATTTCCTAGGTCTGCCAGTGTAGAAAGAATCTGTGAAACATGTCACAGGATGTTATGCATATATTTGTACGCTCATCATATTCATACGTAGCCATGTTACACAGTCATCTGGCAACTCTTATCCCAAGAAACTAACAGTATACATTACATGTTTGGTCAGTTAACTTAAAGGAAATAGTGTGCTATACAATACAAATGCAGTGTTTCAGTGTTCCAGTGCCATGCATTATCATAAGCCAGTGAAGCAATTATGTTTTTGTGTGTTTGTTTGTATCTGTGTGTGTGTGTTTGTGTGCTATACACATTGGTTATTGTGTGTTTGTGGTTCTGTTTTGTCAAAGGACTGTGAAAGGAGTGTCTGTATCTCAGAACTCCATGAATGCCTTGTGTTACAAATGTGTTATGAATGTGTTTATACTCTTCCTTCCTGTAGCTGGGCTCATCCTCAGCAGTGCCGTTTTCCTCCATCTTCTCTCAGCTCTTCATGACGGTCGTCGTCCCTCTGCTCATTGGGCAGGTGAGTGTGTGTGAGTGTGTGTGAGTGTGTGTGTGTGTGTGTGTGTGTGTGTGTGTGTGTGTGTGTGTGTGTGTGTGTGTGTGTGTGTGTGTGTGTGTGTGGCCCGTGGTGGATCTAGACTGGAGTCATTAGCAGTGTGGCCATTGGGCAGGCCTTCAGGAGTAGTTTTCTTTAATGGGTACTTCATGTAAGTGAGAAACAAATTTAAACTGAGTCTAAAAATGCTACCACTACCAATTTGTACAAGAGGATGCGTATCATTGACTTAGTGTGCTGTAGAGAAGTACTGTGACATTGACTGAAGACCTAGCTAGATTGTGCCACATTTCTGCTTAATGTTATAATCACTGCCTGTGTGTGGGTGTGTGCCTAAGAGAGACAGGTTAAACTAGTTGGATGGAGTTTCTTTTCAGGGTGACCAGTATGTTATATTATGTGTTTGCGTGTTTGTGCATGTGTGTGTGGATTTTCTATGTGATTGCATGTGTGTATTTGTGTGTAATTGTGTGTGTGGGGGTGTGTGTGTGTGTGTGTAGGTGCTGCGGCGCTGGCTTAAAGAGTGGCTGGAGCGGGCCAGGCCTCCATTCGGGACCGTGAGCAGTGCGGTGCTGCTGCTCATCATCTACAGCACTTTCTGTGAGAGCTTCAGCCGGCCCAACACACAGATAAACCACATCAGCCTGCTGCTGCTCTGCTTCATCGGTACATTTACACCTGCGTGTGTGTGTGTGTGTGTGTGTGTGTGTGTGTGTGTGTGTCTGAGTGGGTGCATGCAACTGAGTGTCTGTGTTTTTGTATGTAGACTGTTATGTGTGTGTGTTTGTGTATGTTTGTGTGTGTGTGTGTCTGAGTGGGTGCATACAAGTGAGTATCTGTGTTTCTGTTTGTAAACTGTTGCGTGTGTGTGTTTGTTTGTGTGTGTGTGCGTGAGAGAGAGACAGAAATCACAGGGTGACACATTGGTGTTGAAAGCAACATCCCTTCACAAGTTTCCAGACAGGGAATCCATCAGAAGTTTCAGAACTCTTCTGCTAACTTCAGATCAAGCACCACATTCAAACTCACTCACAGACTCCTACATGAACTGGGGTTGGTGGGTGAGAGACATTTAAACTCTCTATTTAGCATCACAACAGGATTAAGATTCAGGTGTATGTATGGTATATAAGGTCGGCTGTAAGCCTCTGAAGACCCTGAAAGGTAGCCTGACATCTACAGTTTCCGAGAGAGCAGAGGTCATGTGGATTCCAAAGGTCACTCATCAGGAGATGCGTTCACACACACACTAGTCTGAGAACATTATGGCACACCATGGGATGTGGTGGTTATTGTTTAGTTCTTCTAACTGTGTGTTATCTGTCTGTCTGTCTGTCTGTCTGTCTGTCTGTCTATCTAATATTATCTATCTATCTATCTAATCTGTCTATCTGTGTGTTGTTTTCTCTGTCATCCCTCTGCTAGTCTTCTCGGTGCAGCTGAGTTTCATGCTCCTGACGTTTTTCATCTCCTCCAGGTGAGCCCCCCTGCCTGTTCAATTCCACACCTTCACTGCAGCCCTATCCAGCAATAATTAAATTTTGATTCTCTCACCGATCCCCAAATGTAGTTTGTCGGGAGGCACTAATCTGCCCACCCCCACCTGGTGCACTGTTAGCCTCAGATAGAGAGAGTGTGTTAGCGCACTGTTAGCCTCAGACAGAGAGAGTGTGTTAGCGCACTGTTAGCCTCAGACAGAGAGAGTGTGTTAGCACACTGTTAGCCTCAGACAGAGAGAGTGTGTTAGCGCACTGTTAGCCTCAGATTGAGAGTGTGTATGTGGAGAACTGTGCTGTGCCTCCTCTGGGAGAATTTGTGTGATGTTGTGGTATGTGTCTTCTACAGGCCAGCCTCCGGTTTCACTCCTGCTGATACTGTGGCCATTATCTTTTGTGCTACTCATAAATCCCTCACACTGGGTAAGACAGTGTGTGTGTGTGTGTGTGTGTGTGTGTGTGTTTATTTACTGCATGGAGTGTGTTTGTGGACTCCATGAATTATGTGTGTGTGATGGCACTATATACAGTATGCCTTCATGGTGTGGATGTGTGGCAGTGTATTGCGTATGATGTAAGGTGTGCTGCTAATATTTGCATGTAGTCTGTGTGTGCGTGCGTGTACTGTGCAGTGCAGTATGTAACGTGTGTGTGTGTGTGTGTGTGTGTGTGTGTGTGTGTGTGTGTGTGTGTGTGTGTGTGTGTGTGTGTGTGTGTGTGTGTGTGTGTGTGTGGACATTGTCAGGTATCCCCATGTTGAAGATAGTGTTTGCTGGAGATGAGCACCTGTCTCTGGTGTCGGTGCCGCTGCTGGTCTACCACCCAGCTCAGATCCTGTTGGGCAGCGTGCTGGTGCCCACCATCAGAGCCTGGATGAACAGCCGGCAGAAAGTGAGAGACACACACACACACACACACGTTCATAAACAGTCAGAGGATGTTGGCTATGTTGATTTCCAAATGACTATTCAAACTCTTTTGAACATTATATTCAATACTATCCAAAATAAGGACCCTCAGTTGTCCTGCTTAAAGAGGCAAGGGTGCACTTTGGCATTGGAAGACGTCATATCTCATGTTCTCTCTCTCACACCCATCTGTCCTTCTCTCTCTCTCTCTCTCTCTCTCTCTCTCTCTCTCTCTCTCTCTCTCTCTCTCTCTCTCTCTCAGTCTGCTATCTTAATTCAGTAGGATTGAGTTACAGCTGACGCTTACTGTGAGTGAGTAAAAACAACCGTAGTCTGAACGGTGGTGATCAGTCAATATCCAAATAATAAATCAGAGCATAGCCAATAGACCTAATTCATTATTAATTATTCTAGAACAAGTCTAATTAAGCCAATGAAATTTGGATCGGTGAGGAATGTCATCTTAAGAATGGATATTAAAATCCACTTAATTTATATCCTTTTGCCAATAAATTACTACAGCAACTAATTCATTAATTTTGTTTCATTATGGGGCAAAACCAAGAAAGCAGTCAGCCATAGCTGATGAAATCACAATACTACACACTTTCAATCAATCAATACATTAATTAAGTCCACAAATCCATATTTTAGTTATTGGTATAATTTGAATCTACAGTTACGGAAGACATGGTGAGCTGATTGGTAAAAATAGACTGTGTTTCTTTTGGAAGATATCTCTAGCTATAGCAGCTGAGTGTGGTGTTTGAGTATGTGTACCCGTAGGATTAACTCTGTGTGTGCGAGTGCGTGTGTGTGTGTTAAAATGTAGAACAGTAAAAGGTGTTTGGGCTATAATTTAAGATCAGTAACCAAGTAATAGATGGCCAATAATGTGCAAATGTGACCAAATATTTCTGAAATTAAAGATAGCATGAAAGAGATCATTATTTTAGGATTTACTTATTTAACTGTAGAAAATTTGGGATGCACTTGCGCATCACTGCCCACTAAATGTTTGTATTTGTGTCTGTGTGTCTAATTTAGTTTTTTTTTTCCCCTCAGGCTCTGAAGCTCACAAGCCTGCAGCCCATCTGATATTATCTGTGATCCCAAAGAGAAGTGCCTTATTGTCATGGCGATACGCTGAATGACACAACTCTGATGATTCCGTGATTTTTTGATTTTTTTTTTTACATGCCAGAATGTAGTTTATTTTTTTACTTGTGATGAGCCATTCCTTACACTACTGGTATACCAACACACACGCAAACATTATCAGACTGTAACGTCTCGCACTTAGACAAACGTTTTCTATCACTGTCAAACTTGCCCACATAACCATCTAGACTCTGTGGTAATGTGTTACTGAAACCTCAATCTATCTTATTTGTCCATCACACACTCATACACACTTAACACTTACAATGATGTGAAGTATGACATTTTTACTGCCCTGTTTTTGGAGTAAAATTTGTTACAAATCCAAAAATGTTGTCTGTGCAATTTATGGGTTTTATTTTTTTGAAGGGGAGGGGGGTGAGACTGCCAGTTATGTTGGTGATAACGTAACTTATCTAGTTTGATGAAACACTGCCACTCTGGTTTATGTGAAGAACAGAAGACAAATTAAGTCATCAGCTCCCCTTCGTTTAGGATGGAGGGGGAGCGAATTTGCGCAAGAATCTGTTTTGATGTTTTTGATATGCACTGAGCATGTAAATGGTACTTCTGTATGTTCACCACTGAACGTGAGAAAGACTCGTCTGTCGCCCCCCAGTGCAAAACAGGGACAACAGAAATCGGAAAATGCAGACGCTTCGATGACGCACTTAACATGCGCCAAAACCGGGAAACTGAAATTTGAACTGTAACAGCTAGCTGGTTTAAGAAATAACCAGCAAGAAACCTCAACGGAATGTTGCCTTTTTGGAGTTAACGTTGGAAACTATAAACATCGAGGTAAGTGAGCTAGAACCTTTAAAAACGTTTATTGGTTTATTTTACTACTTGCAACCCTTGAAAACCCTCGCGTAGCTAGCTAGTCATGAACTCCTCTATGTAACCATTCCCCTGTTGATGTTTTGTGGAAGGTTGTGCTAGACAACGTTAACTGTGCCAACAGCCGTAACTATCTAACGATCTTTCGCATTTCCTAAAACATTATATTCAAGATTACTGTCGCCGTGGTTGCCCCATCGATGAGTAACAAGCCAACGCATACAGAACTAACGTAGCCACCGGATAACGTTAACATTCTCAAGCGGATTCTACCATTTACGTTTTCTCATTTGAATCTTACTTGTTTGTATTAAATCGTCTGGTTTTGTTGAAAACTCAATATCTTTTCAGTTATGGCAACTGCTGCTAAGACTCCTGCGGGTGCGGATCCGAAACAGCTGGAGCGCACTGGGTCAGTGCGAGAGATTGGATCGCAGGCCGTTTGGTCCCTGTCGTCATGTAAACCCGGTGAGTTTACTTGGCGGTCCCTAGACTGTTGGGGATGATAAAATGGTCTTTATCGTTCTCATTGGCTGACCCACTGTGTCAGTCAGTTGTTGTTCTGGTTGTCAGTTGGTTACTAAAGGTTATTGTGTGTGTGTGTGTGTGTGTGTGTAGGGTTTGGGGTGGATCAACTCCGAGATGATAATCTTGAGACTTACTGGCAGTCAGACGGATCCCAGCCCCATCTAGTCAATATTCAGTTCAGGTAAATGTACACATGTAAACCCTATGATATGTGTTTGTATGTTCATGCATATATTATGCGTGTATGTGAAACATGTCTCTAATATAATCTTTTCTTGTGTGTTTGTACATGCAGGAGGAAGACCACGGTGAAGATGTTATGCATCTATGCTGATTATAAGTCAGACGAGAGTTACACGCCCAGCAAGATCTCTGTCCGTGTGGGCAACAACTTCCACAATTTACAGGAGATCAGGGTAACCTTGTAGGCTAACACATACTCAGACAGAGATATTACAGATACACATATGCATGGACACACAAACCTTCTGATGAAGGTTTAATTGGTTGTATGTATGATCTACATCTATATAATATATATACAGTGGGGAAAATAAGTATTTGATCCCCTGCCGATTTCGCAAGTTTGGCCACTTGCAAAGAAATGTGTGATCTATAATTGTAATGGTAGGTCTATTTTAACAGTGAGAGACATAATATCAACAAAAACATCCAGAAAACTGCATTTCATAACAGTTATGAATTGATTTGCATTTGTTGCAGAAAATAAGTATTTAAACCCCTAGCAAAACATGACTTAGTACTTGGTGGAATAACCCTTGTTGGCAAGCACAGACGTCAGGCGTTTCTTGTAGTTGGTCACTAGGTGTACACACATCTCAGGAGGGATTTTGGTCCACTCCTCTTTGCAGATCCTCTCCAAATCCTTAAGGTTGCGTTTTCATTGTCCTGGCTGAGGGAAGGAGGTTCTCGCCCAAGATTCCACAGTGCATGGCCCCATCCATAATCCCCTCGATGCGGTTGAGTCGTCCTGTACCCTTGGCAGAGAAACAGCCCCAAAGCATAATGTTTCCACCTCCATGCTTGACGTTGGGGATGGTGTTCTTGGGGTCATATTCAGCATTCTTCCCACTCCAAACGCAGCGAGTCGAGTTGATGCCAAATAGCTTGATTTTGGTCTCATCTGACCACATCACGTTCTCCCAATACTCCTTAGAATCATTCAAGTGTCCATTGGCAAACTTCAGACGGCCCTGTACATGTGCTTTATTGAGCAGGGGGACCTTGCGAGTGCTGCAGTACTTCAAACCATTGCGGCATAGTGTGTTGCCAATGGTTTTCTTGGTGACTGGTCCCAGCTACCTTGAGATCATTCACAAGCTCCCCCTGTGTAGTTCTGGGGTTATTCTGCACCTTTCAGATGATCACCGATACCGCACGAGGGGATATCTTGCATGGAGCCCCAGACCGAGAACGGTTGACCGTTGTTTGGTGTTGCTTCCATTTGCGAATAATCGCACCAATAGTTGTCTGCTTCTCAACAAAGCTGCTTGCCAATGGTTTTGTAGCCCATTCCAGCCTTGTGCAGGTCTACAATCTTATCTCTTACGTCCTTGGACAACTCTTTGGTCTTGCCCATGGTGGTGAGGTTGAAGGTGTGAAGTATGATTCTTTGGACGGGTTTCTTTTATACACGTCACCAGTTGAGATCAGGTGTACCTTGCTACGCCTAATGAGGACTAATCTGTGTGCTTCTTGGGCACATAACTGGTCTGTGGGAGCCAGAATTCTTGCTGTTTGGTCTTACTTATTTTCCGCGACAAATGCAAATCAAATCATAACTGTTATAAAATGCAGTTTTCTGGATGTTTTTGTTGATATTCTGTCTCTCACTGTTAAAATAGACCTACCATTACAATTATAGATCACACATTCTGTGCAAGTGGCCAAACTTGCGAAATCAGCAGGGGGTCAAATACTTATTTTCCCCACTGTATATATTTATAGAGAGAAAAACCTAATAGATATATTTATTTTTCCTATGTTAACATTAAGGTGAGGTTTATGGTGGTATTCTCATCTCATACAGGGGGGATGCAAATGAGTGTGGTTCATGCTCTGCTCATTGGAAATTCTTGAAACGCAGTGTGTGTGTGTATGACAGTTTAATGTTTCTGTGTTGATTTAATGACTGATTCAATGTGACATGCCCACATTAAAGGGTGCGGCTGTGTGTATTAGGCTAAGTGCCACAGTAATTAGTGTGTGTTTGTGTGTGTGTGTGAGAGCAGCAGCTGGAGATGGTGGAGCCCAGCGGGTGGATTCACATCCCCTTGTGTGACGTCATGAAGGGGCCCATCCGGACCTTCATGATCCAGATCGCAGTTCTGGCCAACCACCAGAACGGACGCGACACACACATGCGTCAGATCAAGGTCTACACGCCCGTGGATGACAGCTCTGTCGGCAAGTTCCCACGATGCACCACGGTGGATTTCATGATGTACCGGACTATCAGATAACCTGAGCACTCACAGCAACAGGAGTAGAACTGTGGCTCTCCTTGTGCCAATTTGTGTGTGTGTGTGTGTGTGTGTGTGTGTGTGTGTGTGTGTGTGTGTGTGTGTGTGTGTGTGTGTGTGTGTGTGTGTGTGTGTGTGTGTGTGTGTGTGTGTGTGTGTGTGTGTGTGTGTGTGTGTGTGTGTGTGTGTGAGAGAGACTGAATTGGGCTTGTGCATGTGATGTGTGTGTGTGTGTGAGAGAGAGAGAGCATATTAATGAATAAACACATGCCATACATTGCATATGTACATATGTATCTTTGATATGATGTGTAATAAAAATACATATTTACCTGTAAATAATTTTATGTTTATTATAATGAAAATATTTCCACATAATATTCCACATTTTAATTAACCATAATGGTGAAATGTCTACGCATTAGTGTGGTTGTAACCGGCATATTGAGTGAGTACAGGCACACTGTACACATAAGTGGGGCAGTCATAAGCATGTTGGTGGACAAGAAAAGGTAAAGATGACAACAGTGGTGACTCCGTCTGAGACAGCAACCCGCCGTGTATGTAGAAACGACTCTGCTCAGGTGTTACTAGAGCAGTTCCTCTCAGCAGGCTAGAACTGATGTGAGGATGAAGACTTGCTCCTCTCTAAAGAGGACAGAGGATGCTTTTGACAGACAAGGCAGGAACCATGTCACCCAAACAAGTTGAGCTCCACCCAACCTACATACTATTAAGTTGAGCTCCACCCAACCTACATACTATTAAGGTGAGCTCCACCCAATCTACATACTATTAAGTCGCTACATCAGGCTCTCTTAAACCACAGGTGATTAGGCACCCAAGAAATAATCCTTAATGCCAAGGTAATCAGAGAAGTGCTATTTGATGCGGTGTGTGTGATGTAGAACATGGCCCTATGTCGAAACCTGTACGCCATCTCTCCGAACACTTCTGAAATGAGTCAATGCAGTTAGAGTGTGTGTTTGTGCTTTCACTGTGTGAGGGGAAAGAGAAGAGCACATCCTGTGTGAGCAAAGCTGTGGTTTGACTACTGCACAGCAGCACACACACTCGCACGTCAGTTCTCTCTTGGCGAGTCTTCAAGCGACACCAGAAACATGAACCTCTTTGTTTTTTGCGCCCAAACCCCAGTTCTGTTGATTCATGGTAAGAGTTCATTTTTTTGTCTTTGTGTCATTTTGAATTAGTACAAATTTTACAACTTGTACAGGACTTGCCGACTCAGTGAAAACTGTAAGCATGAATGAGTCTTCGTCATGGTTTTTGATGTGATGCAATCTAATGTGAAGCAATTGATGTGACCATGTGCTTAACGATTGAATGCGATGTCTTAACCTCAAATGCTCAGAGAAATATTCGGGATAGTGTTTTTAACCAAGTTGTAGTATGTTTAACTGAAGCATACTTTTGAGACATTAGAGTGCTATGAGCCTTAGAGCTGTATGTGAAATGTAGGATTACAGTGTGTGTGCCTAATGCACCACAATATGTGTGTGTGTATGTGCGTGGTACTATATATTTTGCATGTTTCAGTATCACATTTACTGTGTTCGGGGAGATCCAGAGTTTGCTTTTTTCAACTGAAAAATAGAGAAACCTCAGGGAAGGTACACAAAAGTCCCATTTTGCGAAACCCCCTCCTGGCCGGCCATAACCTGGACAGCCCGGGCCTGCAAGAGAGAAAAAGTTTTTTTGTTTGTTTTTGTATTCTGGTGTTGGTCAGCCACTGCTCACCTTTGATTCATAGGTTGAGGGTGCTGAGAGTGCTGATCATTTCTATGACTATAAATGTTCTGACCACCCCTCCTCCCCCTCTCAGAGCCTCGCTATACAACACTACAGTGTGAACCATGTAAATTCACAGTGTACAGTGTAAATTCTAGTGAAGTTTTGTGTTCAGCTTGTTTCTGCTTTTTTTTTCCCTTGAAAGGAAACTAGGCGCCACTTTTTTTCTCACAATGTCTCAGTGAATGCAGGCAGTCAAGTTGAGTGTAAAGTTGACATTTGATGTTTGACTGCAGGAAGACAAAGACAAAGGGCGAAATGTGTTGCACTGCCTTTCTCACTGTCTTCTCACCTTTTTTTTTTCATGTGCAGCTCTGTTATTCCTGTCGACGGCCAGGTCTTGGGCCCAAAAACCGGTCATGGGCCCAACAACACTCTCTGCGATCACTGCCACTCCAGGGGGAAACACCTCATTAGAACAAACCTCCCCGATACCAACACACACACACGATACTGAGGCCTCATCGCAAACAGCGAATAGCACTACCCTACCTTCACTACTCAATGGCACCGACACGGCACACACACCAGACGAGAAGAGTGGAGACACTGGGAATACTTCTCTGACAGTTCCAGTTCCAGTCACTGTCACCAGCCCTGCGCCGGAGATCACCACCACTGCGCCGAAGATCACCCCCACTGCGCCGGAGATCACCATCACTGGGCTTTCGTCGACGAAGCCAGTGATGACCTCCAGCACGACTGGTGAGGATGGTTATTACAAACACAGGGCTGGCAGCAGTTAAGTGTGCGTGTGCGTGCGCCTGCATAGGTGTGGTGCATGCATGGGTGCGTGCGTGTGTGCGTGCGTGCGTGTGTGTGTGTGTGGATGTGTTTACTGTATGTCATTGTATTACTGTATTACATTTGTGTGTATGCATTTGTGTGTGTGCGTGTGTACATGTCAGTGTGTTTATGTCTCTTTACATTTGTGTTTGTGTGTGTGCATGCTTATGGCTGTGTGTGTATGATTTAGTCTTTTGCAGTCATTTCCTGTTCTCACCACAGCACTTGCTTGTTAATCTGCGACCCACATTTTTTTTTTTTAAATCCTGAGGCAAGCAACAGAATAAATTGCACACATAACCAACCTAAAGCCACTTGGTCTCCTGCATCTAAGAATGTATATTTAGACTCTCTGCCAGCAATTGTATCAGAGAACAATGCAGAGAACAGTGCAGTGAGTGTTTGTCTGTCCTTTATCTCTTTGAACTGAAACCATAAGTAAGACAGAACAGAAATATACTCTTAGTCCAAGCTCTCTGTCATCTGACAAAAAAAAAATGTAACATGCTTACAACATCTACTACTTTTTTGTTACACACAGGAAAAGATGCAAGCACTCATACACAAAAACCTAACCTAACCAATATACAAACCATACCATAGATACTGCCCAACCATAAATACTGCTCAACCCATAGATTCTGAGCAGCAGGACCCAAGAACACCACTTGGCACGCCGCATGTTGTACCCAGGATCCCCACTGGTATCTATGTGTGCTGTATCACTCATCCCCACTGGTCCTGTGTGTGCTCTATCACTCATCACTCATCCCCACTGGTCCTGTGTGTGCTCTATCACTCATCCCCACTGGTCCTGTGTGTGCTGTATCACTCATCCCCACTGGTCCTGTGTGTGCTCTATCACTCTATCACTCATCCCCACTGGTCCTGTGTGTGCTCTATCACTCATCCCCACTGGTCCTGTGTGTGCTGTATCACTCATCCCCACTGGTCCTGTGTGTGCTCTATCACTCATCCCCACTGGTCCTGTGTGTGCTCTATCACTCTATCACTCATCCCCACTGGTCCTGTGTGTGCTTGTCAACATCATTCACTTGCTTCTGCTACCAGTTCCACATAGTACATCTTTTTCACCAGTTTTCGCATACACCAGTTTCAATCGCATCTTCATAGGGAATCGTTACCTCAATAAAGTAAACAACGCACTCACACTCAGAATACAACACCATGCCTTGTCTCAGAGCAGTCACAACGATATACTAGGGAACTTGAAATGGTGTTTTGACATCGGCGACTATGTGCCTGGTGTCCCATTTTCTGCCCCTCTCACACACTTTTTTTAATGGCAGCTGACGGCATAGCTACTCATAGGGAAAAGTATTCACTATTCAGATGCCACTAAATCCTTCATAATTTACCTTTTAAATCAGACTTTACGTTTAGTTAACAGTACATAATACTAATAATACTAACCATAACAGACCCGTATAGACAGTCTAAATGCTTTCTGCCAGGTACTGTATGATATACTTAACTCAGTGTAATCTGTTTAAATCCCCTTGTGCAGCTCAATCTACAGTGTCATCGGCTGGAGGATCTGTGATCCTGATTTTCATCTTGTTGGCCATCATTGCTCTGGGAGTTCTTCTGTATTACCTGCGCAAGAAATCAAGGGTGAGAGAGAGTCCTTCTCCAGTTCTGCTGTACTGTTGGAAAACTACACTGTGCTCTATATACTACGCGTACTGCTATGAAATACTCAATACTCTGCCATACCTTTCTTATGACGTAGGCTACAGTTGATGCAAACGTTTAGGCAACACTTGGCACACCCTGATCTTGACATTTAGTTATGTCTCTGAAATGAAAAGAAGTAAATATAAGTCCTACAGGAAACTAGTGAAGTGAACATACGCACACTCCTACATTCACACGTTCCACAAGGGGGTGCTAATTGATCTGTGTTCTGGTTGTGTTGACAGAGTTACTCTTTTGACCTCCATTTCCCCGCCGACGACCAAGCCAGTGATAACACACCCCTTAAACCTGTGGAGGTGGAGATGGAGAGGTTTCAGCCTAAAGACACAGGTAGTGAAAGCATGCATAATGTCATGCATACACTACACACACACACACAAACGCACGAACGCACACACACGCACGCACGCACGCACGCACGCACGCACGCACGCACACACACACACACACACACACACACACACACACACACACACACACACACACACACACACGTACACACACACACACACATACACACACATATTCACACTACACACTACCCACGTACACACGTACACACACACACACACATTCACACTACACACGTACACTCACACACACGTACACACACACACATACACACACATATTCACACTACACACGAACACACACACACACACACACACATATTCACACACACACACACACACTCACCCACCCACCCACCCACCCACACATATTCACACACACCTTTTAACACTTCTTTAAAGAACACTGTTTGCCGCAATCATGCACACATACAGAATTGATGTTTTTACATCATGAAGGAACTAGAATTTAAATGAATTCTAATTTGAACAAGCTTATGAACTATATTTATTTCATTTCTCTTGCCTGTTTTACAGACAGTCCAGCGACTCTCCCGTCTGAAGTTAATGACTGTGCTGCCAACCACCTGGGCGTAGCCAATGGGGGTGTAGAGGAGGGACCAGGGGAGACAGCCATCACTCTTGACAGTAGAAGTAGCGAATCAGGTCAGCCATTAAGTCCACTATCTCACTTATTTGATTGGTCTAGTCATGAAAAATCAGGACAGCCCATCCCACACCAATCAGACCATCTTATACCTCACCAGACAGGACAGGCTATACCCCACTCCTTAAGTTTATACCCTGCTGATCAGGTCAGCCTCTACTGCATGTCATCCATCAGGACATTTTTATACTATAGAGGCTATGGGCTGGCAATAACAGAGAGATCTGTAGCTGAAATAATACAGATGTTCTATGTAATTTAATACAATGATATATATATAATAATTGAGAACTTTTTATATATATACTGTATATATATATATTAGTGCTGTCAAACGATTAAAATATTTAATCGCGATTAATCGCATTTATGTCATAGTTAACTCAAAATGAATCGCGATTAATCGCAATTTTTTATCTATTCTAAATGTCTCTTCGTTTATTTATTTTTTCCATCATTTTATTTTAATTTTAATGCCCTTATCAACATGGAAAAGTTGATTGGCTTGCTTTATGCAAATGTTTTATTTTATTGAAAACCAATATTGCCAAACAGGGCGGTACAAAATAAAATTATAAAGTGCACATTTCAGGTAAACAAGGACTCAGCCTATAGTGCAGTTAAACCATGGCTTAATATTTTCTTTTTTTCAAGTTTGCTGGGAACATAGCAGTCAGGCCTCTTATTTCAGAAACATTGAACCGTAACAGTTAGGTTACCAATAAAAGGTAAGCCTACTACTTCTTTGCTTTCAGCCAGCTGCCCGTTGACAGTTTCAGACAACAGTGAAGCTCGCTTCTTTTGCACAACACAACTTTTAAAAGTAAACTTTCCATTCAGAATCTTTTTATCATCCATTTCGCCGTATCGCGCTCACCATTCACTCAAACCGTAACGTTAGCCTACTACACAGTTTGCGAGGCCAAAAAGAATGATATTCTAAAAAAAAATTTTTTTTTTAATTTTTAAAAAAAAATAAAAAAATAAAATCGCGTTAAATCTCGCGATAAAAAAATTAACGGCGTTAAAATGGGTTTGCGTTAACGCCGTTAATAACGCGTTAAACTGACAGCACTAATATATATATATATAATAATTGAGAACTTTTTATATATATACTGTATATATATATATAAGTTCTCAATTATGCATTAATATATGAATTATTTATTAATTAGCTTAAAGAAAGGTGTCTGCTAAAGACTTCAGTGTAAATGTGTGCACTTGTGCACAAATCAGACCAGTCTGTTCTCACCATTCAGGTATTAACATGCTGTAGGCTACTGCTGACAAATTTGATTGGCCTAAAATTGGAGTTCACACACACTCATACATTCCCTCTTCAGTGTGTTACGTTTTTAGATATAAATTACTGTGTGTGTGTTTTTGTTGTGTGTGTGTTTGCTTAGATGAGTTTGTTGGTTGCGGAGATCTCTCGATAGATTGCTTGCCAAAGGCTGGGTCGCAGATAGATTGCGTGCCAGAGGCTGGGTCGCAGACAGAGGACACCTCACATGTCAACGTAGAAGAACAATCAGGCAATGAAAACAATAACAACTTCACAGTTGTCACCAAGGTAACAGCAGGTCAGTGAAGATGTGTTTATGTGTGTAATATGAGTTTTAAGGTCTTTTGTTCCAATACGGTTGATGTCTATGTATCTGTACCAGCTACACTTTAACGTGTGCATGTACCTATGTAATATGGTTTCATGTAATAGGGTGCAATGTGTGTTTTGCAGGGCTCAAGGGTAGAGAGGACAACTTTACAGAAATCAGCCTTAATTAGGCATTAAGAAGACAACCCTAAACAATAACCTTTAACCCTTAACCTCTGACACCCTGACCCTCAGTTCCAACACTGAGTCTTTGCTTGCTTCATCCTTTGTCATTGCTTGTTGCCCATAGCTCTTTGTTACCACGAGTTCCTTGTATTCATTGATAAGCCCTAAACCATAAGCCCTATCCAAGATCCATTACTCCTAGCACCGTGCCCCTAACCTATTGGGTTATGATATGGTATATGGTATATTGGGTTATGATATTGTATGTGATATCTCTCATTGATATATCCCTAAGCCCTAACCTACCCATTGGGTTCTATGTCAAGGTTATTTTTTGTGATCACTTGCATCAAACCCTCAACCTGCTAACTCCCTCCTTGATGCACCTAACATTTAAGCCCCCCCCATTTATATGCTGTAGTTGCATACTTTGCGTACTTGCATGTGTCTGCAGTTCACACACACACACACACACACACAATAATACATGCTTTGTAGTTATATCCACCTGTCTATCTGTAGGAACATGGTCTGTACAGTATTACTAGCACATCTTTCAGAAGGTATCTCTGGAGACTTGCATACAGTTTTTGTTTGAATATGATTAAAAGATGTAACGAACTGACATTGTATTGAATTGAACAGATAAATTCATACTTTGAATTGTATAAAGTAGTGTTGTTACGTGATGAGTGAATACGGATGTGTTGTGAATGCAGGATGCCTATTTGAGCTTATACCAAATAAAGAATTTTGTTTTAAATACACCTGATGTTATCATGTATTTCAGGCCCTCGCAAAGCTTGCGTGTTTAGTTATTCTACAAGCTAGCAACCGATTTCTTTCTATAGTTTCAAAAAGCCTAAACTTTTAAAATTCAAATAGGCACAAGCACCAACAACAACAAAAAATATATACATCTTCCAAAAAGCCTTGACTGGCAGAAAACTGAAACCTCAAAAAGTCAGAAGGTTAGATACCACTAAAAGTCACACGTTCAGCATTCACACACACATACACAAGACAACACACACACCTCTCAGGGGTTTTCCAAAAAGAGACTAAAAATCAATTTGTTTTATTTTATAATAACATTGTATTTTTCTCGTCAGGTACAGAACAGGTATCAAAGTGTTTTGTCCAAGCAGAAATGAGTAGGGTAGAAGTAGACGCAGGGGATTGATGATGGTGGAGCTAGTTGGTTTTGATTAATGAGAAAGTCCTGCCCGAGCACTTCTCAGCAATCCTGTCAATGAAATAATGATTATTAAATCAAACATGAAGCGCCCTCATAGACTGCACTCTTAACACTCCACCCTGCAACTATTGATGCACCTCAATGTATATATTTCTTTTTTTAATTTACTCAGGGATATTTATTTATCTATTCATTGATTGTTATTTATTATTATTTAGCTGTGGCAGTTAATGTCCACAGCAATTTAAATGTTTTGCTGTCTGTTGCTGCCTCTACTGTCTCGTTGTTTTTGTGACAATGACAAATAAAGTACTTTGAACTTTGAACTTTGAACTTGAGTAACATTGAAAATGATTCCCTTGCTTGTGTGTGTGTGTGTGTGTGTGTGTGTGTGTGTGTGTGTGTGTATTTTTGAGAGGTCAACTCCACCTTTTTGTCATCCTCATCGCATGAACGGATAGGAGGAGCTGGAAAAGAGGTCAAAACACTGAGTTACACTTATTCTACAAAAGCGCACACACACACACACACATGTGCGCACACACACACGACTGACCTTTTTGTTTCACTTCTGGCTTCTGCAAACTTGTGTCGGATCAAAAAACTGGCCAGTGCATCAGCAACCTAGAATATGGGCACTTAAATTTACCACAGATACTAATATGCCATATCTAGTATGTTTTGCTGCTAACTACCATGAAAGGGCGAGGGCATTTCGTAATCGCTTACTTTGTCTGGTGTGTCCTCGTGCACTGCATGTCCACAAGGGGGCAGCACCTGCATCATAAATTTACCTGCAAAGAGCGAAAAAAGGTCATTTTCTCATTCACCTTACATACAGTCTGTAACTGTGTCGTAATAGATATCTGACGCCTTGATATGCACCCGTTTTATTCACACCCATATCAACAGACATATGGTGTATTATTTGTGATATTTACCTTGCATCTGGCCTATAGTTAGGTCTCTGTCCAAACGGTCAATCCCTGTCAATCAAAATATATAATGAAAACAGTGATTTAGTCAGGAAGAATTGCATTGTCAGCATTTTACCTCTGTCTTCAGTAGTGAGAGCAAAAACAGTTTAATATTAAGACTGTGAAAGAACCACTATGAGACCTGATGACATAGCATGAATCAGCGCTGCCCTCCGTTATAAGTAACACACTGCAGAGATTACAGAATAGAGTTAGTGATGTTAGAGACGTTAATGCCGGTAGAACCTTTGAATAGAGCACCTGCTAGCAGAAGCAGTTTGGGCACGTTGCAGCTGAGGAAGAGGTTAGAGATGCCGCGGAACCAGCCGTCCCAGTACTTCTCCGCCTTGGACAAGTCGATCTTCCAGAAGTATGCGTTCAAGGCCTGCAGCCAGGGGAACACGTGTGCGGAGAACTCAGGAAAGGAACCACCACCCGACCCTTACTACCCGTGTCAGATTATAGCAGCCTCTGAACCCACCACAAAGACCTATCTAGAGGTTTTATTTAAGTAGTACAGTATCTGTTTGTGTTCTTAATGACGCAGTCGGCTGTCTTGGTGCGACAGCAGGCCTTTGTAGCATCTCTTACACACCACTGAGTGTTGTTCTTCATGGACACATAACTAGTTTAATTATTGCCTTAAGCAACATGTAGTGGGTCCATTGCCTAGATAAAGTTGCACACACAATATTTCTGAAAAGCATTTTGTCTTTGAATGATCATGTAACACAATAATTATAAAATGACAGTGTATAGAAGGTTAAGCGTAATACATTCTAATTGTAACTGTGTATAGTGTGTAGCTATTCACATAATTATCATGGGAACATGTCTATACAAGAACTGAGGCAATTGGTTATTTGAAGTAATGTATATATGTTGTGTTATTACTTCTACATTACATGTTAATGCTGTCTGCATGAACACAGTTTGGATTTGACTTTATTGAAGCTATACACCAGGTAAGAGTTTATCTGTATGAAATGCAGCTTTAATGCTATGAAGGTTGTATGTAGTTAGTAGTTAGGTGTTAACCTATGCTACACAGCTTTAATGTCAAGGCCGTTATGTGTGGTTAAGTTAGGTGTTAAACTGTAGCTGTATGTGATGTGAGGTGTGAGGTGGGGTCAAAGTTAGGCGTTAAACTCCAGCTGCATGCGATGTGAGGTGTGAGGTGGGGTCCCTGGGTCTCACCTCCGGGTCGCTGGGTCTCACCTCCGGCTCGCTGAGTTTCACTTCCGGGTCACTGGGTCTCACCTCAGATGCGGCGCTCTCGGCTTTGTCGGTGGCGCAGTTCAGGTCATAGTACTCCTCGTGGCCCTCGGTCACGCCCTCTCCCACCGGACTCACCTGCTCCGCCGTGTCCCCCTCCTCCCCCTCACACCTGTGTGCGTGTGTGTGTGTGAGAGAGAGATTGAAAACAGTGACAGCCATTTGTTTCCATAAACAAAACCACATTAATTTATTATTAATTATATTAATTTAACAGTGATTATGGGGGAGAGGAAGTTATATATGTTATTATTATGTATGTATGTATGTATGTATGTATGTATGTATGTATGTATGTACTATGTTTATATATTTGTATCTATAGGATTGCTTCCAGCCATGTGCCTTACCGTCGGACTTGACCAGCCATTGACACTTTTGCCGATTCTAAGTTTCTAATTTGACCACTCTTAAAACTGTAAAGAAAAAAATAATAGGAGAAGGATCAGATTTAATTAGGGTATTACAGCTTCTCTGAAAATGCAATACAATCATAACAGTAACTGCAGCCTATGTTTTGTGAAAGGTCTATACATGTAATTATTATTAATAATAAAAAAAATAATAATAATAATGTAAGCAAATAAATGTCTTGAAGCACAGGTGTGTCTGACCTCCACTCGATGGCGTGGTCGAGGGTCTTGAAGGATTTGGGCCGTCCCTTGAGGAAGTTCTGCATGCTGTGGAGCATGTCCATGGCGCTTCCTATGCATGAACAACCAACCAATCAGTGCTTTTACACTCACACTGCAAAAATGTAAATCTTAGTAAGATGAAATATCTTAACTCTCACACACACACAAAACATATTTCTTCTAACAAGGCATTTTTCATGTTGGAGCATTTCACTTGCTTCAAACGTTTCAGTCGTTAATTATCTTAATAAGGTATTATAACTTGTTACTGAGATTTTATTACTGGTTCTGAGCAAGTTAATGCTTGAAACTAGTTTGATCAGCACTGACAAGTACAAAACTGCTTTGTCAAAGTGGGAATCAAGACAGATGTACTTGTTCTCAGTCTGGCCACACTAGTTTTAAGATATATATATATTTTTTTTTTTTTTTAATCTTGGTAAGTCAAAATGTCCTGTTCTGTTGGCAGATAATTTCGCTTATTTTAAGTAATATATCCCCCATTTTATTACTTTTTTCCTTGTTTTTAAAAGCTGAATTTTTGCAGTGCACACTCTCCTCCAATGGACATATTACACACGTTATTTAAAAAGTCAAACATGTGTAAATGAACATATTACACACGTTATTTAAAAAGTCAAACACATGTGTAAATGTCCGTGGAGTATGTATTTTTTCTGCATTCCCTGTTATACAGGTCGTCACACTCTATTCGTCCCAATTTAAAGTTTCTTAAAGTGGCTTTCACCACTTCCTCCGCTGATAATCAATAAGCATTAGAAACTCTTTCGAGGGAAGCCTCACCCTCCACGACATCAATGACGACCAGTCCTACTACAGAAGACAGAAGTGGTCCACAGGCTGCGTGCACTGCGATGGCCCCGCCCATACTGTGACCAACCAGAATGATGGGGGGCGGGATCTCCCCATAGGTGGCCCGCACCACATTGGCCACGTCTCTGTGGAGATTAATGAAGACACACCCACTTTACAGCTGGTGCAGTGATATGTATGTATGTTAACATTAATCAGGTGCAAAAACTCTCTCTCTCACACACACACACACACACACAGACACACACACACACATACTCTCTCTCACACACACACACACACACACACGCACACACAAATATTTAACCTGGACATGGTCTGAGTGGAGAGGTCATCAGCATGTCGAACCTGAGTGGCACCTGTCAGAGCATTCAAACATAAATATTCATTATGATGATTTGCACATTCAGTGATAATACAACAGATAGAGGAGACAGACTACATGTACTATGACTATAATCATTTAGCCATACAGTCGTAGCATATGTATTATGACTAAAGCACTATCACCCTGACCATAGCACACAGGGCAAACATTAGGGCTAGTCTTTAATGCCCAGTGAGTGACCTCACCGTGACCCCGCAGATCCATGGCCAGGACTCTACAGGTCACTCTGCTGCTCATGGCTGCCTGCAGACAGAACAAAACAGGCACTTCTCCCGTCAGTGCACATGGCCTCCCAGAGCACACATCCTGCCCAACCATAACTAGCTTTCTAGATATGGGAATAATGTAAATGGAATGGTTCAGTGTGTGTGTGTGTGTGTGTGTGTGTGTGTGTCTGTGTTATTAGTTGAGCCTAGTTCAGATAGTTCATGTTGTTCCTGTTTTTATTCAATTCTAGGCACTATTAACCAATCATGTGTGTGTGTGTGCAGACCTGCCAACATACACGATTTTGGCGTAGCAGATACGATTTCCAGGCCCCAATTACGCTGCTACGCTTGACTTAAATATCCTACGCATTACCCAACAAATCGATATCATTCATCTAGCAGGCAGCCACGTGCATGTGTTGACATCCAACCAGCCCTAAAGCTCACATATAAGCCGTATTATGATTCGTCATAATGATCCATGTACTGCACCCGCTGACATTTGTATTTCTTTAACCTCGACGAAGTCCCTGCCAGAGCTCCAGTGTGGAGATATTTACATCTATCTAATAGAAAATCCATCCCCCTACACATCTCAAAAACTGAAAGCCTACAAAAGCACAGATAGTTATTTAATTTTCAGAAGTGGATGGGTTTACAACGCTGTCGTCTGGAAGGTGAAAACAAAAAACATCTTCATAATCAGAGCAAAGATGAGTGCCATTTAATAGCTAGCTACCAGCTAGCGAGATACCTGCTGTTAGCTACGAGCTACCAGCTGTTAGCTAGCAGCCTTTAGCCTACCCAACGCTGTTCTTTATCATTTGACACAATTTTCTGGTTTAAACAAGTACGAACACCTCGTCTGGCGAATGACAACTTAAATTATCTTCCCATATATTTTCTACTGGCATTGTAGTACTACCAGTTGGATGACAAAATACACTAGCCTAGCCTACTTGCTTAAGTACTTGTCGCAATCTCAGAGAAGAAACCGGGTAATCCAATTTGAATTGTGTTGATGCTTTGTTTCTTTGTTGTGATGAACTCTGAGGGTTTCTACCTTTTCCCATTATAATTTAATTTATGAGTTAAATCGAGGAGATTATAGCATCAGCTAGATAACTAGTTATCATTTCATGCAAATTGAACTCTTCCATTTAAATCGTTTAATGATATTTAAAGTTCCCTTAGCTAGCTTGTTATCCTAGCTAGCATAGCAACTACATAACCATAGCAAACAGGAAACACAACCTTAGCTGCAAAGTTTAATTTCTCAAAATCAGCTCACCAATAGAAAGCAGTCTTGGGTTCAAAGTGATCACAACCTCTTGTATGATGCTAAATGGCTTCACATAGACATTAAACAATCCTCAGATAAATAATGTGAAATCAACGGAGCAAGGGCTGATATCAATGTAATGTTAGCGAATGAGGGGTGAGAAGCCCCCCCTCCCCCTTGTTAATATTTATTCTCCGGTGTTCGTCCAAAGCCAAATCAATTCTTGAGGTTCCAAAAAGCAATTTGGCTTTCAATCCGAGTAGTCGATCGTGTTATCTTCTGTCCGTCGTTTGAAACAAACCTTTTAGCTCCATTATTTATCACTTCACGTTTCGATTGAAAATCCAGTTTCCAGGCTCTCGCACGCCCCCTTCATTGAGGCAGAGGTACTGTTTGCCTCCCCTCTGCTTTTTCACTGCTAAATAGGTTCTTCACTACGTGAAATACATAGAAGGGACATATAATGTGCCTACAAATTTCCAAAATTTCCCTCGGGATGAATAAAGTATCTATCTATCTAAATATTACAGTGGTGACAGACAATGAGAAAGCTAAAGGCATGCGCTCATCCCAGTTTGTGAGGGATTGCACAATCTGAGATGAGGCGCAGCTCGTCACTGTCTCACCTCGCGGATCTCCGTTCTGTTTGAACAGGACATGCGCAAATTCAGCGATTTTGATTGTAAAAATAATAATAATAGCAATAATAATGCTTAAAATGATTGTAATTATACAGAAATTACATTTGTAGCACAGATCAGTAGAGAAATATTAATATTTATTTTAGGTTGAACTCTAATGTTGCTCTAATGTTCAGTGCTTAGTGACCACCATCTGACACTACAGTGTCAGTACTGTATTTGGTAATTCAGTATTATTTAATGTGTTTGGGTAATAAAACTCCTTTTTATGTATGTCTGTGTATAATTGTGTGCAACAGTACAGGGAAAAGAAGAATTATTCACTCAAAATACTGCACTTTTTTGCAGAAAAACATGTCCTAATATGACATGGATTGCATCTCCGATCATGTAAAGTCTCTGGCTTCTGGGGGCCTCAGCGGCCCCCAGACCCCCGGCCTAAAACATTTCCACCTCGCTCCGCTCGGCTTGCTACTACTTTCTCAAACACAATGGTGGCAGCTCTGTGTGTGTGTGTGTGTGTGTGTGTGTGTGTGTGTGTGTTAGACCTACGGTAAATACGGCCCAGCTGAGTGCCGAGTGCCCTCCTCCATGCAGTAACACCAGTAGGGGTCCATCTACTCCACTCTTATACACACGGAACACGTGACAGCGTCAAGGAGTCAACAACATGTGTGTATGTGTGTGTCTGTGTGTGTGTGTGTGCTTAGAGATGTGAGTGTGCATGAATATGTGTATAGATAACTGTAAATAAGTGGTTGCATATTTTGTCACAAGTCTACCTCTGAGGTGTATACGCGTGTGCGAAAAAGCTAATGGTGTGGATGCTCATAGATGTGTGTTATTGAGTAATAACTGGTGTGATGGTGTTTGTTAATTATTGTGTGTGTGTGTGTGTGTGTGTGTGTGTGTGTGAGAGAGTACATGTGTATGTACTTTAGAAAAGGATATATCTTTGCTCTCAGCAGTTCCCACAACAACATCATCCATCATTTCAAAGTATTCATTCCATGAAACCGGTGAATAGTCTCTCTTCCTGCCAACACCATGACCGTAACACACACACACACACACACACACACACACACACACACACACACACACACACACACACAGACAGAACATAAATACACGTCATCAAATACACACTGTAATATAGATCAGAACGTACACTATAAATCCATAAAAAGCTGTTCGATACTAAAATTCCAAACTTTGCTAGGATGTTTACATTAATCGTTTGCTATCAGTTTAGTTCTGTGTAACACTACAAACAATGATGAAAGACTTTATGCAGTGCTACACAACCCCCAAATAAAACAATATGTAACAAGTTTGCGCTCCCTAGACCGCATAGTTGTAGAGAAAACGCCAGAATTCTTCAAATTAATCTGCCAAAAAAATCAGTAGCTCATGCCTCTCTAATATACAGCAGGCCTACATAGTCTTTAGGTCTATATGATCTCTTATTGTATTTCAAAGGGCTGCCAAGACAACACAACGCCATCTACATATGTTTTCCTAATTCCCTAAACAAGCGTATACCTCTCAAAATACACAACATTTACTTGAATGTTATGTGTCAGTAGATATTTAATCTCCATGGTAACCTTACACCTCTATTTGTTCTGACAAAACCACATTTCCATATTGCTTGATACCAGCCTCTAACCATGAGCATCAATACGTCAATAACTAACTAGTCACGTACAGTAGGAATCATTAATAGCAATAAGTATAAGAATGAAAATATGTAGTTTTGAAAGTTCAGTAGTAATATTTTAGTGTGTGTGATGGTTCCTACTTCTCCGTGTCGAAGTTCTCCTCCCACATGCTGAGCTGCGGTCGCTGCGGCTGCTCAGGGTCCAGATCTGAAGCCATGAGAGAGACAGACGGACAAAGTGTGTGTATCCCTCCCTGCTCCATGCTACTAAAGTAACTAACACACACACACACACATACACACTCTCACACATGCGACAAGGCCTTAAAGTAGCACTTCAGTCGCCGTCACACAAAGAGGTCACCATGTGCTGGTGACAGGTGAGTCAGGCGGAGCTTCTGATTGGCTGAGAGAGCTGGAGTGGGTCAGGTGGTCTGGACTTGGCCCATTGTTCATTTGGTTCAATGTTAATGATGGTGACTATTTTTATCAATCTACTAAAACGCATTCCACGTGTGTGCTTTTTCCCTCATTCAGCATTTACTTACACATGAACATCAACACATTTTTCTCGTGAGAGCACTCAAGACGGTACTCTTGAAAAAAACTAAACAGGAAACCAGAGGGCCTATCCATGTATTTGCATGACTACCATACGAATGTATCCATTGCCATAGCACTTCAACCCAGATGACAAACCAGATGAAAGAAATATACAGTGCTTAGTGCATGACTGGAGACCATGCTAGACCTGGGCTTTCTTTCTTAAATGGAACAGAGATTAGTCAAGATGAAGGAATTATTGTAGTATGTTTGATTGATTGCATTGGTATTTGGACAAGCCTGTCTACCCCCAGTGTTGTAGTGAGAGAGAGAGAGAGAGAGAGAGAGAGAGAGAAAGAGAAAGATAGTGATTAGGCAACTGAGAGACAAGCCATGAGGTGAAATTAATGTTGGACGGAAGGAGAGACGGAAAGAAAGAGTGGTTATCCTTTTTATTTGGACATGTGGTAAGGCAGACAGGCAGGCTGCTGTACAGGCAGACATTTGCGTGACCTCCGTGTGACCTCCCTGCCTTGCATTATACACCTGCGGTCATATATGAAAAGTCAGTGCTCTCAGTTTAGATCAGGATAGTTGTCTGTATTTTAAGTGTGTGATGTGCGCATGTCTGTGTGTGTGGTGTGTGTGTGTGTGTTTTAGATATGTGCATGGCGGGTGTATGCAGGTGGACTCCTAATGCATGCTCAGATGGTGGTGACATTGCTTGATTGTTGCTTAGTAACCTGAGAGGCCCACCTTTCTGACCATGGCAGTAAGCTCTGATGTGACAGCACACCCTAAAGGAGTGGAGGTCCCATCACACCCTCATCACCACGTGTAAAATCAATCACTTTGTTTGCGTCTGTACTTCAAATTGTGGCGTAGAAATAATGAAACTGCAATGAGTGAGGGGGCATGAGAGCACAGTGGAGCCTGATACTCAGGGCAGTGAAGGGCATCATGGTCGCCAGTTTTACAAAGAAAAGTTACACAAAATATTCACTTATGCAATGCAATGTTCCGTTTCTTGTTCTGTGATTGTGTGTGATATGTGTTTCATACAATATCTATGATGAGGACCTAATGCAAAGTTAGGGTATTTTATGTGCTGCTCATCTAAGGAAAAACATAAAATGCCCAAAGTTTTAATCAAACATAGCTGTATTAACAGTGTGGTTTTGAAACGGATGATTGCTAGCAACACAGATGTTGACCAATCAACAAAATCCTTAAATAATAAAAGCCTTCTCCTTCCTTTTTTTGTTTTGTTTTGTTTGTTCAGCCAAATTGAGGCTTGAGTGGGCTGTGACTGTAGCCTTTTAATTTCTGTAAGTGTATCTCCGCAATGCCATCTTGCCCGGTCCATGGGACACGGGCAGAAGAAAACAGAGGGGCACGTGGCCAAACTGTTACTGGCGCACTGCTATCACAGAGCGTGTCACCCCTCAAGCAACCCAATAATGACTCATACCCCGCCCGCCCACACAATGGCCCTTCTGGCCCAGTGCACTAGAGACGAAACAAGTGAAAACAATAATAATAATAATACAATGCATTACATTACACACACACACAGGATCTTAATATGGGCTTGAGAGCATGAAGATTATCTCTGGTCTCTAATGTGAAATAGGCAGACATTTGCGCAACACATAATCCCCAGCAACCATCAGTACACGTTGACATACAGTGCATGCACACACACACACACACACACACACACACACAGGCACACACACATTGCTGATATGTAAAAGCACACACTCATAACACAACCATATGCCCACGCTAACATCACAGAGACATTTTCACACAGAAGGATTAACGTACACACATGTACACAAATGTCACAGGCATGTATAAACACATTTTTATCTCATAGTCACACAACTACACTTACATCACCACCCCCAGCCTCTACACACACACACAAAGATGAAACTTCGTGCTTCTGTGTAAAAGCTCACTTAGGGAATTCCCAGGTGGCTTAAAGCGGACTAATGCATGTTAGCAGCAGAGATATCTCTCACAAACACATGATAATAGGTGTGTGTGTGTGTGTGCCTGTGTATGCACATGCCCATCTGTGACTGTGTGTGTGTGGGTGCACATGTGAGTGTATGTGCACGTGTGTATGTATATATGTATGTGTGTGTGTGTGTGTGTATGTGCACATATGAGTGTGTGAGTGAGTGTGTGAGTGTGTGTGTGTGAAGTGACCCAGTTTCCCGCAGGCGGAGCATGTTTGTTCATCGGGCCGTGAGAGTATCGTGAGGAGGCAGAGCAGAGAGAGAGAGACGCACACGCCACACACACACACGACTCAGAGACGCCGTGCAGACGGGACCACTGAGCGCTGACCCTGACGCTGGCAAACACCAGAGGCACAAGAGCCGCCGCAACCTCCACACCGCTGCACCGGACCACACACACCACACTCCGTCACTCCCACAGCCAGGAACCTCCACACCGGACCACACACACCACACTCCGACACTCCCACAGCCAGGAACCTCCACATAACTGAGCTGACGCAAGCACAGCACAGGTAAGGGTGATGCTGCAGTTTCATTCATAAATGAACATTTGATGTGTCTGAACCCTTACACAAGTCAGATCCAGCTGTAGCTTGCTCAGTTTATCATTGTTGCCATTGTTTTCTGCATGTGCATGTATTTACCAAATGTGCGGCTGCTTTCGGCATGTTGTTGCTCATGTTGCCGTAGTACTTCGGAGAGTTCCACGGCAGTCCTCAGTTGCAGTGCACTGGTTGTTGGATATTGCACTAGTATATGGAGCTGTATAACTATCAGCATTCGATTCAGGGATTCCTCCAGTTGTTAGGTACTTCCAGATGTTTCTTGGTCATTGGTAGGCTGGCACAGGTAGCTTGTAAATAATACACCATACATCAGTTGATCTCTGGGAGCAGGTGAAGAGAGATGAGGAGAAATCTCTTTTTAGCTCTGAGAGAGTCTCAGAGCCCCTTGACGGAGAAGGTCAGGCGGAGTGCTGATCTCGCCACACGAAGAGAAAGCACATGCTGAGGTAACGGCTGCGTTGTTATCACGGTGGAGGTGCAGGACCAGAGGGTTTGGAGGGAGTTGAAGAGGGGGGATGGAGGGTATCCTTGAAAGATCTCTTTGTGGGTTGGGTGGGAAAACAGTACGATTCTACATACCCTCTCAGTAAAAAAAACATACTGTAGTTATCCTGTGTTGAGTAACGGAATATATATATTCGTGACATGGATTTTTGTTAAATTATTCATGTGTATCTAGGTGCCTGTGGCAAAATGACTCGCCATTTTAGTTAGCAATATGGCTAGTTAGTCAAGCTTGTTGAGGTGTTCTGATCTACGCCCTTCCTTGAACCAGTGTTGTCAGTCTTCCACAGGACCATACCCGTCATTCATGAAACTATTAATGTATGCCATGAATGTTTACCAAAGGTGCAATGGGGAAACATAGTAGTATATTATTCCAAAGGTGCAATGGGGAAACATAGTAGTATATTATTCCAAAGGTGAAATGGGGAAACTTAGCAGTAGTAGTAGTCAAGGGGGAATAAATTCACCTCTCCCTTCGGAATGGTCATTTTTGGCCGTTCGAGTGTTCACTGAGAGTGTAACCCTGCGCTTGAGATTGAAATGTAACTCCATTTTTACAGTCCAAGATCACCTCTATTTACAGGTAGCAATTGACCTCTGACTGGTAGATGATAATCTGATGCTCTCTACTAGTGGATGTTCGATATCCTACTAGTGGATGTTTGATATCCTACTAGTGGATGTTCGATATCCTACTAGTGGATGTTTGATATCCTACTATTGGATGTTCGATATGCTACTAGTGGATGTTTGATAATGCAGGCTAATCTAAGGTGTGGTCGATGCTATGATTTCTCCTCTCATGGAGAAAATAACCTGAGGCAATAGATCAGCTGCAGCCACCAGAGGAGTAATAACCTCGACGCATCGAGTAAAAGTGTCAGTGTCAGAGTAAATGTTTTAGTGTTCAGTTTTAACACTGACAGTGTAACACTGCTCTTGGCATTGAAATGTAACTCCTTTTTTACAGTCCAACAAGTCTATAACAATGTCAATGTCAAAAATGCAGTGTAGGCGAGAGATCTTCTGGTGTTTTAATTTAGAGTTTTGACTCCAGGGTGAAACTCAACTTGACTTTCAGTGCTACTCATCTGAGCCTCGTCATGTTCACACACTGTAATTCATTACTTATTTAACAGTGTTATTTAATAATGAAATGAGGTTCATTTCTGTGTCACAGTGATGTTATAATCTCTTTTTTCCCCCATCTGTCCTCAGAATGATCTGAAATGGGTCGACTAGATCTCTGATGATGCTGCTAACGCCACTCTGACATCACACATCCATCAGCATCCATTTTCGTCTCCAGCAATATCACCATGGACACCAAAGGTAGAAAACCTGCCTCCTCTCCACAGCTCCCAGCCAGTCGTGTTAGCAAACAGGAACCCAGCCAGGGCACCTCTTCTTCGACCGGGTGTGACCCGTCAGGTAGCAGGGCGCCCGGCAAAGGCGATGCTAGTGCCGTCATGCTAACGGTGGGAAGCAGCCAGAAGAGTGGGTCCATGGAGCACGTTGCGCAGATCCACAGGTCAGGACAGGCCGGCAAAACTCATCTGACCTCATACTCCAGTGAGCCCAAACTGCATAAATCCCCTAACAGCTCGAGACCACAGACCAGCACAGATTCGCCTAAGAATCCCCACGCCAGAAACAGCGTGGTGACAACGTTTCGAATACCGGCTAAAGATTCTCCGAAGACTCAACACAGCAGAGCGTCTGCTGCCTCTCATATACCGGCTAAGGATTCGCCTAAGCTCAACAGCTCAGCTTCAACCTCTCAAACAGCAGCTAAAGACCCCAAGAATCAAAACAAGCTTGCGTCTTCTCATATACCAGTGAAAGTGTCACCAAAAATTAACAAAGTGCCCTCCAAGACATCAATGAAAGAGTCGCCAAGTAACAGCAGCACACCTCTCTCCCTGTCGGACGACCTGTCTCCTGTCAGTGATGATGGGAGTCTGGCTCAGGCTCTCAGGGCTGATGTCATCCCTGTCACACCGCCCCCTGTTGTCCACCAACAGGTAAAACAGGAGACAAAACAAACCAGCCCTGTTGTCCAGGATTCTCAAAAGCCACTCAAGGAAGAAGGCAAACACGTACCTTCTCCACACACTCATCTGTCTCCTGTCAGTGATGATGGGATTCTGGCTCAGGCTCTCAGGGCTGATGTAATCCCTGTCACATCTCCCCCTGTAGTCCACCAACAGGTAAAACAGGAGACAAAACAAACCAGCCCTGTTGTCCAGGATTCTCAAAAGCCACCCAAGGAAGAAGGCAAACGTGTACCTTCTCCACGCACTCATCATAAAGACGCACACAGTCCACAACCACAGCAAAAAGACACGCACACACACACTCAAAAACAGATGACGCACACGGTAGAAGCCCAACATAAGGCCCCACACACCACCAAGACTCAACACACATCTCTATCCAGCCAGCCAACACACGCATTGACTGCTGCCAGTCAACACAGTGCCACCCCAAAGACCAAACGGCAGACATCGCCGCACGTCACAGAGCGAAAAACGGTGGCGCCGAGAGATAAGAGTGCGGAGAAGAAAGGAAAAGAGAATGACGGGAAGGGAGTGAGAGGCAAAGACGTGGGGAAGAGTGTAGCAACTATGACTGGTCCGGAAGGACTGGGAAAGGATGTGGCGGTGCAAGTCTCTGATGATCTTTGCAACGACGTCACGGTCACGGTATCGCAGCTTGACAATCACCTCACTGGTGCCACTGGTGGGCACATCAATGCTGAGGAGAGCGCGCTGGTCCTGCGCCCTCAAAAGCCAATAGTTCGCCAGCGTCCATCATCACAGTACGTCTGTCAGATTGAGATCGAGCTTAGCAGCCAATCACCAAAAACCTCAGGCCAGGCTCCTCCCCCAGCTACAGCTGTGATCCCAGCTCTCCCCTCTCTTTCTGGGAAATCAACCGACGGACCTGACATGCCCACGGACCAATCTGAAGCGAAAGACACGACAGGGGAGGGACTGAGACAGGAGAAAGCAGGGCCCGTGCAGGAAGTGACGTGGGATGACCAAGGGCTTACATGGGAGGTGTATGGCGCCACGCTTGATTGGCAGGCGCTCGGCTCAGCCGTCCAGAGGCATTTGCACACCCAGATAGAGCAGCTGGAGCTACGCCTCAGAACCCTACAGGGCTCAGTCTCTGAGAAGAAGAGCCCGCCCCCCGCGCGCAGGGTGAGGAGGAAGTGCCGATGTTGGTTTCACTGCTCTTCCTGTTGCTGCAAGCGCAAGCAGCATAGCGCTTGAACTTTGACCTTTACACTCTGACCCCCCTTCAACAGGACTGTTAGCCTCTGGGATCACAACACTGACTCAGCACAGTTTCACAGTTTCACAGTTGCTTGTGTTTTGATTGATTTTAATCCTGTGGTAACTCGATATTAATCTGGTTGCAATCCATGTGTGGTCCAGATATGTCAGCACTTGATGGACTGATAAATAAATATGGTAACACAGATGGGCATCCAAAGCATGCAAACAGAGACATGTGCGCACGCACGAGCAAACAGAGAGAGAGCCATACTCACAAGCACACACACACACACAATTCTTCGCAATACTCTCACACACACACACACACACACAAAAACACAATCACTTACAAATACACAAATATACTCTCTTCATTATGCGCTCTCTCTTACAAACGAAACATACACACACACACACACACACTCACCTACACACACACACACACACACACACACACACACTCACCTACACACACACACACTCACCTACACACACACACACTCACACACACAGTAAGCTTGGTAAAGTAGGTCTGTGTGTTCACTTTGTAGCTTTTTTATGTGTAGCTTTTTTCAATGAGGTCACAGTATTCACTGCCACCCATCTCCCTGTTCAGTTTAAATGGATTTATAGACGTGCGTGCCTCTCTGTGTGTGTGTGCGTGTGTGTGTGTTTATGCATGTGGTTTGCCTGTGTGTGTGTGTGTGAGTGAGTGGTTTTTAGTACAGCTGTGCTCTGACTTCTATTTGGGTTGATGATTAATGTTTCATGTTTTGTCCCCAGTTGCTTGCAGAGGGAGAGAGAGAGACAGAGAGAGGGAGAGAGAGAGAGAGAGAGAGAGAGAGAGAGAGAGAGAGAGTGCACAGATAAAACACTGGGACTATTATATTTGACACTGAATAAACAGATTCTGATTCACATGTGAGCTGAGCATATGAATGGTAAACCATGAGTGTACTGGTATATTTATGAATTAGCTCTGTATTAGAGGCTAGTCTGCCTGTAGGTATAACAGCTGTACTGGATGGATACTACAGGTCAAATCTGTGTTTAAGGTTTTGAACCGGTGAGTTTCTCAATATTCATAATGGTCTAGTCAGGTATGAGAGTGAGGCTGATATGACAGGCATCCCCATACTGGCACCTGGTCACTGCTTTCTGAGAGAGACAGAGAGAAAGAGTGAGAGAGAGAGAGAGAGAGAGAGGGAGTGAGACAGAGAGAGAGAGTGAGAAAGAGAGATAGAGAGAGAGAGAAAGCTACAACATACACACAAAGAGCTGCATAAATAAACCTTTAAGCATTGCTGACACACAGCTCTACATCCGCTCACAATATCAGGCTCTGTTTACTGAGTTTTAGGCAAATACATTGCACACTATTCCACTGACCTCCTCTACAGGGATGCTCGGAATACATGGGATTAGAAAAGTATTATCCTTCTGTCACTGGCTGTATATCTATATAAGTGTATCTAACTGTTGCTGAGAGGAAGAAATCAATTTGAAGTTATCAATTGTATCAGGTCTCTCTCCCTCTTTCTCCCCCTCTCTCTCTCTCTCTCCCTCTCTGTCTTTTTTTAGTTGCACGTCATACTTCATTACCCCTGATGTCGTACTTGTTTCACAGAGGGAACCTCATTCATGTTTTATACAGAGCAGCTTTTTACAGTGAACTGTTCAATGATACTTGTGCATGCATGTGAGAGTGAGAGAGCATGTGTGTGTGTGTGTGTGTGAGAGAGAGAAAAAGTGAGTGCATTCGTGAGTAAGGGGCTGTATGTGCACGGCAGTGTATATGTATGTCGATTTGACTGTGTGTGTGTGTGTGTGTGTGTGTGTGTGTGTGTGTGTGTGTGTGTGTGTGTGTGTGTGTCTCTGTGTGAGAGAGAAAGAGAGAGAGAGTTAGCGTAACAGGGCTTCAGTAAGCTCTCAGAGAGTGGTTTTATGTGTGCCATGACAGCACACACTATCCTTCAGACACTGACACAAGTAACCAGAAAACTCAATCTCATCCATGAGCTGAGTGGCCTATGTAAGTATCTCTCTCTCTCGCTCTCTCTACTTTTTGTAATTTCTTTTATTTAAATTATTAATGCCAGGGCCTGAGCTATTGTATGTGTGTGTGTATGTGTGTGTGTGTGTGTGTGTGTGTGTGTGTGTGTGTGTGTGTGTGTGTGTGTGTGTGTGTGTGTGTGTGTATGTGTGTGTCTGTGTGAGTGTGTGTGTGTGTGTGTGTGTGTGTGTGTGTGAGAGAGAGAGAGAGAGAGAGAGAGAGAGAGAGAGAGAGAGAGAGAGAAGTAGTTAGCAGTCAATAACAGAGAGAAATAGAAAAATTAAAGACAGGTTATGTTTCTAAGAGTCTTATAGTGATAATAAATATATGGTATTATCAACGGAACAGAATGAAGCTAGACACATATTAGTAAATTCACACCGAAGCGTTGAGTAGAGCTGCCTGGTGTGTGTGCTACTCAGTAGCCACTGCTCTGTCTGCTCTCTCGTATTAACGGTCACGTAGTGCTAACCTAACACACTATTTAGAATCAAATTGGTTAATCCAAAGGGAATATTGCACGAAATGAATAGAAAGAACTAAAAGATGGTGTTTTGGCTAATCATTCATGTTTCCAATGCTGTGGCATGATGTCTCAAAAGTGTAGGTCGGGAGCCATACCTGCATTCATTGATTTAGTTTTTATCTTCTTCACTGGTGGGTAAAGTGCGCCTTCTTCTGGAAGTAAAGAGCACAGCCCATCCAGAGTCTGCCATCTTGTGTTGAGAAATAGTATTGTATTGTTTGACTTTGATGTGGGTGTACTGTTTATTTATGAATTACATGTTCCTAGCCATTTTTAGTTAAATAGTAATCTTGATATATATCCATATCCATCTGGCTACCAGTGTTTAAAACAGGATCAGGCCTTCATTTCTTTTGAGCAAAGAAGATCCCCATTGTGTCTTCTCTAAAGGTGTGCACATGTGATTGTTCAGAAACAAAATCTCTAAAATCATTTATATTGTCACTGGTCTTGCAGGAGTGTCTATTTTTTCAGTTTTCACAATAAACTTTTTAACAGTTTTACTCAAATGAGGATGTAAAGTAGTATTTATTGTTACACCAAGTTTTTTTATTGCTCTTAGCTTGACTGTTCTCTCCCCTGTACGTCGCTTTGGACAAAAGCGTCTGCTAAATGACTAAATGTAAATGTAAATGCGAATGGAATATCGACTAGTCATTTCTGCTGCTGAGACAGGAGTAAGCATGCCAGCCCAGAGATCAGTTTGTTGTCGTCTTTTTAATGGTTTTATTTAGAGGATTTTTTTTTAATTCAGGTTCATACAACACAAATGTATGTCAAGTCGTATAATGTGTCCCAGAATATAATTGTAATATACATAATTGTGATATGAGTTTACATTGTAGCTGTAACATCTGTTGATTTTATATATATTGCCAATTCAGTTATTATGAGTGAATAGTCGCAATTTTAGGGTATGTGTGTGTGTGTGTGTGTGTGTGTGTGTGTGTGTGTGTGTGTGAGTGTGTGTGAGTTTGTATGTGTGTGTAAGAGAGTAAGAATTAGAGAGAGAAAAAGATAGAGCGAGAGAGAGAAGGGAAAACGAGAGACAATTAGAGAGAATGTAGCGAAAGAGAGAGATGAAGACAGACACAGACATCAGCGAATGAGGAAAAAACAGCTGGTGTGGCAGACCTCCCTGCTCTGTGATTGGCTAATCCTTCCTCCTTCAGCATGCAGGGCACCACCTCCCCCCACCTCGGCTAGCTGGTGCAACTGATCGTCTCTGTTTTTGTTGCCATAGCGCTGTGGAGGGGGAAAAAAGAGAGAGGAGGAGAGAAGAGAAGAGAGGAGGTGAGGAGAGGAGAGGTTTCTGCTGATGAACGCACACCCACCCCCCATCACGAGGAGATGAGATGGGTCTCTACACGGAACACACGCTCTCTGCTTTCTGTTCATTCATCTGCAGCAACATCAAGGTAAGGCCTGAGAAAAGATGGGAAGAAGGGGAGAGGGGAAGAAATAGAAAATGATATGGAGGGAGGGAGGAGAGAAGATTTTTAAATAGAGAGAGAGAGAGGGAGAGAGAGAGGGAGACAGAGAGATGAGACGGACAGATGGAGAGGAGAGGAGATAGAGAGAATGAGGCAGCATGTGCACTGAGACCACAGGAGAGAGGAGAGAGGAGAGAGGGAGGAGGGAGGAGGAGGGAGGGGCACAGGGGAAGATGATAGATGCTCTCTGACTGACTGAATTGCTAGCCTGGGCTAGGCCCCGCACCTCCACTCATTTCTTCCTGTCTAGACTCAGTAAACTACACGTGTGTCTGTGTCTGTGTGTGTGTGTGTGTTTTCATTAGCTGTGTGTGTATGTGCAGGCATGTGTGTGTGAGTGAGAAACGCTGGTATCTTGGCACTGCTGACTGCCCAGGCCACGTCAGACGCGCTGCATGTGGCTCGGTAGAAGCAAACAGGCTGGAGCGCGTTAGCTGGTGCAGTTTTTGCACTCGACTGGAGCTGCGATATTAGCCACGGGGAATTCTGCTTCACTGCCTTCAAATGGCTTCCTCCGGCCACAGAGTTAGCCCCTCTCACTCTCTCTCTCTCCCCCCCCTCCTGCTGTCCTTCCACCTCCTCTTCTCTCTCTCTCTCTTTCTCTCTCTCTCACACACTCTCTCTTTCTCTCTCTACCCTTCTCTCTCTCTCCCCCTCTCTTTCTCTCTCTCTCTCTCTCTCTCTCTCTGTCTGTTCTCTTTCTTATTCCTTTCTGCCGTCCTTCCCACAATTAGCTATCTGATGGATGTTTACGTGTTGTCCTGCTCTTGCAATGTCACAGTCTCCTCATGGAAGATTACCAACTGTGCTGTTGATTTCAGGGGGTTATACCAGGACAAATCTTAAGGTGATGAAGCAAAAATCAAAAAACATCAAAATCATGTTAAAATTGTCTAGATGGAATAGTATGCTAAAATCGTTTAGATGGAAAGACACAGAAAAAGAGACAGAAGGGGGTGGTGGGGTGGGGTTGAGATGATGACAGATAAGTTTTCTTGCGTTTTGTTCTTTAGCTTGAAAGGAGGACCTCTGTGGTTGGCCTGTGATATTGCCTGAAAGGAAGCAACCCCGAGCTCTGAGTTGGCAGGTCTTTGTGATAAAGTATCTCTAATCTCACTAAGCCAGATTGAAACTAGCCCAATATGCAACAGATTTGATCTGAACCACCCCACAAATCCACGCCTGGCAATCTGTCCTTTGCTCTTCATCTGAGATTATTCACCATTTTAATACGGAAAACTGTGGAACGGGGCTAAAGCTGGCCACACTACTCAATACTCTGAGATGTAATGAACATTTCACATTTTAATGGCAGAAGATTGATTAAAGTACACAACACTGAGTGATGACCTGCTTTTACCATATTTCTTGTTTAGTCATTCATTGCCAAAAAGCCAGCAAATGTACTTCCAGCAAAGATAATATTTTATCTTGCAGTGTGAGCACCTGGCATATGGTGGAGAGAGGGATTTCCTCTCCTGAATAAAAATGAATGTGATATAGTAAGATGAGAAGGCTATTTCTGGGACTGGGGCAAGGGGTCACGAGTCCTTCCCAAGGGGTAAATATCTCTGTGTGTGTGTGTGTGTGCGTGTGCGTGTGCGTGTGTGTGTGTGTGTGTGTGTGTGTGTGTGTGTGTGTGTGTGTGTGTGTGTGTGTGTGTGTGTGTTTTACACTGCCCTACTGCAGTGGTCATTCTTCATTCCAGGGTTTGTTTCTGTTTAACTTGGCACCTGGCATTGGCTGATACAAAACTACAGAACATTACTTCTACTTCTTTCTAATACTTTGTGTTTCAAAATATGAATTTAACATTTAACCAATCACCATAATTGACTCCCAGATTCTTTGATTGGTAAATTATTCTCTAAATTGTACAAAAATGTGTGGAGACAACGAAAAAAAACATTTGAATGCTATGGTATACATAGCATAATTGTATAGCCATATGTCCTGATATGGACATGATATTAAACCATTAGATTAGATTATGATGAACTGTATTTCAAACACTAGTGTTAACCCAAGTAACCTAGAACAGATCAGATATGAATTTTGCTTGGGTCATGCATAGTTCAACCATAAGCGATATTACTGTATGTTCTCTTCAGCCATGATAAAGCTAGCATGGCACTGGCATCTGTGTTGTTTGTATTCAAACATTAGCATGCTTTCACAACCATTTTGGTCACACTGATCAAAATCTGAGTCACCTAATTGACTTATTGCACATCAAGCGCACCTTCAGTGAGTATAAAGTGACACTCTTAGCCTAAACCGCAGTCATGCTGAGCTGAAGATAGCTTACTGCTGCTTTTCGGATTCGGTTACTATCCAGATTGCGGTTTCTAGTAGACGAATCCTGATCACCATAACAACACTGCTCTACTCAGACAATATTTTACCCTCAAGCTGCCAGTGGATCTGCCTTGCTCTAGATTTGGATTTTAGCTGACCAAGCACACTGTCTTGTTAAACCATGTTATTCCTGGAAGTACAGAGGCATGGAAATTATGAAATAAAAAGGCTTGTGCATGTTAATGTCGTACTACCTAATTTGCCTTTGGGGGTTGATCATGTCGTACTAGTATAATCACTTACTCACTGCTGTTCTGTATGCCAAAGTTAAAGGTGCCAGCGACTGTGAGGTGGAAAATAATAACATTGTGGAATTTCTGGAGCAACCACTAACACAAAACTAGTATACTTTTATACACATTTCCCCAGTGTTTTGGAACTGGTTCATTTGAATCCTTTGACACATAAAACAGATAATTTGCTTTCTCCCCTGAACCCCGTCCCTTTCTCTGTCATTTCAGTTTCTGTTTTTATTTCCGGGTATTACTGAGTGATCTTGGTCAATGAGTGTTTGTATCAGCTGGTGAATTATTGCATTAGGACCTGCTTCTGCTGTGCTGCTTGACTCTGAAGTACATACTTGACTCTGAAGTACATACTTGCAGTAGTTTTAATGTGGTCCTATGCTTTTGGTCAGAGCTTAATTCAGCTACAGGCCTACATGCATTGGTGGGTATCAAACAAGCAGGTTAGCCTATTTACAAAGGCTGTTAGCTCATTAGCTTGCGACTTTTAATCAAAAGCTCCTTAGTGTATTTACTTTCATGACAAGGGCACTCTTCTGGAGGAACAGAAAAGCACCCAGAAGACCCAGAGCTCAAAGCTATGCATCACTGTCTAGTTTACTGTTGGATCCAACAGTCTAACTTTCTCATACTTCAGCAGATGTGTGCAAGATTCTCTTAATGATACCACACTAATATTTACAGTGTACAAAATATTAAAGACAGATAGTTCAAAAGACTAATGATTCCAGAATGGATCTGACAAAGAAGACACATTAAACCAAAAAGACTACTACTGTCTTCAGTGGTCTGATAAGGATAATTGTGTACCATAGACGTCACAATTAACCTCAATTTTTTAAAACTGGCATCACCCTTTAGAGTGGGACTGCTTTTCCAAATCTGTCCTCTCCCTGGTCTCTCTACGTCTATTTCAATCACGATCAGAATATTTTCTCAGAAAGCCCAGAACACACGGATTGCCCCATAATCCTTCGCAGTGTTTTACTGCAGTGAACCAGAGGCTACAAATAGGGGAGACAGGATGTGGCTAGGAGAGAGACACAGCAGGGTGGGGGTGGCGTTGGCGGTGGGGGTGGGGTGGGGTGGGGTGGGAAGTGATGAGTCTTAGACAGAGACAAATCACAAATACGATTCGGTACAGCTCTTTTCAACCATGTAAGCACTCTAAACACAGGACCTTCCCCTGGAAGTCAGACATAGTCTTAAGCTGGCGCAGTATTTCAGTATTTCCCGTAAAAGCAGTTAGCAATGGTGAAATTAGGTTGCCCGGCGCTGCCGTGCACTAGGCTTCACCCACACACATGCAGGAGCTGACGTCGGGTTGCTATGGTGATGATCTGCGCTCTTTTGTGAGGAGGATATTTTGTGGCGTATAATTTATTCTAATTTTTCTGTAAAATCCACCCCAAAAGGGGTTTCCTCTGTTCTGACTCGTCTCCCTGCCCCCTCTCTGAAGGATGTCTGACCCACTTTTTACATCAATGCAAATGTTTCATTGATGTTTTAATCCACAGATCTTTCTACTAAGAGTTTTATATCTAGGTATCAACAATCCTTGCATGTCTATTTATGTGTCTGTGTGTGTGATTCTGACCATCTAATCCATGTCTTTCTTGCAGGGCCTTGTGTAAGATGGAGAGGTCTGCGCAGGCCTCTGCCTCTCCTCACCTCTGGTGTAACAGCTCTGGTGCCATCCAGCTGTGTCCCTGATCTTCACTTGAGCCATACTCTCTAAGACGACACAATATTACTCAGCCACTTACATTCCCACAAACCGGAAAGGGGTGAGTCCTCACCCACGCACACACCTACACACAGAGATAGAGAAAAGAGAGAAAGAGAGAAAGGGACAGAGAGAGAAAGAGAGAAAGAGAGAAAGAGAGAGAGAGTGTGAATGCACAGCACAAGTCCATTATTCTGAACAGATCTGAGAGATCATTTGTTTATTAGTTTTTGATCAGAAAAACTTCATATACTCACATTTCTGTTGACGTGTGTATAGCACATATATTTTGGGTGCAGTTTACAAATTGAAATGCAAACTGCTCTGTTTCTTAGCGCCAGTCGCAGGGTGCTGTTTGTCCCTCAGCAGCCACCGTGGAGCCGCAGCAGAGGTCCCCAGACAGCAGCAGTGAGGAGTGCACAGTGCTGGAGGCGCTGCCCAACAAGATGGCACTGCCCACCTGCACACAGCACCAGGGCAAGGTAAGAGCACTGCCCACCTGCACACAGCACCAGGGCAAGGTAAGAGCACTGCCCACCTGCACACAGCATCAGGGCAAGGTAAGAGCAATGCCCACCTGCACACAGCACCAGGGCAAGGTAAGAGCAATGCCAATGACATACTAATATACAGGGGGATATCTCTGCCAACCACATACTAATATGCAGGGGGATATATCTGCTTCCTGAAGTTGTTTATATTTCTCTGGGTTGATTAAATGGAGGCAAGGGCCAATCAATGTCTATAAATGTGTCACATATATCAAAAGCCGCCAGGGTCTTTAAGGTCTTGGAGGTCAAGTGATTGCTCAGTATGTCTGGCTTGTATTTCATCCCCATGTGTATCACACACACACTTCCTTTGATGCAGTTCTCATGATGCAACAGGGTCTAGTCCTCTATTAAATACCTCTCAAAATCATAGGAACTGCACACACCTCAGTGTAGAAAGAAAATCTCCATGAATGATACCAGAACCTGCTGCTGTAATGGAACTACTGTGCAGCATGATGCCATTCTAGTTGCTCAGTCCTCCCTCCCTCCCTCCCCCCTCTCTCTCCAGGAGGTGGCGCTGTACTGTGTGGCGTGTGCCGGGGCCGTGTGTGAGGACTGTGTTACTGGCGACCACGCTGGCCATCCCACAGAGCCCCTCACTGCCGCCGTGGAGAAGCTCCGCCTCACGCTGCAGGAGAGAGTGGCAGCCGCCACAAACAGGTGAGACACATTGTGACACATCCAGTGCAGATGCCCATTACACTTTGTCTTTTACATATCATTCGTGGGCTTTTTGGGATCGCTTATGCAATCCCTCCATTTTTTCGATTTGCAATCCAACGCAAAATCAGCAATTTACCGCATTTTTCGCCACGCTGCATATTTTCTTATTTACCACTTAAGATGAAGAACACTGAAGATATACTGAAGAAAATAAGCCTTGACGTTAAATCGCAAATTACTTACGTTTCTTCAGGCCTTCTGATGGTGGTATAAGACAATGCACAGTCTGTCTCAACCACTGCCACCATGTCCCACCCGCTTGGTGTCAGCCTCAGGTGACGTTCGAGACATAGCTGATATATATGTGCTATCTCGTTCAAAGTTAAATGACCTCGTTACGCATTATGTTATTCTGCATTGTATTTAGTTGTGAAATTGTAAATAGTGTTCGAACATGATAATAAACTTAGTGCATACAATTGTGTCCAACTGCTTTATTCCGCCGTTCGTTCTGCACAGAGATGCCATTTAAAAATAAAAGCCCGTTCTTGAATTTAAACATAATTTCAGTGAGTAGAATATGGGCGAAGTAAGCCCAGGAATGGTCAACACATTTTGAATAATCATTTTTTCCGTTCTGTTTTCTTTCAACAAATGTGCCGGATTACTCATGTGCCAAAAGTCCAAAGTTCAAACCAAGGCAATGCATTTTATTTCAATTTAATTTAAATAACATCCTGGTGTGGATGAAATGACCATATAAGGATGGTTGTTAGATGACACATCTAAAATGAGTGTTTTCATGTCGCCATTGCATGAAATAAAGACATAAGAACACAGAAAAACAACCAAACTAAAGAATACTAATTCTCTTTGTATTTGTGCAGTTTTTCTTGCAAATTTTCAGAAATCACCACCAAAACAATCTGTAAATTTGATCGCAAAAAAAACATACACAAACCCAAATCCTGGAGGGACTGCTAATTGTTTTACACTGCAATGATTCATTTTAGCCAATTACACATTATGTATATATTGACTATTGACTAACATTGTTTGACTGACTGAATGATGGCTTGATTGATTGATTGATTGATTGATTGATTAGTTAGGTTAGGTCAGACTGTTCATTGATGGTTCATTGGTAGGTTGTGTGGTTGATTGACCGATTAATTAAATTAATGATACACTGATTGATGAACGCTCGTCAATCTCTCACTACAGATTACCACAGATGGCAGAGGCCCGGCAGTCGCTGAGAGACATCCTGCAGCAGCTGACCGGTCAGAGGAGTTCCATCGAAGAGGACATCCACTCCACCTTCACCGATCTCCACAAGACCCTGGACGTGCGCAAGAGCGTGCTGCTGATGGAGCTGGAGGTCACTTACACCCTCAAGCAGAAGGTTGCGGGCATATTTAAACTCTCCGAAGGCTTGTCTACACACAGTGTACTTTGGGGGCTGGACAGACTTATTCACTACACCACTTCTTATTATCTACATTGGGAGGTTGGGAGACAATGTCCGGTTCTTGTGCATGTTTACCACAAGTTGTCCCACATAAACAGGTTGCATTTACAAACAAGGGTCTTCGATTTCTTTTATAAAAGGTCATAATTGAGCATAATCTATAGTACCTTCATACAGGTGCAACTACTTCTCTTTTTATTACGATATGAATCATAAAACCTTTTTGGGGTGGTCTAAATGCAATGTACTCTGGGGCTACACATACACTTATAGTTCTCCTATCATGTCTCTGCGGTAGTGTCCCCAAGTTGTTGCACACATTGTAATAACTTTGAGTCTACCTCTCTGGAGTGCTCTCCTGGGTCACACACTAAGCTGGCTGCTTGTCTCTTATCTCTTATCTCTTCCCGGCTTCATGTACCGTCACAATAACAAACCTTCCAACAGTGACTTGGGTTTGTCCGTCAGTGTTTCTCAGTGGGTATTCTGTACACACAGTCCAATAGAGATGGTTGATATGGGACTAACTCTAGCTCACAAACATTCCAAGGCTACTACTGGATAGAACAGACAACCTTGGAAATGACATGGGTGTAAATGGTGTCTTGTGATCAAGATCACTGTATTTTATTTGGACAGTACGAGGAGGAGTGATCCTCAAAATAAAACAACATCTGTTTTGTGTCTCTGTGTCTCTCTTTTTTCCTCTGAAGTGAAATCCCCCTAATTTGGACCCATGCCTTTTGCTTCCCTCTGCTGGTTGTAGATCTTGCAGGCCCAGCTGGATGCTTTGCTCCAGGGTGAGGAGAGCATTAGCAGCCGCTGCAGCCTGACGGCGGAGGCCCTGGACGGGGGTAGTGACGCGGCCGTGCTCCTGGCCCACCGCGGGCAGGCGGAGAAGCTGAGCGATCTGGCCAGCCAGGGCCTGCCCCTGCAGCCCGAGGAGAACGACCAGCTGGACCTGTACATAGAGTCGGAGGAGCTGAAGAAGTCTATCCACAACCTGGGGACCATCGTCACCACCAACGCCGTGGCCTGCCAGTCCGAGGTGTCTGGTGAGGGCCTGGAGCAGTGCGCTATAGGTATCCCCACCTCCGTCACCATAGTAACCCGGGACAAAGCCGGGGGGCTGTGCAGGGCCGGAAACGCGGTCGTCTCCGCTGAGGTGTACACGCCGGATGGAAGCATCGCTGACGGGGAGATCCTGGACAATAAGAACGGGACGTACGATTTCTTGTACACCATCCAGAAAGAGGGGAACTTCAGCCTGGCTGTTAGACTCTACGACCAACACATCAAGGGGAGCCCCTTCCGACTACGGATGACCAGCTCCCCCGAGGATTCGCAGATCCTCTCCACCCCCTCCTCGGCTGCCAATGCCGGCTCCTCTGGGTCCTCTGGCGGCGCAAAGAGGCGCGGTGCCAAGTCACCCGGGTCGGGGAGCCGGAGTCGGCAGAGAGGGGTGCGGCAGGCTGGAAGCATGTTAAGCACCCCTAAAAAGAAGGCTAACCCCATAGAGGATGACCTCATTTTCAAAATAGGTAAGAAACAGGCGTAGGCCCAGCACCATGCACCGGCTTTAGAAAACGTTAAACTACATGTTATCTACAAGCTCTGATTGCCCAGGTATCCGGTAACATTGCCGGAATATCACAGTATATTATTGAGAATTTGATAATATAAGAAAGAAAATAAATCCTGGAGTTTAGCTAGGCCTTCATCACCTTTTGCATGTCAAAAGTGAAGGTCATTCATTCTAATTGCTGACCATGTTTTAATTTTTTTTTATACCTGTTTTTAATAATACCTTTTTAGAAGTATGCCAAGGCTTTTTGGGTTGGGTAGAATTAAACATGATCTCTGCTGGTCCAGTTTGTTTGCTAGGGTTATCCTAGCCTAACCCTAGGGTTTCAATATAAAGTCTTTATTATAACATATCTACCTTAATAAAAGTACATAAGCATTCCACCCAAGAGGGTCTTCATCAGGGGAACCTTGCAAGAGTTGTCTGACCATAATGTCTGGTCTTATGTTCCAGGGACAAAAGGAAGAAACAAAGGAGAGTTCACCAACCTGCAAGGAGTGGGCGCCTCTGCCACGGGAACCATCCTCATCGCAGACAGTAATAACCAATGCGTGCAGGTAAGAGAGGTCCCTCTTCCGAGCGAGGGTGTCTGAGCTTGTCAGGAGAGTTTGATTTGAGTTCAGCATAGGAAAGGTTCAGGTGCAGCCTCTGCAGAGTAGTATTAATGTGTTCAGTTGCGGTGTTCAATCCTTGGTGAATAGTAACACATTCAGTGAAATGGTGGACCAGGAGGAGCACTGAGAAAGTGCAAAAAGGAATAGTCGTGCCAAAGTTTGACCCTTCTCACCTCACTTTACCAACACAATCCTAAGTTCTTTGTAAATAAAATCAACCATCTCAGGACAGACATGAGGTCAAATACTGGCATTCTCTGAACAGAAAGGACAATTACCCCTTTATACCATATTGTTATGTACAAACTTGAAAAGTGGCTGAAATAGTCACATACAGTATCACTTGGGGAAGAATTATGCTTTTTGCCATATTAAAATGTCTGACTGCAGTTACTTCTGTTGTATCCATATGTCAGGTATTTTCCAACGAAGGGGTGTTCCAAAATCGCTTTGGGGTACGAGGACGGTCGCCAGGCCAACTGCAGCGCCCAACAGGAGTGGCGGTTCATCCCAATGGTGACATCATCATTGCTGACTATGACAACAAGTGGGTCAGCATCTTCTCCAGTGACGGAAAATACAAAGTAAGCTGGGAGATGGTACCCTTCTATACTAAACAAATCACTGGAAATTTTTGGTCATGGAGGGTGAGAGAGAGAGAGAGAGATTTGGAAAAGTACATTTTTAGTTCTCACAGAATGCTTAATATCAGGGCCTAAGTGAAAATAAAAACAGCAGCAATGAGAATAAGTAGGTTCAATGGTGCTGCTGATAGCTAGGGGTGAAATAAGAAAAATAAAAACAATTTGATGAGTAAAGATGTTTATATGTTTGTTCTAAATGGGATAGATGGCCAAATAATTACTGCAATGACTAAACAACTTAGTGAGAAAGCAGCACAATATAATGCGTCATTGGTGTTGGTGTGAGTTAGAGGATTGTGGAGGGTTCATTTAGGACCCGTCTCTGGGTGGATCCCTTAGAGAATGCTGGAATAATCATTGCATTGTTAACTGGTGGCTGGTAGTTCCATTTGTCACCGTGGCGACTGCATAGGGAAATTTGTTTTTGTAGGACACCAGGACTAGATGAGTCAGGTTTCTGCCACTTACACTATTATTGGTTGCAAGAATCCTTAACATATTCTGCACTACTTTGTCTTCAATAGACAGGGTTATATATATAGGGTTAAATTGTCTTACAAATTATGGATTGCAATTCTGAAAACAACAATTTTCTTATGAAATCCACTTATGTATACTTATTTGTTATTGAATAAAATAACAAATAAGTCACTTTTGTCACTTTTATTTCCTTTTATAGCAATTGAATGTATTTGTTAAACAAAGCGTATATGTTCCTGTGTCAGATTATGTTAATTCGTTTCATCCTTCTAAATTAGTATTCTTAAGCCCAGTAGCTTCACTGACTTGTCCCTCCAGTACCCAGTGTTCCTCTGGTATGACCCATACTGTCCTCTCCTCTGCCTCCATAGTGCAGTACAAAAGTCTCTGTTCTCCCCATCCGCGCTCTCCACCCTAGTTCCCTCCATCCTCCAGTCACCGGGCCCTTCCTCGTGTTTGCATAGACAGGCCTCTGCCTCTCCTGCACGCTGTTTCCTTTGGTGACCTTTGGCTCTCTTCCAGACCGTCTGTCCTTCTCCACAGTGTGTTGTGGTTTTCTGTGACGACTCTCACCCCCTCACTGTGGCTGCCTTTTGCGGGAATTGGGCTTTTCTGCTTCTGTCCTGCAGAGGGTGTTCTCTTATTCTCCCCCATCTTCCCTCTTTTGTCTCAGTGGCCTCTGCGTCTTTTCCTCTCTGTCTCTCCAGACTGTTGGGTTCATGTGTTCCTCTGTTCTTCTGCACTCTGCAAGACGTCTCTCTCTCTTGTCCTTCTGGAAGACTTGTTGTCATAGTCATTGGTCCTGGGACTTTCTCTTTCTCCTCAGCTTTCTCTGTCCCACACGGAGCCGTGGCGCTCTCTTGGACACTCATGTGCACCATCTCTGGTCTGTTTGCATATCGGTCTCTGTCACTGTTGCTGTGGTTGGTGTGAAGTTCCAGTTGAACCCCATCTTTCTTGTCCTCTTTTTGTTCTATTTTCCCTTCAGTGTTGTCAGTTATCAGTTCGTTGTTTTTATTGCTTTCCTTCTGATTTCTTGCTTTCGATTTTCCTGCCCTCTTTCCTTGCCTTGTTTTCTTCCTTTTCCTGTTCTCTTGATCTTCATCTGGGGATGAACTGGTCTCTGTAAGAACAGGAGGATTTTTTTTCCTGAGAATACATCAACGTAGAAACCAAGATTGTCTCCATGTACCTTAAATCCTTAATTACTTAGAGTATAATCCCTAACACAATAATATAACCAATAACTAAGTATGTGATATGTGAAAGAAACCACCTTAGTGTTCACGAAAAGCTTAGCTCACTGTCTCAGTCATTGTCAGTACTTGTGCAATACTTAATCTGCCTGGTGTTTTCCTGATGGACAACATCTACTTCTTCAACTCCTGCTTCGTCCATGATCTTCTCTGCCACTGTGGAATCAGAACGAGTTGTCACTTTGACCATGATCAGTTCTAAGAGGCTAATTACAATGTGTTCAGATGTCTTCATGTGAAGAGTGATTCTCAATACTCACTCTGGGAGAAGGCCAGCCCTTGCTCTTCAGCTACCTCCCCCTCTTTCTCCTTCTTTTTCTCCATCTCCTCCAACTTTTCCTCGACTTTGTCCTCCTCCTTCTGGCCTTCTGTCTCCTCCTCTATCTCTTTCTTCACCTCTTCCTCCTTTTCCTCCCGTTCATCCTGTTCCTCGCTCTGTTCTTCCATATCCTCCTTCTTTTTCTACACCTCCACTTCCTGCTTCTGTTCTCCTTTCTCCCCCTTCTCATTCTCCACCTCCTCTTCCTCCCTCTGTCCTCCTTTCTCCTCGTTCTTCTTCTTGGTTTCCTTTTCTACCCATTTGTCCTCCTCTTTCTGCTGCCCCTCTGTCTCCTCCTCTCTCTTGTTTCCCACCTCCTCATTCTCTTTCTGCCCTAGCATCTCTTTGTCGTTCTCCACCTCTTCCTTCTTTTCCTCTCCTTCATCCTCAGCCTCCTTCTGCCCTTCTGTCTCATCCTCCTCCTCTTTCTCCACCACTTCTCCCTTTTCTTCTTCTACATCCTCTCCTTGCTTCCCCCTTCCATGTCCTTACCCTGTCTCTCTCCTCCTCTTTCTCCTCTACTCTTTCTTTCATTCCTTCTTCACATTATTATCCTCCTCGTCTCCCTCATTCCCCTCTTCCTCTCCACCTTCTTTTTTTTCTTTACCTCCTCCTTCTGTTTCTTCACACCTTTCCTCTCTTCATTTTCCACCTTGTTCCCTTCCTCCTCTCCTTTCTCCTGCTTGTCCTCAGCCTTCTGACCTCTGCCCATCTTCTTTATATTGTCTACTGTGTCCAGTGTCTTCCTTAGTTCACTGACTACCTTGTTCAGAAATTCAGAATCTCTCCCACGATCATCCAACATGTATGCTGTTTTTCTTTTCTTCTTGTGTAATCGTCCTCTCACACCCATTTTCTTCTCCCTTAACCTCTGACCTCCCCCGTCTCCCCTCCTCCTCTTTCTCCTTTTCTTCCTCTGCTTTCTTCCTAACTTCGACTGACTTTCTTGCTCTTTCCAGTTCAAATAGCTTCATCTCCCTCATCAGACGTTTTCTGTACTCGCTTGTCATTTCTTACTCTTCCACCCCTTTCTCCCATTGTCACGGCCGACTTCAATGTCCAGTGTCTTCAGGTCCCTCCTGAGACCTTCCAGTTTGTACTTTTTCAGTTGTTTCTTTCTGTTTTCCCATTCCCACTTGAAGTGTTCCTCTCCTGGCTCCACCGGTAACAGCTTGTTCCATGGCTCATGTTCTGGAATGTTGTCCTCCTGCTCTGCCTTGCAGCAGTATAAAAAATGCAAGGGGTCCATGGCCATAAGCCACGGGCCACCACAGAAACCAGCTGGATTGTAGCCTACTTTATACTCACAAAGAGTGTTTAACATGATCTAGTACATTTAAGCTATTTTGGGGTATGCAAATTAATAAGGCCTTTTATTTGACAAAAGAGAGAAACTTTGAATATGTTATGAATCACACATGAATAATTAATAATTATGAATGTACTTGTTTGTTTGTTTGTTTGCTTTTATCTCCCTGTTCACCATGCACTAAGTGGTCATTATCCTTTATAGTGGAACTGTGTGGGAGCATTTACAAACAGTTAGTACTAAACGTTCCTAATGTTGTGTATCTGTTCCTGTTGTGTATCTGAAGGGTAAGCTGGGCTCCGGGAGGTTGTTGGGTCCAAAAGGAGTCTCTGTGGACCATAACGGACACGTGATCGTGGTGGACAACAAGGCCTGCACCGTCTACATCTTCCAGACGAGCGGGAAGCTCATCTCCAAGTTTGGTAGCCGTGGGAATGGAGATAAACAGTTTGCAGGTGCGCAGTCTTTTAACAACCTGACAGATTCAGTTTAAACAGTAGTCTTGCGTCAGTAGTGTTTTTCAGTCGGCCATGTTGACTCTGTTTCCTGTTTCGATCCCCTTTTAGGACCACACTTTGCTGCAGTGAACAGTAATAATGACATTATCGTCACGGATTTCCACAATCATTCTGTCAAGGTAAGGCATGCAGATAATGTCATTTCCAGACCAGTTAGGCGACAGTCCTAAATTACAGTTATAGTTCTGTTAGTTATTGTCCTGCAGGTGTATTTCTGAGAGTTGTTCTAAGCGATCAATGTGCTTTCTTGCGAGTGCAGGTGTTTAATACAGACGGAGAGCTGCTGCTGAAGTTTGGCTCAAACGGAGAAGGCAATGGGCAGTTCAACGCCCCAACTGGCGTAGCAGTAGATACCCATGGGAACATCATTGTGGCAGACTGGGGAAACAGTAGGATCCAGGTATGAAGCGCTACGGATATCTAACCTCTTACCGTCTTATCCTTTGTCATTTGACATGATAAAAGCATCTGATAAAATCTGCTGTATAATATCACAGATTTTCCTCCAATTTTGTCTAATTCTTCCACACTACAGCCTTGAATGTTTTGCCCTTTTAACTTGTGTAGGCCCAAGCTTGGTGAGATTTAAGATTTAAGTATACTGTTCATTGTACAGTTTATTGTCTGTGTGCCTTGTTTATTGTAGGCTCCCTTTCTTCTGTCTAGCTTTAAATCTATATTTCTATGTCTGTATGTAACGGTAGTGAGCAGGTAGTGCTACAGGGCTCTGCGGTGAGAAAACCTCACTCCCCGACACCTGAAGTGACGTGCTAGCGACGCACACTAGGTTTTGGCCCGACACTAGCACTCATGGGTTTTGGCCTTCTTGCTAGCACGCCCGCCTCCAATGTGCGAGGTTGCGCGTCTGGGTCTGGTGCAGTTGTCTACGCAACGCAGGGTACAGGTGCACCCTTTGTCTTATCTAATTTCCCCCCTTCTCCTTTTCTCTCCTTCCTTTAGGTGTTTGACAGCAGTGGCTCTTTCCTCTCCTACATAAACACATCGGCTGACCCCCTGTACGGCCCCCAGGGCCTGGCGCTCACGTCCGACGGGCACGTGGTGGTTGCCGATTCAGGGAACCACTGCTTTAAGGTGTACCGCTACCTACAGTAAACAACCAGGAAGCGTTTCCACCTGACCAGATCAAGGTGCAGCATCCGCAGCCTCTGGCAAACCGGAAATGTTTCTCAAAATGGAACTAAAGCAGAAATCAGCTCCAAAGGAGCTTTTGTTTAGGGGCCTCACACCACTCACTCCAGGCTTCCCGTAATAAAACGAGATTTTCGCTGGCTTGTGCCTCCTCTCCCCCTCAGAAAATAGACATAGTTTTGCAAAGTGCCCCCCCCCCCTTGCCAAGTACACACCAACCAGAATGTGACATCAGAATGGACATGTCTGGAATGACTGTTCATTTTGTAGTGCAAAAAAAGGGATGCTTCACTCTCAACCCCTTGCTGAAGTGTTATGTGTCAAAGATTTGTATTTATGCCTTTGGGTGCCCAGTAGGACAACCCTTATGGCCCTGGTTTATTTCACTGGAACAATCATGGCAAAGAGAAAAGTGCAAAAGGCAAACAATATCCTGTAATCTGTCCATGAGATAGACTGGACTCGAGCAAAAGCCAGGGAAAGCATCACTGCAGTTCTGCAGTGGCCTCTTGAAGCATCGTATACAAGGACAATAGAGCATATGAAAAACCGAGGATATTAACTAGTGATAATGAAGTAACTAGTGAGTACAGGAACTCCTTATGCAGCCAGCAAGCACTAGATCTCCCAGTGTGGGCCAGCTGTTTCCTGTCCAAGGACATAGATAAATGGTTCTGAAAAAAGCTGGTTCCTGTGGAGAAAACACCTAAAGCTTATAGTAGTTGGCTTCCTCCAAAATCTCGCTAGATAATATCTTGACCGAAGGATGTGACCATTTAGATGGTCCAAGATTAACCTACTGCTTGATCGAGGCAGAGGGTTGATATTGACTGGTTAATTTACTTTTTTTTTTACAATCATTTTCACACTTGTCTCAATACCATGTCAACTTCTTAAAAAACTTTACAAACACACACCTGAGCACATCAGTTAACCTTTCGTGCAAAATGCACTACAACCACCAAAACAGTACTTCACCCAAAAAAGACTGCTGACATAACTATATGAAATGCTCTCTCACAGCAAGACTACTTTGTCACAAAAAATACAATGGACTAAAAGACAGAAATAATAATATAATAATTTATAATAATAAATATTATGTGTTGCCGTATCCTCTATTTTTGCATAGATTTGTGCTGCATTGCAAAAAAAAAAATATGAAACCTCCTTACAGTGCATATATCTGAAATGCTGCAATATGCTTCATGACGGCTTTATGCTACAATTTCTGTGGAATACTATGGTACAACAAAAAGTGTGCAGATGCTTTTCATATCCAGTACAGTGAGTGAAACAACAATACAACACCACATGATAATACCACAGCACAACAACACATGATACTACCACAACAAGGCTGCTGGAGCCCTAATGCTGACTCATGGTGACCTCTGTATTTGGCGTGAGATTTTTATGAACTTCACATTTACTGCAACATCCTACCTATCATTTCCACCCCTACAGGCAGACATCATGACACAAGAACAAACTCTTTGTTCTGTTGGCTTGCCTGTCACAACACTGTAGATACCACTTTCGAGTGTGGTACATGTAGTTGCATTCTGGGGTCCGTTTTCATCATTGTGAGCCCGTGACTTACAAAGACAGCACTAATAGTAGAGTAGTAAATGTCTACAACTACATCGATATTTTGTGTAGAGATATGCACATTTGACCACTTTTGTATAGATGGTAACAAAGCTGCAAAAAAAAAAAACAATACGTTATCTGCTAAAATCAGAATAATCTTTTGTATGTCAAAATACAGCATATTTGCATCACAGTGATCTAAGTAACTGAAAAGTAACTGTTTTCGAAAGAGCATCTAAATTTCTGCAATATGTACATTTACTGTAGTTTTACAGCGTTATGCTGGTGGTGAACATTGATTGAGACAGGTATCTATGAATTTCGGAGAAAGTGGTTATTGAATGCATTTTGTATCAAAGCAATGCAAAAGTATCCAGTTAACATTACATTTTTAGTTCATAGTCTACTGATATGAAGAATATGTGTTCAGTGTTTAAAAAAAAGTGGACATGGTATTAAGACAAGTGTGAAAATAATTGTAAAGAAACCTGTAATATGAAAATCTTAATATAAAAGACGCATTAATCATATTAATCACGACTTGGCCAATGTGGACAAATTCATGAATAATCTGCACTTTGTGTTTGCCTAAAAGCTTGCCTAAAGCCAAGAAGTGAACTTGTGGACTGCACTATGGTTATGTCCTCTGAAGCCCCTCCGGCTACTATAATATTTCTACATAGAGATATTCTGCTTGTCACTTTGTAATTATAAGTCTGCACAGCCTTTAGCTATTCTTTTTTTTCTATCAATATAGAAGAATGATGTCCATGAAATACACTATTTTAGAATTAGGCTATAGCTTTTCTAACAGTCGTACAAAATAACAGCTGTTCAACACAACGTTAGGGGTTCTGCTCAATATAGGCCCTTCATCATTTTGCGAGTTTCCGTCCCAAAAAGGAAGAGTAAATTTGTCTATTTTTAATAAATAATAGTTTGAAAAGTCACTCTATTCAGAAATGCCATTTAGCAGCATTTTATTGTCGCTAAGGACTAAAGACCAAGCTTGGGCATGATACTGCTTGCCTGTTAGATGTTAGTTATCACTGTATACCAGAGTAATTTAGAAGCATGTATAATACCACAAAGTTCAAATCGTGGCATTACAGCAAAATAAAAAAAATTTAAAAAAACATAACAGCATCTTTATCAATGCACTGATTTATTCACTTCAAATGTATGTTTTTTGTTTTTTTCGAGCAAACTTCCTATAACTTGTTCTGTTCCACATTGTAATGTTTACATTTATGAAGCTCATATTATTTATCGTATGGTACTGGAAGAATGTATATTTATTTCAGATTTAAGTGTTTTTCTATACAGTATTATTTATAAATCATTATTTTCAGTCATGAATGTTATTTTTTATAGACCATGAGGATTTGTGATTACGTTGGAAGAAGATTGTGTAGACCTGTGTTACAACAGAATGTTCATCGTTCATGCCTCAATTTCAGCCTTAACATAAGTTTGTTTCAAATGTAATTATTTTATCCATTGATAATCAGTGCTGGTTAATTCAACATGTGACTGACTTTACAGGAATCCTTTTTGATCATAACACGTCTACCTTCACTCCGATGTAAGATTGTTTCCATACAGTACAAACTTGTTCAGTACAGTTCACTCTTCACTGCTAATGTACAACACATCAATAAAGGACTGAGTAGATCATGGATGACTTTTTTTTGGGGGGGTTACTAGCCTTTTTATCGGAAACATAGTAGAGAGCTGGCAGGGGGCGAGTGGGAGAGAGAAGGGGAGTGGGTTCAGGCTGGACTGGCTTGTGTGTAGAGCAGTGTCGGAAGTTGTATGTTAGGACCTGATGGTTGGACCTGAACACCTGTGTAAGTTAACCACTCTTGAGACTCTCATTTAGCTCATTTGATTCATTTAGCAGATATTTTTTGGGTTCGTAGAAATAGAATAAGAAAAAGTAAAATCTTGCAAGCTAGAGTTCAATTTCTTGACAGGTTAGTACATGGAGGTAGGCTGGCAGAACCTTTTCTCTACGGTGTGCAGTGTTGCATGTTTAAAAAAATATATAATTATAATAATAAAGTTGATCATTGTATGAAAAGAACCATAACAACATATTGCATGTGAAGTTAAAAAAAGCACACAAACAATTCTGAGGCTTGAGATTTTCTTTTAAAATTTCTCTCTCATTGTCAGTGAAGGATTTCAGAACAATAGTCTGTCAACAATCAGCTGACCACAAACCAACAAAACACAGATATGGATGGATACAAATGTGCTAGACCCTCCAAAAAATGAGCTTTCCTCACCAGAACAAAAAAAGAATACTCTCATTTACACACGAGATCACTGGAGTGATATTCTCCCTTCTTACCTCTACGGATTCATGAGAATCACCTCTTATGGCACCATTGCTTATACCCTCAACAGTAAACATGAAGGAGCCACAGTAAGGAACATATTAAAATCGAGCTCATAGTCTCTGACTCGTCTCATTTGGCTCGAGAGTAAACGGAACAGAAACATTGGGTGAGTGAGGCACAACGGAGAAATGGGTCACGTGAGCGAATAAGAACAAAAAATCAAATACGACAAACGGCGTCAACCGGTCTTCCACATTTTTAGACATTTTGATGTGTTGAAATCCCTCCCTTTACAATGCAAGTCATTGGCTGAGCTGGCTGTGTGAAGCACTTGATACTGTATTAAATAAATACTATGATACAAAAGCATCTGCATCTATACATGGTAAAGTACAGAAATAACATTTTATAAATACTAACAGACAAAACCGTGCAAGCTGCTAAAAAATGGTTCATAGTTCGTTTTTTTGTTTGTTTGTTTGTTTGTTTCTGCCACTCCCTCTATTCCAGGCCCAAGGTGAAGTTGATTCCATGAACGATGCCAATTATGATGGGTTGCCAAGCAACGAGGTACCTCAGCCAATCCAAAAGCTGTCCGTACAACACGTGTGTTTTCTCCCAACTGATAACTGGAGTTAAGAAGCTTCGGAGTACAGATGTAGTAGTTGGAACATTTTCTACTTTTCTAGTCAGCGCATTGCTTTTCATCCATGTTGAGGTCATTTGAAATAAGGTCATAATAAAAATGTTGATCAATGTATTGCGATGCAGTCGTTTCCCTGATTGGTTTAAGGGTTTACGTTAACGGGTCAAAGGATACGGATTTTTCATCATCCTCTTCAGGTCCACCTTCTCGTTGCAATAGGGACAGGTCTGCTTCTTTCCCACGATGCACCAGCCACGAATGCAGAACTCATGGAATCTGTCAGCAACCAATCATTAAGGACCAACACACCAACCACATGCTCTGAACTTCACCAGCACTTGCTACAGTCGAAAGCAATGTCGTACCCCACTGAGGGAAGTGGTCACGTCTGTTCTGTTCACCACTGTAAAGAGCTGTCCCAATTACTACAATGACAACTGTAACTATAATGATATGAGTGTCCACACTGACCAACGATAAGGCAAACCTCTCAGACATATAATTCATGTTTTAATGCGATGCCTTTAACATTCGATTGATACTGATTGGCTGTCAGTGTCTTCATCATCGCTCTGGAGCAATTCCTCTGACATTGCCATTGTTTTGAGCTAGTGATATTTAAACTTATAGTATAGTATAGTATAGTATATATATATAGTTATTGTTATAGTTATCGTTGGCCGTGCCTTAAATCCTAATGCACCTGAGTACCGATGTTCCCACAGCGTTGAAAACCAGGACACCGGGCTCAATGGGACCGTCTGATTAAACTGAACACACACGAATGGAACGGGGGGGGGGCACTATCAGCACTATCCACAAAACTGACTTCACAGGACTGTCACATGGGCTCTCAGCGCCATAATTAGAAATACAGAAAAAGAAGATTAACCCCCACACCTCTACAGGACATCTGCAAAAGGTAGGTTCTTTAATTCTACACACATGCTGACTTGCTTAACAATATATCTCTTCACCTCTACAAGACACCGTAAACCAGAAAATTGATAAGCATTATGTGATGCAAACTAATTGCATGCTGTCGCTTCCCAAAGGATACATGTGGTTGCAGGAGAGCTGGTACGTGTCTTCAATGATGCCCTCTTCATCCACGTCCACCAGGATCTTCTGCCCGCACACGGCACAGATGTCATCACAGAGGCTGCGCGTGGGCATGCCACCCACACTGTAGTACTGCCAGGCAAAAGGGGACCGACAGACACACATACATTACACATGCAACCCTGCTTACTGACACACAATGCCTGTTAACAAACAAGTTCTGTGTGCGACAGGTCAGCAACAGAATTAACAAACACGTTTATTTGCACTTTGCACAAAAGACAATGCACTGCATGTTAAACGTCAAAAGTCTCTCTCTCTCTCTCTCTCTCTCTCTCTCCCAGCATACCCCTATGGTTGAAGCCATGTAGTCGGAGCAAATCTCTGCAAAGTCCCGTCCCATTACACCGTAGTAGAGACCATAGAAGAGCATGATGACACCCACATCCATGGAGTCCTCTGCTTTTATCCTGAAAGACATCAAGTCACAGAATTAACAACAGCACACACCTCTGTAACAACAACAGACATACAACAATAAATAACAACACACACCTCTGTAACAACAGATAGACAACAATTAACAACAGCACACACCACTGTAATAACAACAGACAGACAACAATTAATAACAACAACACACACCTCTGTAACAACAAACAGACAACAATTCAAAACAACACCTCTGATGCTGCTTTTCTAATGACTACTATTTGTAGTTGAGTTCCTTCAGCTTGGATGAGAGGTAACGATGTTCTTTAAGATTAGCTATAATGCTAACTGACTAATGTGAATGACTGTGGTGACCGTGACGGCATCCTTGTCATAAAGATGAAGCTGGGTTTCAGCTCATGCGGGAGATGCAAGGTGGCCCTGAGCCAAACCACACATCAGGCAGCATCTTCAACTCACTCACCTGAATAGGACGTTAAAGCCAAACATGGTGAACATGATGGCCAGGTAACCCAACACTCCCACTGCATAGCTCAGTTTGTAGATGAGCAGGAACCACTTGTACACCATTCTACAGGAGATCAAGCACACAGGAACCGTATTAAAACACTTTGGAGTGCACAAAGTTAACAAACAGCACCGAATTTAGTGTGGCAACACTAGAGCTCACTACTGTCCCTCCACATATCCTGTACACTACAGTTTATACAGCATATAAATAACATAAGCATCACCACAACATAACTTTTTTGTGAGATGTTTGAGCACATTCAAACACATTCAATGTTATGGAAACAACATTAGAAATGTGCTGCTGTACACCCAGGCAACGCTTAAATCTGAACGACACAGTACTGGTGATTGACAGCAGCTATCCGAGGGCTTGTTTGGGGTCACCAGGTCCCTACCTGGGTGTTCGGCCGGACAGGGGCTTGCGTGTGGCTCTGAAGATGATGTAGCTGGTGATGACGGAGAACATGCCCCAGAAGGAGAGGAAGCGCCACCAGTACAGCTTGATGGTGAAGTAGAGCGGCACCACCCACATCTGCAGCAGGGTCACCAGCTGAAGGCAAGCAGCCACACACACACACACACACACACACACACACACACACACACACACACACACACACACACACACACACACACACACACACACACAGAGCTGGTTAGTATTCACTGTGCATTCAAATGTCTGGATGTAATCTTCCAGACTATAAGTAGAATATTCTGTGGTATAATATATAACATTTCAGAATCATATTAAAATCTAAAAGTATGTCGACAAAACTCAAGGAATTTGGCTCCAGTCGTTGAGACATTTGCAATTTCTCAAACGCTCACATACAAAATGAAGTACACAACCCCCATGGTTGGACAATGGACAGCTTCGCCACAAGCATGTCCTGAGGTGGCAATTTCCTGATCTCACAGAGAATGGCGGCTACATACGAGACCGAGAGACTTAATCAACTCAAGTGTACTAAGCAGATTATGACTGAAAGCAGGGCAGTGTTAGTGCCCCAGTCCCCACAGTGAGATAAGGAGCTAGCAGCACAGTGAGGAAGCCAATTTCAGTCGAGTAAGAATGATCTGTGGACAAACTTCCAGGGAAGAACAAGAGACCGCTCTCAATACCTGGACTGGGCCACCATCACTTAGCATATGTTGAGACACAAGCCGAATCCATTGAAACCCGCTTTACCGTCATATTTAACAGTTTCAGTCCTTTTGTGCTCAAGCACACGGTACAGCGCTGTGGAGAAGAAGACATGGACAGGATATGCATTCATATGCATACTGCTTCATGTATTACCCTATGTGTCACCACAAGCTGACTGATAAAAGCCCATGTTACATAGGAGACAAAATCTCCGTTACAATCACATCCAAACATTACTGTCATGTTTCACATGAAAAGGTCTACAACCTTTGATTACTTGCTGACTGATTATCAGCCCATTCGTAGAAAATCTAAATTGTCACAACTGCTAGCCAACTGACTGCTTTCACTTCTGCTTCCGACCACAAAGCCAAAGAGCCAGTCAGTGCCATGTGACACAGGATACAGGGTCTCTGCTAAGCCACATCCAAACATACCTTCACCTTGCACATGTATGGAGCTACTACGTCTTACTACTTGTTGATATAGAAGACGCACAGTGTCTGTTACAACCAAACCGAAATGTCGACCCCTCATTGTAGTCACAACGCCTAGCCACGCGCTAGTTGTCTGACTGATTGCTCTCACTCACGTTGTAGGAGCGGCTGTGTCTCTGCTTCCACTGAACCAGGACAATCTGGGCCACCACCAGTGTGGCGATGAGGATGAGCACCATCTCGGCGTGCATGGCCTCATGGCCCCGGTGCTTCACGTGAAGCCGCTCGTGCTGCACTCTGCAGGGAGAGGGAGGAAGGGAGAAAAGAGAGAGACAGAAAAAGGGAGAGAAAAGGACCAAAATAAAACGTACACAGTATTCAGACAAAGGGGTAGCAGAGAGAAAGCAAGAGTTGAATAGGTAGAGAATACATAATGGTGTATGATGTAAGAGACAAAGGAAGAAGAGACACTTAATGTAAGGGCCTGATGTTCAATACAGTGTTCTTGGCCCTACTGTGAGTGAATCAGTTGCTTGCCGTTCACCAAATTTATGCACAAACACATCAGAGTGATACAAATAGCCTTCTACAAATCTCAGACATTTCATTAGCTTTACTTCAACTCTGTTTGTCTTTGAGCAAGCATCTTAAGTCAGTGTCTCATGCATAGTCCTGGTACAGATGTACAGGTTGAGAGAGAGAGAGGTTTCCACTTACTTCCAGTTCTCTCGATGTGTAATTTTCAAAAGATCCCCCTTTGAGAAAAGAGAAAAGCTTAAAAGATATACAAGCATGTCATCTTGGTGTTGGGATCAACACTGATGTCAGAGCAGAGCCAGCTGTGCATACGCAAACACAAACCTGCATCACAAGTGAAAATAACGATGATCAAAGGATGTGGTTGATGGGCATTCGTTAGTTGACCCATTAGGCAAAATAGAATCAACCGATTCAACTTTGAATGGAGATGGGGACGAAAACAGTTAAACTTAAGTACAATAGTGTTAGGACTTGTGATTTGACAGTTTATCAACGTGACGCAAACTCAACTCCCTTAACCATAAGACCTTCAAAAAACGTAAAAAGACAGTGCTTTAGCTACTAGCTGTGACATTATCGTTGGCAGCTAACGTTATCACCAAGTGGCTACCTATTAGGCATGACTGTAAATCTGTGACAGCCGGCGTGCGAGGAAATCACTACCAACTGTTTTATTTTTACAAAGACACATATACACCAGAGATCCGTCTGCTGATAACTGCCACGTTTGCATATACACTTTGGTTACACACCCTATCTGTCAGTCAGGTGGATCATAAAACAGATGACAAGCTAACTGGCTATTTAGCCAGCTAGCCAGCTAACAATGTGTTCGCAAATTCTAGGTAAGTTATATAGTTTATGCAAACAAAATGACAACAACAATGCATGTACACACTAAACTACTGCTATTAATGCCAATGTAAAATTCTTACCTGCGGTTGTGTATCGCCCATTCCCCTAATTTCTGTTTTCCAACCGGCAAGCTAAATCATAGTAGTGCGCCTCTTCTGTTGCTGAAGTCAATCTGCGAAACTGAGGTGTACGAGTACAACGAAACCAGCTTCGATATTGCCAACTAGTGGCCACCGAAAGGCTATTGCATTTGCATGCATGTACTTCCTGGAGATAAATAAACATTATTACGTTGTATTTCTCATTGAAACTGTTTTGCTTGAGAATTAAAGAAACCCCATAGATATCTAATTTAACTAATTTAATATGTAGTTCCAGTAATGTATTATATCGTGATGTATTGAATATAAAGTGCACATTTGGCACTTTAACAGTCATATTATGTCCCTGGCGGAGAAGAAATATATTTACATTAGACATTTTAGGCTACAACGTAACCAAAGTGATTTACAGTGTTGTACCTATAATGAATCCTCTGAGAACGAAGAAAACGAGGGCTTAAATAAGCTAAGTAGTGTAATGGTCAAAATTGAAAATGCTTCTCAACTTATAATGATTATTTTACGGATCCTCGTAATGTTCCATGTAAAGTTCCACTTAATTGAATGGGCCATCCCAATGTCCTGTTCGTCCTGGCGGGATTTATTTCCCTACACTGACTGGCGAACAATACGTTATCCCTTACTTATATAATTCTAAAGGCATGATGTATGGACAGTGTTACTCAGTATTACTGTGCACTTTACACACTTTGTTTTTCATACTCTGTTTTTTTTTTCTTGAAGTGATTCTTATGTCCATGTGTCGTATGAGGTTCTTTACTTTGTTGTTTTGCCCACCTGGTTACAGTAACCGTGAATGTAATCACACTATTACTTATGTAATAAAGGATGCCCAGCAACGATCACGATGTCATAGAGAATCACTCCATGTGGATTTGACTTCATGTTCACTCTTTGCTGAAGCATTGTAGAGGTTGCCAGGATTGTGTGGTTGCTGGTGCATGTGTGAGCATGAGAGTTTTGGCTTTTCTAAAGTGTTGCGGAGCGCAGCAGGACGAGGAGATTCCTGAGGAACTGTACGGGGAAGAGGGGGTGGAGAAATGGGAAAGTCTTCAAGAAAGGAAAGAGAGACTGAAAAATCTCACCTCACAAGACCTGAGAGAAGAATTAGAAGCTTTGGGTGTGAAAGTATGTGAAGACGGGGGAAGAAAGAAATACAAGAGTGAGAAGAAATTGAGGAGGGAATATAGAAAACTTCTGATGAGAGAAATGAGGACCATTGATTTGGAAAACTCTAAAAAGACCTTGGCTGTGAAGAATAAAACAGAGAAGGAGGAGAAGGAGAGACAGGAGAAAATGGATGTGGTGGTGAAGGGTGGAGAAGAAGAAGAACTATCTGAGCAGGATGGAGGAAGTGAGGCGAGAGGAGAAATGGATGGGGAGAGAGAGGAACAGATGGATGTAAATGAAAGGGATGATAAAGAAGAGGGGAAAGAGAAAAACAGTGAACTTGCAGAGGAGAGACGGGAGGAGGGGGAGAATGAGAAGACAGGAAAAAAAACAAAGGAAGAGGAGGAAGTTGAAGGGAGTGTGAAAGAGGAGAAGGACAAGGAGAAGGCAAGGGGGACAATAGGAGTGGAGGATGGGGGTGAGAGAAAGGATGAGAAGGTGGAGAATGAGGAGGTGGAGATGAGGAGAGAGGAAAAGGAAGAGAGAGATGAGGAAAGGGGGGAGGAGGGCATTGATGAGAAGGTGAAAGACAACATGGAGGTGAGGGTGGAGGAGAAAAAGGAGGAAATGGAGGAGATAAAGGAAGAGGAAGAGATGGAGAACGATGTCCTGATGCAGAACAAAAATGAGGAGCAGAAAGATGAAATGGATGTGGAGGCAGAGGAGGAAAGAATGCACCAGGTACAGAAGGACGTAAATACTGAAGACATAGAAAAGGAGGAGGCGCTGATGGAGGAGGACAAGAAGGATGAGAGAGTCAGAGAGGATGATATGTCCGAGGAGGAAAGCAAGAAAGAAAAGGAAACAAGGAAGAAGATGGTGGAGGAGAGAGAGATGGAGGAAGAAAAGGATGCAATGGGTAAGGATGAGGCGAAGGATGTGAATTGTCAAACATGATACTGACAGACAGATGACTGAAAGAGTACATTATGGTAATAGATAGATAGATAGATAGATAGATAGATAGATAGATAGATAGATAGATAGACAGATAGATAGATGAGGTAAGACACAGAATAATAACTTCACTGAAGTTTGTATGAACTTCACCAAATCATGACATTTGGATGTGATTTTAGTCATTCAAACTGAAGTGGACAAAGCCGAAGAAGAGGTGGTTGCCAGCAAAGAGAAGATCACTGAATGTGAGTATCGCACAAGGGATGATTTGAACAATTACTGACTAAGATTGTATGAACTTCACTGAATCATATCTGTTGGATGTGATTTTACAGTGACCCCAAATAAAGTGGACAAAACAGAAGAAGAGGTGGATACCAGTGATGAAAAGACCAGTGAGTATGAGTACTGGAGGGTGAACGATTAAAATAACAATGTGGGATTTGGGAGTTGGTCTATGTAGGCCTAAAACAGTCTCTGTCAAACATCTTATTACCATCTCTGTTTTGTATATTCTTTGTTTAAAGTGTTGTTGTCAAGTGAAGAAGCTCTGTGGTGATTATTTATACCTCATCACAGAGACTAAATTCAAAATTAATTTTGAAATTCTAAATGCATTCTATGAATAAAAATGTTTTCAGATGGGAGAGATGACACTCAAGAGGTCAAGAAAAAGAGGAAAACAAGGAGGGCCAAAAGAGCTGGCAAAGGAGGTAAAAAATGTAAGCAAGGTGAGACGAGCGCTGAACCACTGCCTGAGAAAACTGAAGAGGAGCTGGGACAAAATCAGCACAGGGAGAACAAAAATCAGCAGGAGTTTGACAACCGGGACAGCGACGGAGAAAGACGTACACACAAACAGGAACAAGTCTACAAGTGTCCCAAGTGTGGGAGTGTCCAAGAAAGGTGCAAAACATGCGAAGGAATGAGGAGAGAGGAGAAGCATGGAGCACCAGGACTGATGTGTAAGAAGAACACAAGAGTCCAAGCAGGACAAAGGAGAGACTGGAAGAGGGGAAATCAACAGGAGTTTGCCAACAGACACAGGGGCAGAGGAAGATACACACACAGACAGGAGAGAGGAGTGGAGAGACGTGGAGAGAGATACAAACCACAGAGAGATAGACAGCCGAGAGAGGAGTGGGAGAGCGGCGTGCCGCCTCAGTGGTGGGATGAGAATGAAGGATACAGGATGTACGACAGGAGAGACACAGGAGTTAGGCACAGAAGCAGACGAACACAAGAACATTACAGGCAAGAGAGAGGAGAGGAGAGGTGGGGAGAGATGGTGGGACACGTGCAGAACACATTAAGAGAAAGAGAGCGGAGAGTGGAGATGGTGAGCGGGAGTGGAACTTATCCAAGACGTTGGCAAAGGAGTCAAGTTCCGGCGCAACGTGACTGGAGATGCACGACGGGTACAGACCACTGGAGAAACGGACAGGGGAGAAGGGGAGAGAGAGTTGGCGAGATGCAGAGACCAGTGAGAGGAGGGCGAGAGGATGAGGAAAGAAGACGTTTCTTTGAAGAGTGGCAGAGGAACGAGTGGGTCAGGGCTGGAGGAAGGAGAGTAATGGGTTGGGGAGAGTACTACAGGACGGATCAATACTATTACTAATTACAATACTATTACTTCATTGAATGAAACAAACTAGTAAACACACACACACACACACTCACACACACTCACACTCACATCCACAAACACACACAATAGTGACACACACGCATCATATTTAAAATATAAAACCAATAAAGTTTGAAAACACATTCTTTTTTCTGCCTGCTTTTTGTTTCTTGTCAACAGATACACATAGTCTGAGGGAAATTTAGCCAGCAGCAGTGATTGGCATTACTGACATGGCTACATCCAAAAAGAACCATGCAACATGATAATAACACCAAGCCTGGGGAGTAAAATCGGGAGAAAAAAAATCACAACTTTAAAAAATTATATTCAAATGTTTGGCTATGCACACACACACACACACACACACACACACACACACGAAGCATAATGATTAAAGATTATCCCCCACCCGCTGACCACAGTCCGTCCATTACATTTCCAATCTCTATATTTGTACTGCGGGGGAGGACCAAGGAAAAGGCAAACAAGTGGCAATCAGGCTTAAAGGAACATTAAATAAACTAATTCGGGAGCAAACTCTATCCGTTTGTTTTTCTAGTTCAGTGTCACTGTCTGACTCACAGCAGTTTGTGTTGGTCAACCCTTCAGAATTGATTGGGTCATAGACCAACTGCCTGCCACTAAAATGACCTGCTTGACTTGCGTAACTTTTAAATGCAGTTGATCTGCACACAGCTTACCTGAAAACATAAAGTAATGAATATGGAATGACAGTTCAACACATGAAAAATAATGGCATTATCAGTGTCAATGAAATGTAATTCAACAATGGTAAACTAAGCTGAAAAGAGAGGCCAGTCAGACTTAAAGCTATTGAAATAGTTTAAACAATTTTCAATTTTATCTTGAGAAAGCTCCAAGGTCATTTTTGCCTCACTGTTGTCAAAAACCATCATGCATTTCCCTATACTGACTTCATACATTCAAGTACAAAGACTTCATCGACAACAAATGAATCTCAACATTTCCCAAAAGCTATGCAGAGCCCTGACTCAAACTAAATAAAACAAGAGAACGATGAGTGATCACCTGAGGTTAATCATCCACCTCTGTGAAGAAGATCACCCACGCCATGAAGTGGGAGGGGGCCTTTGGGTATAGGGTATATATAGCAGGGTCTCGGCACTGAAGGGGTATTGAATCCAGAGCCTCACGGCAGGCAAAATGAAGACATTACTAGTGCTTTGCCTGTGCATCAGTGCGTCCTTGGCTGATGTGCTGGAGTACGACGACTATGACTTGGTCAGTATGTGCCCGTAAAGTCATTTTTCTAAATATTTTGGTAAATGTAAATTTCAAATGGTCGCATACTGTTAGTGTTACAAACATTTTCCTTACAATTACTACTATAATGTTAACGTAATGTGTTGCATAGAACCAAACTTTAAGTCTCTATGATTTTGGTATTCCAAATCTGTCTAAAAAATATGCATGTATAATAATTTAACATCTATTTTCAACTAAAAATATGTCTCTCATCTCCAACAGGACCCAAAGGATAAAGGGGTAAGTTTTTGAATATTTTTGATTATCAGTGTGTGATCACTGGTCTTTCCTGCTTATTAGTAGGCTACAAGATACTCTCTCATTTCACTATTAACTGTGTGGCTTTTCTCATTTCTGTTTGGTAGAAATACCAGAGCCATACTATTTGTAATGGTTGTACAGCAATGCTGATTTGTATGTTGCAGAAAGACTAGACAAAATAATTTGATAGATTACATTTTTTCATACTGATGCTGTTTAAATGTAAACAAAAAATACCGTAAACTATAGACTACAGAGAATATAGAGTATGTAGTAAGTAGTATGGTAGGGCAAAAACAGTATCTGTCCCAAACAACTCCTCTGCTCTGTCCTGTCCTCTTGTAGACCACAGCAATTGATCCCAGAGGTCACCGGCCAAGCTCTAGAGGTCGCGATGCTTACGTGCCGAGTGGTGGCGCACCCCCTCCCGTCTCCGGTCGTGGCCGTTACCGCGGGAGACCAACAGCTGCACCAGTGACACCAGTGGAAGAGGAGAGTGTTGAGCAGCCAGATGCAGGAGGTTGTACTCACGCTTCAAAGCAAATGGTGAGAGTGTTTATATTAGTTTATTTGATTGATTCATTGATTTGATTTATTAATGTTGGTCAAGGCCACGAGGACAGTCAAAACTGCAATTTTAGCCTTGCCCTGAATAGGATCTAAGTAACTCTCTCAGATTCAAATTGAATTTAGATCAATAGCATTTTGTCACTTGTGCAATGTGTTTACTAACAGTGAGCTTCAACAAAACAAGGTGATGTTTACTATTCAGTAGCTGTATGCTGTATCCCGTAAAGTTGTATTGCCATTACCTGGGCACGTTAAGAATCGAAGGTTCTTAGGTTCTAAGGATTATAAGGTTTTCCTCTCCCTTGGTTCTGAGCATTTTAAAATGGCTTCTCTTCTCCTTTGGTTTTGTTAAGGGCGTGATCTGTCCCACTGGCTGTGAGCTGAAGGACACCGTTAGGAAACAAGAGCGTAACATCAAACCTACCGTGGCCGATCTGAAGAGAAGCGTGGACGAGCTTAGCCGCAACACCAACTCTGTCTCCAGATACATAGATGGATTGTCTGACGAACTGCGTGAGCGCCAGAAAGTGACGGACGGTAAGATCAAAAGCTGTCCTAGCCCAGCTGAACACCACACTTCCACGATGGAAGATTCTTAAACCAATCCCTTGTAAACTTGTAAAGTTCCAACAAATAACACTAGCTGGTTCCTCTGTTGGCTCAACATACACCTTGAAATGGTTTAATTTACATACGCAAGATGAAAATTGCCATGAAGTGGATATGAACAGCTCACTGAAACTTACACCAATGTAGAGCTCAAAGTGTCTCACCACACTTCATGTCTTTGCCTTTTCCACCTTTTTCTTCTGTTTGCTGTCACCAGGCAACGGGCAGCTGGTCGGCGAGTACACCAACGATATTGAGTCTCAGCATGCCTTCATCAAGGAGGCCGTGAATACTAACTTCCCCAGCAACATCCGTATCCTGCAGGGCATCCTGCAGTCAATTAGGACCAAGATTCTTCGTGTGAACACGGCCCTCGTGGCCCAACGGGATAAGTGCACGACACAGTGCACCGTCTCCTGCCCCATCCCTGTCGTGTCCGGCAAGGAGTGCGAGGACATCTTCCGCAAAGGCGGCACCGAGTCCCAGATGTACTACATCCGGCCCGACTCATTCTTCAAGCCCTACAGGGTGTACTGCGACCAGACCACACTCGATGGAGGTCAGTTGTGTGTCGTGATTACTACCTCTTCGTAGTGCTTCTTTGGATTGGACTGTAGTTTAGTGTGTAGATTTGTGATGTTGATGTTTTTTTCCTTATTTTGTTCGCAATCCACATGTACTTGTTGTCCATTCACAGGCTGGACTACTATCCAGAACCGTATGGATGGTAGTGTGGATTTCGGCCGTCGCTGGGACGAATACAGGAGAGGTTTTGGAAACATTGCTTTTGACACAGGCAAAAAGTACTGCAATACTCCAGGTATGGGCATTCAATCCAAGAAGAAATAGGACCTCTTATTCTTCATATGTTACAGTAACACCACATCTTAATATTCTAAACCCAAAACCATTCAATTCGAGACAAAAAGTGAGACAAACGTCCATGTGGATATATTCTGCTTGTCTTGCAGGAGAGTACTGGCTTGGCAATGACCGCATCAGCCAGCTCACCAAGATGGGCCCTACTGAGATTCTTTTTGATATGGAAGACTGGACAGGTGCCAAGACCCAGGCACGGTACCAGCAGTTCACCGTGCAGGGCGAGACCTCCAACTACATCTTGTCCATCGACGGCTATTCTGGCACAGCGGGTGACACCCTGCTGACTGGCGCCACGGAGCTGTTTGGGGAGAACCGCACCATGACCATTCACAACGGCATGATGTTCAGCACATACGACCGTGACAACGACAAATGGTGAGCGCAGTCTGTCCACGCAGGAACACAATGCAACAACAATGCAATGCAAAAGCATTTAGACAAGCAAGACCATTGCTTCTTTGCCACCATAGTTTATTTGGCCATGTGAAGAATACCAACATTCATGCTTAGTTAGTTATTTTGACTTAGTTGTAATTAGACTAGCTGGCATTGATCTACATATATTTCTGCTTAGCAGAAGATAATTTCTCGCACTGAACTAAAGGCTCTAAGAAATGGCATCCAACTAAATGTTTCTCAAGACAACCTGTAGAACACATAGCATAGTAGACACATAGCATAGCTGACACATAGCATGGTGATGTGCAGTTCTCCTCTAATATGTATAACATATTATTTACTCTAATTCTTACACTGCAGAAGGCTGCATATACTCACTATAACACATCACCATCAGTCAGTAAGATCACAAGAACTCACCAAATCATGGTGCTGGACGTTTCTTGTCTTGACTCCTCTGTGTCTTACCCTCTATGTGTTCAGGGTCCCTGGTGACCCCATGAAACAGTGCTCCAAAGAAGACGGCGGCGGCTGGTGGTACCATCGATGTCACTCGGCCAATCCCAACGGCCGATACTACTGGGGAGGATCCTACACCAAGTACATGGCCAAGCACGGCACAGACGATGGCATGGTGTGGATGAACTGGAAGGGATCCTGGTACTCTCTGAAGTCTATGTGCATGAAGATCAGACCGTTCTTCCAGCAGTAGTGGCAAGCGAACACACAGTGCTCAGAGACACTGAGGGATGTTGGGTCGACATGCAAAGTGTGAGGAGAGACGGGTCTTTCAACAATGAACACCTGCACATGTGTGCTCTCTGAAGAAGATGGAGACCAGACTGGACATGCAGCCAAAAAAAATGCTGAGAAAAAGATAAAATTTAGGTGATAGATTTTCCAGTTGTGTTATATTTATTATAGCAAAATACATTGATTATTGATCACAGTTGTTTCGGAACTGTTGATGATATTAAATGAGGTTTATAAAGCAGAGAAAAGCTCCTCAGCGATTCGCATTAACATTGTTTTTCATGCTGTACAGTAACATGATGCTGAAGATATAAACTTGTGTGTGTTCAAAGTGGAAAATCAAGACTCACACTCATTAAAGTCTCTCACAAAATATTTGTATTGCCTTTTCAACTTCTTTAAAAAGCGGTGAAATCAAATGAAATACTTAAATATTATCCCCTGAAAATGTGGACCAGACCAGATAATTATAAAAAAACTAGAAAAAACCCAACAAAACAACACAGTGCAAACATATTAAAACTTACTATTAACAGACTTGCATTAAAGATAAATAAGTATCTTTCATGAAGCGTTTGTTTCTATGTGTTTCCATTTTTTATGACTTAGAAAAAGAACAACTGAAATGCAAAGTCAGATTTATATCTGTAAGGGTACCCAGTTTTATCTTAAGACATGAGGTCAAATGATCAAATTATCCCATTCCCTTGGTGGGCTGTTAGTGTCTTGTTATTCCTTGTTCCTGGTTTGAACTTCCCACTTTTAGGCTTTCTGAAATTGTATGCCGGAAGTCCTTGAGACTTCAATTTTAATCATTACAGTCTTTCTTTATGTTGAATACATATACTTGGTGACACCACTGCACAACAGAAATATGAAAGAAAGGGTTTCTAAATATCTACACCATCTTTAGCTGTGACACATTTTATTATGGCAGACAGCAGGGAACTCTAGAGAAGGATCTGCCACTGGTATGGCATAGATCATCTGAATCCAGAGCCAGATCAGAGCCAGATCAGGGCCAGATCAGAGCCAGATCAGGGCCTGTGGGTGGTCTCATCAGTTTTGTTTGCTCTGGTCTGTCCACTGTCCCATCAGCCCATGACCAGCGACCCCCCCCCCCCCCCCCCCTGACCAGCGACCCCCCCCTCCTGTCCAGAACCACAGAAAAAAAGAAAAACAGAACTCACAATTCATTATGAATTTTTCATTTAACAAATATTTGCAGACATATCACTACAAAAAAACAAACAACACTACATTCAGGTTCATGGAAAGCAGTGAACTTACATAGACACTCGTTTGCACTCCGCTGTGATGCACCAACCGACCTCCACAGTAAACATATGATATAGATAAACATGGTGTGGTAACAGAAAATATGGGCCTGATGATTCAGACATCTTTGACACAAAGAATGCAGAGGTAGTTTTTGAGGTAGTCAGCTTTTGCCTAACTGGTGTGAAAATCAGATTTTCAGTCTTCCAGGTCAAAGTCATTGAAAAGTTCCTCTAAAACCACTTGGTTCAAGTCGATGTCTTCAAACTGCGTCAGGAACTCCTTGCGGACTATCGGGATGCCTCTGTAAGACAGGGAGATGGGAGGACGGATCAGTGGCTCCAAGTTGAGCTTCCTTATGTCGGCGGGGAATATGGCTTTCTTGGCAGTTAAGAGGTTAAATTTGGCCAGCTCATTCTCCATGTCTGCGTAGGCTTCATGGTCGATGCGATGGACAAAGGTGTGTTTGCACGACCCATGGCAAGCTCGAATTTTGATGTCAATGTCCACCTGAAGAGCCAATAACATGAAGAAATCAAGTTAAGTAATCAGTTCAAAGGTGGTATGTCTGCACTGAGTACACAGAAAACACAAGAACATCACAAATAGAGATTGCCTGGAACTCAGGGGCAGTGGGAACATTCAGTCATCTAGGTTCTCTAATATCTTTATCATTAACATCATTAACATTATAAAAATGACACTCTCTGTAATACCTAATCACACACATACATATACAAACACACACACACACACACACACACACACAAACACACACACACAAACACACGTAAACACATGCACACACACACACACACACACACACACACACACACACACACACACACACACAAACACACACAAACACACATAAACACATGCACACACACACACACACACACACACACAAAAACACACAAACACAGGTTGACACACAAACTCACACACACACACACACACACACACACACACACACACACACACACACACACACACACACAAACACACACAAACACAGGTTGACACACAAACTCACACACACACACAGACATACACACACACACCTCAGTCCGTAGCATGTCGTGAATCTGTTGCCGGACGAGGCCGTGCAGCTTCTGGAGCTGTCTGGAGAGATCCGTGGAGCGTCTCTGCAGGAGGGTCAGGTTCCTCTGAAGTTCCTCAAACGTCTCTGCATATCTCAGCTCAGCAACTGCCCAAAGATGTTCAAGGATTTCACTTCATAATTTAAAATTAAAAACCCAAAACAAAGTTATGAAACTCAATATTATACCACACTTGGCATCATATTTATACAATATAATTATAAATTATACAACATAAATTAATACAAATAGTACAAATACTAAATTAAATATCAAACAAATCAATGTCCATGTACATTGTACAATTCAACATGAATACATGGTATATTATGAAGAATAGAATACAATAAAATGTGATACAACTGCAAGTGGAGTAGAAACACACACCATAGTTTTTGACAATGATTTTGCGGTGGGAGTAGTACACAGCTGTGTTCATAAGCAAGGCTGAAGTGATGGCATTCTGATACCCCTGAGCCACTGAACAGATCTGCCCCAGGCGTCTCTGGATGGCGATCTCTGTGGCATCTATCAGACCCTCCAGTCGACAGCCAGATGGACATTTCTCAGTCTGTCCACAAATGGAGATTAAATGGAGGTGTGTTTGGGTTATGCAAACAATGTAAGATTCAGGACTGTTTCATGAGATGGAAAGTGTTGAAATTGTGCTTTGCTTTTAGAATCCCGTTTTTAATTAATTAACATAATTTAACAGTATAACAGAGGATATATCAAAATGTTCAATGTTCGATTATGTTGGGTATGTTAGGTCATTTTCAGTGGTAACAAGTAAAAATACATGGATTTATTAAGTACAATTTACACAAAAAACACAATGCTACCGAACTCAACGGCATGCATTACTCAACACTATTAACCGCCTTACTGCATAGTTGTTATGCATTATGCACTATTAAAAAGGTTGGGACAGAAAGAGAGAGAGGTCTGGTTTAAACTAATCCATGTACTTTGTCTCTTTCTTATCTCCCTGTGCCCTTGGTCTGCCACAGCACTAACAACATCCAGGTCAAGGGTCAGGTGATAGGTAAAGTGTCAGCACTGGTACCATATCCAGTGTATTGAAGTCACTTCAGAGAAGCTTCTATAATGTGATGTGCAATTAACTTGAAATGCAACTCCTTGACTTAGCCATATTGTGTACTATAATCTACAAAAGCCATGGAAATACATCTTCCATGAAAATGGAACACATCTTTATGTATAAATGGAGCACACGTTTGGCAAAAGTTTGATATTTGAGCTCAACTGCCAACCAAATTACACCACTCCCTTCTGTGTTCCTCATAGGTTGGAATAGTGTATTTCTCGGTTTGAGCCACTTAATTGGTTCCCTATTAAAAGAGCCAGAACTGCGTGCGGACATCGGAGTGTTTTTGAGTGCACCCACAGAACGGACATCTAGAGGATCGTGAGGAGCAAAAAGATGAATTTGACAAAAATTCAATGTATTGAATCAGAATTGCAGGCGGTACCTTTAACACAAAGGCTGATGGGGGAGCTCTGGCGTAAGTGGCAGCATCCCAACCATCCACAGGTCCAATTGTCCACGGGGACCCGGGTCCGAATCTGACCCGTGTTTCAGTCATTTCAAGTCATTCCGATCCCACTCCCAATCTTTCTCTCCCAATCATTTCCTGTCAGTCTTCACTGTCTTATCCAAATAAAGGCAAAAAGAAACATTCCGGCTCACCCACTCATCGTCTGAACACAGAGGATACGAGGGCCTCCTAAGGCACCGGCCGTAGCGAGCGCTAACAGTGCCATAGCGGTAGCCAGGTCTGAGGGGAGCATGGTCTCTCTTCAAGGCCTTACACTCTGCAACACATACAATCATATAGACCAAAAGAGATGTTTATTTTCACATATAGAATTCCAAGCAAAATACCCTAAAGATGTAGCAGGAAACTTGAATTTATATTTATATTCCTTTATGTATTTGTACGGTTCTATTTTTTAAACGAAACATTCCCATGTGATATCACAATGTGTTAATGACGCCTTCAGTCAGTGTCCTGTGCTTTATAAGTACATAAAGGTAAATAAATGATGATTGTTGTGGTAGGAATGATAATAACTTACAGGGAACTAAATGAGCAGAATTCATAAATGTACAACTTTGCCTGGCACATAAATTAAACTAGATCCAAACAGCCACAACAAGATGAACTAATTCCAAGTTGTTTGTAATGTTTGTTTTCCTCCATTAATTCTATTTCCCCTGTATTTTTTTGTGGGGATCATCACTGCCTGTGGTTTTTAGAGTTATATTTTGCGCCCAGTGTTTTATGGGACTGTGGTAAGTTTATGTGGTTTAACAGATTTAATCATTTTCTCAGAATGAAAACCCTAAATTGTGAGGGAAACTGCATTTTATTATATCCACAATAAAATAATACTCCAACAGAATTTTTTTAGCCTACATATTTGTGGCATGATCAACAAATATTAGGGACCTAAAAGTGGTTGTGATATTAAGGTGTGTCTTTGTGTAAACTGCTACACATTACTACCTACATTTATGTTCCTTCATCCAAATAGTTCCACATCACACAACACTTAACGATGAAAAGAACAAACTTAATTGAACAACATCCTCTTTATTGATAAGGTGCACAGTGTCACATGGTTTCCACCTACAGTGAAATACTGATAACAGTCACAGAAGTAACAACTCTCCAAAAGTATTTTCAGAAGGTCTTTTTCTCAACACTATATGCTATACTTATTTGTATTCAATTTACCTGTCCATGAATGTAGTTGAAGATTCTGTTTACATTATCTTAACTCCCCTGACATCCATATTGTCATTTGTCAATTAAAATCTGGTAGGTAACGAACCTGGACCATGTAGGTATGACGGTACGTGAAGCATAGTCCAATATTTTCATTTATGTGACTGTTTTCAATACCCCATCAGAAATTTTGTGCAAAAATAAAACGGCTGTCTGGATGATATTTGTTCACTCGTTAATTCTGCAATGCTGTAACCAGTGTCAGCCATTACTCTAAGTCTGTGGGGATTTTGTCCATTGCTCCTCCGGACTGAGTTCCTGGCCTCCCGCTCCGGGCGAATATATCGGGTAGGTCGTCGTCCACATCGCCGCGCCCGAATGCCCCAAAGTCGTCACCAAAGAGCGAGCCAGATTTGGTGCTCTTGGTGGATCCGCTGGTTCTGGAGCCAGTCAAGGTCTTGGTGAAGCCTGTGCTGCCAAACGCGGAAGACGAATCTCCAAACCCAACACCCAACTGCTTGAAGAGGTCGCCACCGCCAGTACCGAACTCGGCACCGCCTCCCTGAGTTAAGGACGTCTTGGAACGGTCATCTCCTCCCAGAGCCTCGCAACCTTCGCCAGAGGAAACCGTCTCATACTTCTCCACGGGCCCGTCTTTGGTTTGCGTCGTGACTTTGCGCACGGTGCGGGTGCATTTCATGGTGTGGGTGGTGGTCCGAGATGTGGACTCGGAGGAGGGGTAGGATGAAGAGGATGAAGAAGAGGATGAAGAAGAGGATGATGAAGAAGTACCTGGGAACTTGCTGACGGTGGCAGGCGCGTCGGCGGTGGCCCCCTCGGCCTGCAGCATCAGCGTGGTCTGGCCGACGTCAGAGAAGTACTGCTTCTGCTCCTCCGGCTTGCCAGTCAGCCCGGACTTGTAGATGGACGGCACGATCACGTCCTTCAGCGGACGGCTCTTCATCACCCGCAGTGAGGACACCGTTTCCACGCTGTTGACCCTCATGGACTCCAGCTGGTCCATCTGCTTGTCCAGTGCCACGTAGCTCTCCCTGTCTACGTTGAACTCGGCGTACTCAGAACACGAACCCTTGCAGGCGCGCAGCTTGATGTCGATGTCCACCTGTGCAGAAAGGATACATGCAAACCGAGAGTTAGGTTTAGAGGCACAAACAAGAAAACACACTGGACAAATGAGAGGAAAGACTATGTTTAAATTATGATAATTTCTATTCTTCATTATTCTTTAATGACATGGCTAAATAATGGTCAATATGTACACCCCCAAAAATTAATAATTGTGCCTATTGGTCAACAAACTAACCAATGGGATTTAGTGAATCAGTACATATGCAACTGTTTACCTCCAGTCTCTGCATCTCAATGACCTGGTCTCTGACACGAGCCTTGAGGGCCTCTAGGAGGGTCAGCTGACGCTCAATCTTAATCTTCACATCCACAATGTTCTGCCTGAGGGAGTCAGCCAGTGACATGTACTTGTTGTCATTGCCTTGGGGGGAGCAAAAGCAAAACAGAAATCAGCTCTCACATGAGTTATCCAGCTCCTATGGAAATGTCAGAGCCACTGTGCAGTCAGTGTGTGTGTGTGTGTGGGTGTGTGTATGCGTGTGTGTGTGTGTGTGTGTGTGTGTGAGAGTGTGTGTGCGTGTATGCGTGCGTCTGTGTGTGTGTGAGTGTGTGTATGCGTGCGTCTGTGTGTGTGTGAGTGTGTGTATGCGTGTGAAAGTGTGTGTGTGTGTGTGTGAGAGAGAAAGAGTATGTGTGTGTGTGTGTGTATGTGTGTGTATGCGTGTGAGAGAGTGTGTGTGTGTGAGAGAGAGAGTGTGTGTGAGAGATTGTGTGTGTGTGTGTGAGAGAGAGAGAATGTGAGCCACTGTGCAGTCAGTATGTGTGTGTGAGTAACTGCCGCCTATTGAAATACACTAGGCTACAGCTTCTATGTGCTAACTCACGTTATGAAGTGGATTTTATTAAGTCACACAATTCACGTTTGTGTGTGTACGTGTATGTGTGTGTGTGTGTGAGAGAGAGAAAGAGAGAGAGCATGTGAGTGTGTGTGTGTGTGTATGCGTGTGAGAGTGTGTGTGAGAGAGAGAGAGAGATAGAGAGAGAGAATGTGAGTGTGTGTGTGTGTGTGTGTGTGTGTGTGTGTGTGTATGCGTGTGAGTGTGTGTGTGTACATGTGAGTGTGTGTGTGTGTGTGTGTGTGAGAGAGAGACAAAGAGAGAGAGCATGTTGTGTGTGTGTGTATGCGTGTGAGAGTGTGTGCGTGTACATGTGAGTGTGTGTGTGTGTGTGTGTGTACATGTGAGAGAGAGAGAGAGGGAGAGAGAGAATGTGATCGTGAGTGTGTGTACGTGTGTGTCTGTGTGTGTGTGTGTGTGTGTGTGTGTGTGTGTGTGTGTATGTACAGGTGAGAGAGAGAGAGAGAGAGAGAGAGAATGTGATTGTGAGTGTGTGTGTGTGTGTGTCCCAATCTTACCTGAGCTGGTGGTGAGACGATCACGAAGGTAGTCATATGTCTGCTTGGATGACTGGTCGGTGCTGCGGTACTTCTGATCATAGTCGCCAAGGAGTCTGCGGATTTTATCGATTCTGGTCATCAGCTCATGGTCTGTTTTATCCAGGAGGCCTTGGATTCGGCAGCCTGATGGACATTTCCTGCCCTAGATCCCAGAAAGACACATCCAGAGACATGAGGACCAGATTGGCCTTTACGGTTTTACATCTCCCATATTACTACATTTTACTACACTTACATAGAAATGCCAATACTGATGATAGCCCTATACTGATATGGAATAAAACTCTGTCACCTGATTAATTGATTAAAGGAAATCAAAATGATAGCGGCCAGTTCTGTACCCATGTCAGTTATATTGTATATAACACAGTGGGTATAGTCATATAAATAAAGAAAACACAAGTGTTTATCAATGGAATGTGGAAATGTATAGAATCTGTGCAGGTGTTGATCTGGGTCTGATAGAATGCCTACCCAGTCATCGTCTGTGCAAAATGGCCACTCCTTCTCCGTCGCACACTTGTCAGCCTTGTAGCCATGCTCCATCGGACGAGCTCCCCTGGGGTCTACGATTGCTGCCATGTCAGCGGCCTGGAAGAGAGAGTAAGAGTGAAGAAGATATCCCGTTCTATTCAACATGTGCTGTCGGTATATTCACCACTTCAATCCCTTAAACCTTCAGTCAGAAAAAACGTATACTGCTACTGGCAATTAATGGCAAATAATGTGAATCATTAGGATGATAACTTCACAATTTGAATTTGGATTCAGATTGTGAAGTTAATCTCTTCCAAGTATAGTAAGGGATAAGGGATCACTTACCCATGTTGGCGCCAGGAGCAAGCACAAGCAAAGTAACTTCATCTTTCCTACTCTGTGTCTGTGTGTCGGATACTGATCTCCTGTCTCTCCCCGAAGCTCTATTTCATATCCCAAGAGTGACTAATCCAGATAGAGTCATTGTTTACCTACTGTGACCAACCAAATTTAGAAATGTCTGTTGTTGTTGTTATTCATTGACAGGTATGAGAATAAAGAGGGAGGTCCTGACCTACTAGGGTACACTCTGTCAGCAGTGGGGAAGTGAACCTCTGTGTATGGGGGCGGACATGTTACAGCAAACACCCACACTGATTTCACAATGGCTGGATTGATGGTTCACTCTGGTCGATACACAGGTACTGAACATGACAGGCCAGGCTATGTATCTAATGACTCAAATGAATGACTCAAACCAAATTATGAGACTGTGACCAAATGATGAGACCTTAAGACTGTGACTTATTTATTTCATGTTTATTTATTTCTGCCATTCAGGACGAAGCAGCTCACAAAAAAAACAGATTACTAATTTCCACTAAAGTCAAAAAATCAATACGAAGTAGCCTATCTAATAAAAACCTAAACTAACCATCGTTTTTGTCAGGCTAATCAAAAATGCCATATTAGGCTATCCAATTATCATAGTATTTGCAATGTTCACATACAGTATGTTGACAGAATGTGTGAGGTAGTTTTTCTGGTTATCAGGAGAGTGTATAATTTGAAAGTATAAGCAAAGATTTATTGAGCATATATCAGACAAAAATGCAAAAGATAAATTAGGGCGTTTTTCAATATGTGTTCTTCTTTGTACTTGTATTCCCATGAGTTTGTGATATGTCATTAAACGACATCAGTCACAGCCTGTACTATTCCAATTCACAACTTCTAAAAATTGAGCCAAGTACAGATCAAATACCCAGAAGTGTTCTCGCTTCGTGGGTTTTAATCAAGAATGCATCAAGAGGTGACTTCTGTGGACTTGGGGAGTCAAGTATCCTAGAACACATTTCACATAAACATAAAGACTACTAATTATGCTACGGTGAATGTTATTGACATGGGTCACGTCGATCAGTTGTTGATTCGGCTGTTGCAGCTGTTGCAAGGAATTCTGGGGCAATACTATCTCCTTTCCCTTCGTAAAGAATGCTCCAGTGTACCCTACGCTAAAGAAGATACAAAAGGAAGCATTGAGGCTGCTCTCCTAAGCATTTAGAGAATTCAACTAGCTTTTATAATGGCTGTCACTTAGATACCTCCAGGTCACTTTGCCCAGTTAGGAGCCTTCCTAGGCAAAACAGACCATCTGAACAGAGCCAAACCACGCTACTGGCATCTCCCTCTTCGTGCCAGATGTGATGCCACATGCGGATTGTAAAGCTGACCCCTTCTCAATTTTTGTGACAGTTTTCAAAGTTAAAGAAATAATCTTTATTATGTGTTTTGTACAAACTAATTCTCAGTTCAGTTTAGGAAGTTAAGTGTTAGGCCTGTTTACACTCTAGACTAGGCCTATGTTAGGCCTATATAGCTGAAATAAAAATCAATTATCGCTAATTAAACATTTTATCTCCTTTAACATGACATATTTAATTTCTTATTAAAGAATTGTTTACTTTGTGGTAGGTAGGCTAAGCCTACCTTCCTGGTTTGTTTAGCCTAGTAAGTTGCTAATTTGTGTAAGGAAATATACTATGTGAGGGTTGTGAATTTAGTGTACTTCTACTATATGAACTGCCCTCAGGGCTCTATTTTAGGCCCGGTATTGTTCTCACTTTACATTAATAATATCTGTGACCATCTAGAACATTGCAAAGTCCATTTTTATGCCGATGATACAATTTTGTATGCCTCAGCGCCCTCTATAGATCAAGCAGTTTCAAACCTTCAACATGCTTTTGATTGTGTACAGGATTCCCCAAAGTCCCTCCCTAAGTTATTTGCTTCCCATAAATGGAACACTGTTCAAGTGGAGTTGAAACTAACCAAGTTTAAGAGCCTTTTAGATGCTAAGGATGTGCCTCAATGCTGTTGTTTTAAATGATTCTCTGATTTAATTTTTTTTTACTTTATGTTATTTTTTTTAATACTTAATTTCTGAGTTGTTTAATGTGTTTTGTTTATTTATTTTGTCTGTTTTGTTTTGTTATGGTTTGTTTATTTATTGTTCTTCTGTATTATGTAGCCTCAATCAGGGCAATGCTGCAAAAGAGCCCTGTCCTCAGTCAATTATCCTTGAATAAACAATGATGATGATGATATGATAGCCTAAAGGTGGAATTCACGATTCCAGCGAAGGGTTGTTGATATTTGAACTCCACAGACAATGAAATTACACAACTTCCTTCAGTGTTCCTGAGGCAACTCGTTGATTGGTTGGATTTGTTTATGGCTCGGTCCGAGCCACTGCTTTAATTTGCCGTTTGGAGCGTCAGGACTGGGGGAGTTTTTTTTAAGTACACACACTGCACGAAAAGTAAGAATACCATGCCTTTAAACGCGATGTTACTGATAGCAGACATAGCTACGGGTCTTCGTCGAAGCGACGAGTTTCTAGACGGACGATTGAGAGTGTTACTCCGAAAACAGTCGAGTCGACCTACCATTGAAGTCAAAGTTTGACTTACCCAGTTTATTAACAATAAACTTTTCACTGCGTTGAAATCGGAATGTCTAACCTATGGCATTCAACGCGTGCCGTGCAAATCGGGACTTTAAAGTGGTTGACGTGCAATTCGTCGCTTATTTCCCACAATAATACGTTTCGTCACATTCATTCTCTTGACAGGTTTTCCAGTTTTCACATCAAGCAACTTCGAAACCGATGCTTTCGACATGGGAACAAGAGATATTACACAGCATCGGCAAAGAAAACCGTGCGCATAGGCTGTGCATCGGGCTTTTGGGGAGACACTGCAACTTCAGGTATAAACAATCGATTTTTGCAGAAAACTAAGAATTTAGCTCTTACTGTTCAGCTTTTCAATGCAGCAAGAATGACAGATCACATGATCTGTTACTCTGACCCAATTAGATGGATGAAGTGGTCCAGAGTTCAGTCATAAAAACATAACTATGCGATTCACTGTACTAACATATAGGGGGGGCATTCTTTACACAGACAGTGTAACAGGTGCTAGGTCGAAGGGAGAAGGCCTAACGTTTGTAAAGTAGAATTACATTTTTACAGTCATTGAGTCAGGGTCATGTCTTCACATAAAATTAGTATGCTTGAACAGAAACTTGGTTGCAAATATCTCTTGTGGATAACCTATATGTATAACCACTTTGTCAGCAGATAGCACTGCAGTCCGCTCCTCACTGCAGACTCTGTAAAGTCTCTGTGTATACGATTCATTTCTGTCATAATAATAATGTGGGGGGGAAAAGTAATGTAATTGAAAACCTCACACTGTAAGGGGGAGGGTGTATGTGTCTGTGTAGGTGTCATACCGTCACCGTCTGTTACCCCTTCTTTCAACAGTACCACAGCTCATATATAAAGGGAATGTGGACTTCCTTGTGTTTGACTACCTCTCAGAGATCACCATGTCTCTGCTCACAGCAGCCAAAGCCAAGGTCCCTGTGAGTGAATGAGGATGACCTCCCCCCACACACACACACACACACACACACAGAGACACACACACACACAGAGACACACACACACACACTTACATATGCTTTACCTTCTCATGTTTCTATTCACACTCTTCACAAACACTCACATAATTGCTTTTCTCTACCTGCTCTCTGTTTCTGTCTCTCACACACACATTTTTTGAACTGCTGTTGTTGAGCTTCGATCTGTAATGTGTTTTTCCTCTGCTCTAGAATCTAGGGTATGCTCCTGATTTTGTCATGTCTGCTGTAGCACCATTCATCAAAGACATCCATAAGAAAGGTGTGAAGGACTGTGCGCGCGTGCACACACACACACACACACACACACACACACATGGACACACACACACAGAGACACACACACAGAGACACACACAGAGACACACACAGAGACACACACAGAGACACACACACAGACACACTCACACACACAGACACACACACACATACACATACACACATACACACACACACACACACGCATACTCACACACACACACGCATACTCACACACACACACATACTCACATACACACAGACGCACAGATGCACAGACGCACAGACGCACAGACGCACACACACACAGACACACAGACACATACACACACACACACACACACACACAGCCACACACTCACGTTATGAACTCACATCTATACCGAGCCATCAAAATAAACTTTCACAGGCAGATTGTTTATGTGGTCCCTTTCAATCCCCTGTTCATGAACACGTGTTAATGTGTCTCTATCACTTACACATACACACAAAGAGAACACACAGGTAGAGGCACACACAGACTGTGCAACCATGGTAGTAACTTCTAAAGTGGTCCTCTGGCGCCCCCCACAGGTATCCGTGTGGTGAGCAACGCTGGTGGCGTTAACCCTCTGGCGTGTGCTGCCGCGCTGCAGGAAGTCGCCCAGAAGGCCGGCGTTGCCCTGAAGATTGCCGTGGTGACCGGAGATGACCTCATGCCACAGGTTAGAAGAATTCATCTTTTGCTCAATAGCAATTGCCCCTATAATCCACCTCCGCTGCCACCCACATTTCTTTTGTTCTGCCCATGTGTGGGTGGCAAACAAGCTCTACGAGCTCCCTGATGAAGCTGTTTGCCTGCCCAGCACCTGTGATTATGTCCAGGGGTAGAGCAGTCCTGCCCCAGTGCTTCAGGGTAGAATATTCTCATAGCGCAGTGGCCAGTTCCTCTAATACATTTATTAAAGTCAACCTCAATTTGCAAGTAATCTCGCAGATCTCTCTCTCTCTCTTTCTCTCTCTCTTTCTCTTTCTCTCTTTCAGAAAGGCTCCCTGGGTGAGGTCAGAGCGGTGGACTCAGACAGACAGAAGGCCCTCCCTAAAACGCTCCACAGCATGAATGCCTACCTTGGGTAAGACCTCCTGCCCTTGGGTAAGACCTCCTGCGGTTCCCCCTGGCACCGCACGGCTTTTAGAAATGCCACAGAAACAAAGGCACCTGCTGTGAGCTATGACTAAGCGGGTTTGTGGGAGATTGAAAACCATGTTATTTGTGCTGCCCACAGCGCTGTGCCCATTCAGCGCTGCCTGGACCTGGGAGCAGACATCGTGGTGACTGGCCGCTGTGTGGACAGCGCTGTGGTACTGGGCCCTCTCATGCACTCGGTATGGATTCACCTCACTCACATCACCCAGACGCACTCACCATACGGTCATTAAGCTACTAGAGTATACTAAAGGTATAGTAGCACTCTGTACTACAGTCCGGCTGCTACTTCTACTATTCTTGTCCACCCCAGTTTATCTGACGGTGCTCAGTTGTTGCCATTTGTGAGGAGTCATCATTTGTCTTAAGATGACTTAATGGTGTGTAATAACTTCATGGATATATAGCCGAGGTACAGAAAAGAAACTATTAGTACTTGAATCTCTCTCTCTCTTAAATGTATATATGTATGTATATATGTATGTATGTATGTATGTATGTATTTAAAATACTAATATGTTAAATGCCCTTTTTTCGAAGTTTGGTTGGGATCAGAGCAACTATGACCTGCTGGCGGCTGGAAGGTATGGGGATCTTGAAATAATTATTAGAATGTAATGTAATGTATTGACCATTGAAAGATCTTAAAACATACATAGCTACTTTGCATGAATGTAAGAGTTCCACTTTGACATGTTTGTAGGTCTTTTTAATTTGAGGGAGTATGTATGCTTGCCTACAGAGTGATTGCTGGTTCTGCTCCCATCTACTTAAATGCTCTTGTAAATGCAAATGTTACCCCCAGGATGCTGGGCTCGTCTAATGAGCGTCGTTTAGCACTGCCGCCTGTGCAAGTACGGCAATCTAGACTATTCTCATTCGTAGTTCCACGTTGAGGGGCGTCCCTCTCTACCTTTAAAAAGCTCTTGAAGACCCAACTCTTCAGAGAGCACCTCCCTTCCTAACTTGCACTTCTACTAGTACTTAACTTGCACTTACAGCAGTTACATTCCTGCACTTTTTTCTAATTCTTATGTAAAATAGTATTTATTGTTACACTAGGTCTCTATTGCTCGTAACTTGACTGTTCTCTCCCTTGTACGTCGCTTTGGACAAAAGCGTCTGCTAAATGACAAAATGTGAATGTATCACTATTTACCTAAAACTTCTGATGGCATTATACTTCTCTCTCTCTCTGGCTCTCTCTCTGTCTCTCTCTGGCTCTCTCTCTGTTAAAGAAAGTATTAGTATATTTTATCATGAATGTCTTTTTGTTTTAAGGTTTGTTCCAAAATGCTGTGTGCCCTGGGTTCTCCATGTAGGTTGGACTTTGGAAGACAATTAGCAGAGTCAAGAATGTTAACCCAGAAACCTCACGTATATGTTTACATAAGATAAGGAATTGGGGGGGTTGTGGAATGTCTTGTTACTGGGCAGAAGTAGAATTCAGCTGAGCTGAAGGTATCCTAAGTGCATCCCAGAGTCTTGACTGTCATACTGTGTAAACATTGTTTAATAAAAGGACTTGTTTTCAGCACGGCACGTCAGACAGACTTAAGGTGTCTGTCTCCGTCGGGTCCCGTTCGAAAACCGTCCAGTTCACTTACATGCTGGGTAGTGTTTTTAACCTGCTAACTAACTGTTGAGGGTCTTATCCCTGACACTCTCTCTCTCTCTCTCTCTCTCTCTCTCTCTCTCTGGCTCTCTCTCTATCTCTCTCTCTTTCTCTCTCACTCTCTGTCTCTCTCTCTGTCTCTCTCTCTCTCTCTCAGTCTGGCTGGTCACCTGGTAGAGTGTGGAGCCCAGAGCACAGGAGGGATCTTCACTGACTGGCATCAGGTGCCTGACTGGTGAGAGGATGAGTCTGGTAACTGCAGTGTTTGAGTAAACTCTGGAAAAAAAATCAACAACAAAACAATAGCATGAAAAAAAATCACAAATATAATTGGTTATATTTTAAATAAAACACATTTGAAATTAAAACTGTAAACGCCAATAAATTCCATAATTAGTTCAAGTAATCATGAAACTTTCATTTGAGCCCATCATTCATATTTTTCGCCCATCATATCACACTTAATTTGAAACAAACCAGTTTACATTTACTACCAATATGAGTCCATTCTTTCAGTGTCCTAGTTTATGGTCAGTATGTGGGTATACATTCAGTAAACTTACTAGCTTTTTTTTATTTCCACTGAATATGAACAGTGGAAATAAAATACTACTAGCTTTGCATTTCCACTGAATATGAACATGCGTCCACTGTGTGCTGCAGGGATAACATGGGCTTCCCTGTGGTCGAATGCTCTGCGGATGGTTCCTTTACACTGGCCAAACCTCCTGGGACGGGGGGCCTAGTGTCCTTTGGTACAGTGGCCGAACAGCTTGTTTACGAAATTGGTGACCCGCGGCGATACCTCCTCCCCGATGTCACGTGTGATTTCTCCCAGGTCACTATCACGGAAGTACCAGGTCAGAATAACAGTGGAATGCTTTGTAAATGATCTAAACAAATGAAATAAAGAAAAAAAAAACACATATTTGCAAACCAAATTGTATGATGTAACATACCAAGCTGGAACAGCAGTGCAACCGTGATAACCAAACTACTAAAAGCATAGGGCCCTTTGATTGTACTTGCTTGTGACTCCATGCACACAAAAAAACATCATGGCATTTATGTCAAAATATATGATATCCTTGGCAGTATTGCATTACGTTTGTCACTGTACTTAAACTTTAATTAACAATTTAATTTAACAATTACTTTCCATCATGCATGTCTTTCTGAATGGCAGGAGCTGAGGGAGGTGCTGTGACAGTGGCCGGAGCCAGAGGCCTACCACCTTCAGCAGACTATAAGGTCATCTTATGATGAAGTTAACAGATGACAAAATAACATAATAATATATAAAGATAATATTGTTAATAAAACAGTTTTATCAGTCTCATGCTGATAAAACATGAAGTCATATCTGACTTTATGGTACGATGCATCTTATCTTCTACATACTCCTGTCACTTTAATTGATTTTTTATAATTTTTATTCTTGAGAATTAGCTAATTTTTACTACTCCACAGGTGTGTGCCACATACATGGATGGCTTTAGGGCCACAGCAGTGTGTCCAGTGAGCGGGCCTAGAGCAGCTGAGAAGTCAAGACGCACCGCACAGAGCATCATCAAGAGGTCTGCCTCAGTGCATGCACGCACACACACACGCACACACACACACAAATACATACACACGTACAATCTCTCTCTCTTACACACAAACACACACACACGCGCAAATACATACACACAGTGCCGCTGCTAGCCATTTTGGTGCCCTAAGCATAACTCCTTTATGATGCCCCCCCCCCCCGAGGAAAAAACTTTGTTTCTGCCAGTTTAACATTTTATTAAAACGAAAAAGGAAAATCGACTTTGTAAACACAGTACACAAAACAGCCAAAACATACATACACACAAGTATTGGGATGTGCAAAATCTTCTTAGAAATTAAATAGTCATCCATAAATACAAACTTAAAAGCAGAAGTATACAAGTAAGCAATCTTCTCCAATAAAGCAAAGACATAGAAGCGTCATTCCATGTCAAGTGGGCTCCCACTCGACCGTCTCAGATTTGGCTGAAAAAATTCAAGGTTCTTCATACACTTCTTAATAGGTATAGTCCCAAATATTAGCTCTCTACTGCCAATAGTTTTGTCACAAAGGATGTTTTAGGGGTGAGGGGGTGCTCTACGCTCTGTTGCAGCATCTTTGAAGGCCTGTGGAAAGCTCAATGTTAAAGCTAAAGACTTGACATTATACACAGATTTTATACACAAACGCAGTTTAAGCTCTGTGTTATAAACGTACCTTTTGTTACCATTTGAATATGCGTCCATAGGCCATTGAGGGGCGTGTACAAAAATCCCATATTTTCAAAAAAATATTTTGAGAAAACGAGGCAGAACACCATCACACATTTCTGATATGTTAACATCAAATATCTAATCTTTCCAAAATAAAATTGTTTCATGTTGGTAAATGCTGTCATTTTTTTTGCTATAGCTTGGCAAAAATTGCACAAAATGTGTTTTCATCCATTTTCAAGCTTTAATATCTTCCAGACCATTCCTCACATAGGGACAGTTTTTGTATAGCTTTAACATTGAGCTTCCCACAGGCCTTCACAGATGCTGCAACAAAGTGTAGGGTAAAATTCGGAAAGTTTGAAGGAGCTAGCTTAAATACTTTTCTAGTAATAGCAATTTGAAAATGGCTCTTCAGAAAACGCTGCTAAAAAAGCGTCTTAAGTACAGGCACCCCCTCCCCCCTAAAACATCTTTTTGTGACAAAACTATTGGGAGTAGAGAGCTAATATTTGGGACTATACCTATTAAGAAGTGTATGAACGACCTTGAATTTTTTTCAGCCAAATCTGAGACGGTTGAGTGGGGAAATGTCCTTAAATTGGTACGTTTGGCGTGGAATGACTCATATTTGAGTGTGCCAACATTAGCAATAACGTCAGCTAGTTCGAGGTGTATTAAATTAGCAGCACATTTCCCGTATTTAACAATGATTAAACATGGACTTACCTGAAAGTGATGCACGGGCATCATCTCACAGTTTCAGACTCCTGTTGTCTTTTTGAGACCATTTTCGAAAAGTTCACCTAGCCTACTGTCGAAGTTCGTCATGCCACTGAGATAGGAAAGGGCACCAGCGGCGAGCTTGGGAAGTTGAGGGTGTATATGGGGGTTTTTTTTTTGGGGGGGGGGGGGGGGGGGCACCATCGTAACTTTTTTTGAGCAATTAAATATATCTCTTGTTCTGCCTGTTTTGTGATATACATGCCTAAAAGGTGCCTAATATTTCTATACTGAAATAATATCGGATTATAATTATTATAACTATGATGATTTTTCAGTTGCCTATTTTTTGGTGCCCCCTCAGGACTTGGTGCCCTACGTGACGGTGGTCAAACTTAGGACTGACGAATACTGCAACTGCAACTGATTCTTTTATTCCTGTTCATGCAAATATCACAATTGGTACACAGCATCGTTGACAGGCAAACTTTTTCTGTGTCTCATTTAAACAACACATTAATCACGCACAAGTAAAACAGCGCACAAACAATTTAAACAACAATGCACATATTTCACACATATAACACTATTGTAACAGCAACATACCTGTTCATGCAAATATCACAATTGGTACACAGCATCTGCACCAATAAAATCAAATGTCAAAATACATTCAGTACGGCAGTACAGTTAGCTAGCTTACGGAACGTGGAGAATGGGAAATTCCCAGCGAACTAGCTAGCTAATCAGTATGTATCATGATGAACCTCGTGGTATACAAAATATGATAAAACTCTCTGCCCATTGATAAAACTTATTTACAAACAACAAAATACATACTAATCATATAAACTACATGTAATATGTCGAAGTTGTCGACATTTATTGCATTCATCAATCTGTAAGTTTATAAATCATCAGGGTCATTTTGTACAGTGGACCTACCGTTGACAGGCAAACTTTTTCTGTCTAGTAACGGCAACAGTACACACATATAAACTGCCGACCTGCAGTACACCACAGCTCCAGAGGTGGCTCCAAAACACCAACATTATTTACAACTGAATTATGGCGAAACTCATTATATATACATTATATTGTTAAACGGATTTTTCAACTCCGTTACACCCACCCCTTCTGAATTTCGCCCATAATCGTTAGATGAACAAGGCATTACATTCACAATAGTGGTCAATAAAGCACTTAACATGACATGGTTACACAAATACTCCAACTTGAAAAGTATCCCCAAAAGGATGAAGTGGAAAGAGAGCGGCACCTTGCTCACTACCAGCTTCTGGAAGTAGGATGCAGTCTACACCCCACACAAACCATATCCCATACATAGAAAAAGGTCCCTACAGGTACACTCAGACACATCCATGGTGAAGTAATTAGGCACAAAATGCTGATAGTAGTTCACCATCCCCAGAAATGATCTGACACGCTTCTGAGACGGCGTGAGTCCATCAGGCTCCATTAGATCTGCTGTGGTCATTTTGCTGACAGCCTCAACCTTGGTGGCATCTGTGGACACACCAGATCCATCAATGATGTGCCCAAGGAACTTCACGGACCTCCTGAGCAGCCAACACTTCTTCTGAGCTAATTTCAGGTTGTGCAGGCGAAGGCGACTGAAAACCAGCTCCAGCCGTTCCAAAGCTAACTCCTCAGTCGGAGCAAAGACCAACAAATCATCAAGATAACATAAGAGGCTGAGAAAATTCTGGTCACCGAATATGGAGGTCATCATCCTCATGAAGCTGCCTGGACTGTTGCACAGGCCCTGGGGAAGCCGGTTGTACTCATACAAGCCCATGGGCGTTGTGAATGCAGAATACTTGCGGTCATCTTCATGGAGTGGCATATTATAGAAGCCAGATGTCAGATCCATCGTACTGAAGAACGCATTCCCACCCAGGGCAGCTAAGCAATCAGCTTGGTGTGGCAAAGGATGGGCATCCTTCAGTGTCCGTTTGTTGAGCCAGCGGAAGTCTGTGCACACTCGCAAATCACCATTTTTCTTCCATACAAGGACGAGAGGTGAAGCAAACTCACTGGCTGACTTCCTAATGATTTCTTTCTCTTCCATCTCAGTGAGGACCTGGCGGAGCTTCTGGTATTCGGCAGGTGGAACACGTCGGTAGGGCAGACGGAATGGCCTCTCGTCTGTGAGACGAATCCGATGCACAAACTCCTTGGCATCACCACAGTCCAGATTATGGCGAGAGAAGACATCTTCATATTTAAGCACAAGATCGGTCAACTTTCCCCGCCAGTCTGCTGACACATCACAAGATCCGAGGTCCAGGTCTCCTAGGCCGACACGTACCAGTCTCTCCTGCACGGTCTCGACATCTGATGGAGCTGATGTGCTAGCAGGCTCAACAGATGTAGCCTGAAGAGAGCTCCTGAGCTCTGGAACCTCCATATCCTCCAGCGCAAGACAGGTGTAGACATCTGCAAGCTTGGCGTTCCTTCGCAATGTGACTGGGCTGTCTGAGAGGTTAAGGATCTTGAGTGGAACCCATCTGTCACCCCAGAGAGGCGTCACTACTCTGGCAACCATAACGCCCCTTGGTGCAGAGTGAGAAGAGGTCGGTTCAGTCATGACGGTACTACCAGGAGATATCTTCACATTTTTAGGAAGGGTCCCCCACACAAGGTGCTCACTGCCAGCTGTCAGGGTAACAGCTCTGTTGCATCTGACTGTGCCTACTTTGTCTGGGACCACATCATCAGACCAGCGCTCCAGCCCAGCTAGTAGAGAGAGGAACTGTTGAAGTTCGTGGTTACCGGAGCCTGATGTCGACAGAGCCTCCCAGTAGCTCGGATCTCCCTTGAGCTTGCTGACTATATATCTGATGACATTGGAGCCAATGATTAATTCATCCCGTTGATTCTCCACAACAAAGGTAGGCACTGACACACTACATCCATAGACTTCCATCTCTAGATTCACCACTGATTTAGGCCTCACACGAATGCCACCACATCCAACAAAAACCACACTAGTCACCTCCTGACTGCTAAGAGAGACAACACCAGCTTCATTAAGCTTCCGCTGCGCTTCTGCACTTAAAGAGCAAGCCATTGAACCACTATCTAACATAGCGCCAAGAGTCACTTTTCCGATTTTAACAGGAGTGTAAAATAAACTGTCACTGCTCCTAAGTTTCTGTGTGTTTTGAATGATAACAGTCTCTGACTTATCCAAATCCTTAACATTATCATATAGCGCTGCAGCATCATGTATGTGGGAGTTTTCTTCAGGACCTGTACAGCCTCCCTTAAAGTACAGGTCATTCAGTTTCCCTGCCCAACATCGTGGCCTGATGCACCGCTGGGACATGAATGCCTTGAATGGCCAGGCTTGAAGCAGGTAAAACAAAGACGGTCAGAGCGGCAGTGGACCTCTGTAGTGTGGTCTCTTCCGTTACAGACCTGACAGTTGGTTTCACGGTTGAAGTGGGTCCGGGTGCGGACTTGTTGACCACCACGCCGCCAGGTGGGCCTTCCCTCTCCAACCTGCACTTTAGTCAGAAGCTCCCTGAGCATAGACATCATCTCTCCAAGAGTAGCATCACTGCCTTGCTGTTGACTTGGAGGCAACTGGCCCTGTGGCACGGAAGATGGAGGCTGTCTCTGGTACTGCGGCAGAGAAGAGAGAGTCTGCTGACGGTTCTGCGACAGAGGAGAGGAATAAGGCTGTTGGCCCTGGTGACCTGGAGAGAAGGGCTGCTGCTGGGCCTGGGACAAGACAGGTGAAGGGGAGAGAGATGGCATAACCCCCAGAGAGAGAGCTGGGTAAGACAGAGAGTTGCCACTGGATGTCTCCATGTTGCCTACACTGTAAGGCTCTGTATGCATTTCCTGACAAAGCAGTGCCGCCGCACGGGTCTGAGTTGTGCACACCTTCACAGAAGACACACGCTCTCGATGATATTCATCTATCCTCTGCTGTATTTCCTTCGATGTCCACTCATGAATCTGTTTGTACTTAAACACAGACGCAAGCTCTGGATCTGGGCAGTGCTTCACAAACATCTTCGCAATTTCACCCCCCATGTTCTCTGCTTGTCTGCCCTGACGTTGTAAGCCTTCCTCAGCTAAGTCTGCAGCTTTATTGAGGCGTATCCAGTAATCAATTGGATTTTCTCTCTGACTTGGCAGGGTTGAGTAAAAGTCTTGTAAGGGCAGGCATGAAGATGTGTCACTGAAATACTGTTTCAGTATGTTATATATCACATCTGGGGTACAAGAAGTCTCAAGCAAGGGATCACTCCTGAAGCCTATCTTAACTACATCCCTGGCTTTCCCCATCAGCCTCCCCATTACCACCTCTATCTGTGACTGGACACCATAGTTTTGTTTGTTGAGGTACGATTTCATCAACTCAACCCATTCAGTCACCGTGTATTTGTCAGTCTTATCCCCCCTGAAAATAACAGGTTCCTTATCAGATTTCACAACGACTCTAACGTGTGAATTGTCATTCAATGTATTCATATTGCCAGTATGAGTGTTCTGGTACTCTGCGTTGTGTAAATTAGCACTACTGTGGTTAGCGCCACCAATAGCACCACTAGACAGGAGTGAGGCTACAATTGATTCACCTATCTGAGAGCCCAGCTGGTAAATCATATCACTGAACTGGTGTAATGTCGTATTTTCACCACTAGGTGTTGAGTGGTGTGGCCCATCCTGCGGCCCCTGCCCCATAGGTGACTCACCTAGATCCTGACTCGATCTTAAGTCCCTATCTCTAGCAGTCAACACAGGCGAAGCACCCACATCCCTCCCAACAGACCTACTGGGCTGTACATTTATCCCCATTACACCTCTACCCCTCCCGAAAGAGAAGTGACTAAGCTCAGACTCATCACATGGAAACTTGCAAGCCATTTTACCTCTAGGCAAGACAATAGAGAAGAAATGGACATATAAATAGAAAATAAAAGACAAATAAAATAAAGCTCATTAACAGATTTCATATACAGTGTATATAAACAGTGTGAAAATAACCAAAATCCTATCTTGTCAGTGATGCTTTGACAGTCCCGAGTACCTGACCATAATCAAGCTCCAGCACAAATGACGTTCCAACACGGAATTCCTCCAAACCACGCTGCACCCTCGGTCAGGCGATCTGCATCAAGCTGATCTTGAATCGCAAGGTCACGGCACCAGTGTGACGGTGGTCAAACTTAGGACTGACGAATACTGCAACTGCAACTGATTCTTTTATTCCTGTTCATGCAAATATCACAATTGGTACACAGCATCGTTGACAGGCAAACTTTTTCTGTGTCTCATTTAAACAACACATTAATCACGCACAAGTAAAACAGCGCACAAACAATTTAAACAACAATGCACATATTTCACACATATAACACTATTGTAACAGCAACATACCTGTTCATGCAAATATCACAATTGGTACACAGCATCTGCACCAATAAAATCAAATGTCAAAATTACGGAACGTGGAGAATGGGAAATTCCCAGCGAACTAGCTAGCTAATCAGTATGTATCATGATGAACCTCGTGGTATACAAAATATGATAAAACTCTCTGCCCATTGATAAAACTTATTTACAAACAACAAAATACATACTAATCATATAAACTACATGTAATATGTCGAAGTTGTCGACATTTATTGCATTCATCAATCTGTAAGTTTATAAATCATCAGGGTCATTTTGTACAGTGGACCTACCGTTGACAGGCAAACTTTTTCTGTCTAGTAACGGCAACAGTACACACATATAAACTGCCGACCTGCAGTACACCACAGCTCCAGAGGTGGCTCCAAAACACCAACATTATTTACAACTGAATTATGGCGAAACTCATTATATATACATTATATTGTTAAACGGATTTTTCAACTCCGTTACACACAGCGCGTAGTGCGCGTTATGGGAGCGGCGGCACTGCATACACACGTACAATCTCTCTCTCTTACACACACACACATACATACACACGTACAATTTCTCTTTCTTACACACACACACACACACACAAATACATACACACGTACAACCTCTCTCTCTTACACACACACACACACACACAATTATGAACAAAGGCTGACTACAATGAATATGAATTACACTGAATTGTTTTGGATGTTTTATCACCACTGGAGAAAAGTCCACTATAGGTCTCCCCCATACGTAAGGGTTGCAACAGTAAGGGTCCACAGTCAGAGTCTCTGACACCAACACTGCTCCTCACTATTCACGGCATCGCTGGCACACATACAATCTCTCTCTCTCTCTCTCTCTCTCTCTCTGACACACACACACACACACAAATATTCACGGCATCGCTGACACACTCCGTACGTCCCGTTTTGCAGAGTCAGGCGCATATTCAAGCAGCTTGGCCTGGAGGACTTCAGCGCTGTGAACATCCAGGTCCTGGGAGCGGAGGACACCTACGGGCCGCACGCCTCTGGCCAGGTAAGCCACGGCAGGTGGACCATATCTGGGGACATTTCGGTGAAATCTCGGGTCTCTGGGGGTGCCAGTGCTGTCCTTGCTGGCTTCCCTTATCCAGGCCTCCCACTGACTGAGCTCCACTCGTCTTTTTTCCTCTGGAATCTGCATGTTCGCACTGATTTGGCGTGAAGACTCGTCAATCACACCAAAACATGCTAACCGTCCCAAACCCACATTCCAACCAAATTCCCGCAATGGCTTCGCCCCCAGATGGGAATAATGTAAAACAAGTCTGGCTCCGTAAGACTAACTCCTGAATAATGGTGAATAACTAGCGGAGACATTTGGTGGACGTGTTTTCCAAGATGACTCACTTCTGCGATTCCAGATGTGGACATGTTGGTTGACACTTCACACAGTAAACCCTCTGTAGCTCTCTAATAGCCTACAGCTGTTGGCTGAACACTCAAAGTGTTTTTTGCTCTCGTGCTGTTGTACGCCACGCATGTCCTGTTTGTAGTTTCCAAGCCAGCTCAAGTGTTCCCCTTCACAAGTTTGTCCTCGTAAAAAAAAAAACGGAGACGTGCGCTTGCTGATTCTGTTTCTGTCCTGGTGCCTGTGATGTCCCTGTAGAGTGCCAGAGAGGTCGTGTTATGGATGGCTGTCCATCACAAACAGAAGAAGGCGCTGGAGATCTTTGCCAGAGAAATTGCGCCCGCCGGAACAGGCATGGGTGGGTGGCAAACAGGAAGTGACCTACACCACATAGTAGATTTCCTTTCCAATTAGTGCAGATTGAAGGTAATGTGTGGTTGTGTTGTTGACTGTTTAATACCCTGTTGTTTAATACCCTGTGTTTTGTGTTACTGCAGCTCCTGGGCTCCTAGGGATTGTTGGAGGCAGACCCAGAGCGTGCGTGCAATTTAAAAACTCCTGCTCACACAAACATACACACTCTTACAAATCACACAAACATACTCTCTTCCATTGTGTATTTTCATTCTCTTATATACAGACAGGACACAGTCAATCTCTCTCTCTCTCTACTTAAATCTTTGCCACTGTTATTCCTCTGTTTGTCATTTCTTCTTCTGCAGATCGCCCGTGCTGAAGCCTTTCTTCTTCCTCCATCCTAAAGCAGAAGTCAAGGTATATCTGTCTTCTACTTCATCTATCAATTTTTCCATCTGTTTTCCCAACCAGTCCATCCATCCATCCATCCATCCATCCATCTGTCTTTTCTTTCCTGTGTCTCAGGTTGATGTCCACCTGAATGGAGAGCTGGTGGAGACGCACACAGAAGTGACCCCATCTCCGGAAGCACTCTCATCACCCCCACCCTCAGGGACCCCTGAAACATCTGCAGGTAGCTTGACCTTTGTGACCGGGGAACTGACTTCATCCTGAAAGAAATCTCCCATTATTTTTTTATGTAATTCAAATGGGAATGTATTTACTGAATTGTTGTAAACATGTTGGTTTGTGAACTGCAATGAGAGAAGAAATAACGTATCTATAGATAATATGGACCATGATAGACCATGGATGGTATTGTACAAGTTTGTCTATTTCTTGGTGCTTGATCAATCAGTATATGTAGATATGAAGGTGTTATTTTTCTTTTTTTTTCCATGCTGACCTCAGCTGAAATGAAGAGGTTTGGATGGACCTTAGTTTTGCTTTATCTTTAGTCTCATCATTGGTAATTGTCATTGCTTATGTGTTGAAAAGTTCCACTTTTTCCCTGATGTTAAATAATAATAATAATTTTTATATATATACCATACCATATACTGTATATATATATTATATTGTAGCTCTAGTCTTCTCCCTTACTTGAGGCTGTATTATCTCTCTTGGTGACTCCAGTGACTTTTGGTCAGGTTAATATTAAGATCTGTTCATATTCCTATCGTCGTGTTGGACTTGAAAGTGTTAAACTGCCAAGCTTTCCGGTGGAGACCTCTGAAGAGTGCGGTCAGCACGTGGTGAATTATGCTTTAATTTATGATTCAATTTACAAAGTTGTCAAACAAAACCTTCGGGTCACGTGGGGCTTATCAAGCATCGTACACCCTTGGTGGTGAACTTGTAATGTTCAGTCATAGTTATCCATCTTGACCAGAGTTGTAGCGTATTCAATGACCAAGAGGCTTTTTAAATGTATGGAGGCCCCTCTTGTTGAATTCGTATGGCTCTAGTAGCATGGTGAAAGCTGTATGAGACTAATGCAGTAGGGTACATTTCTTCTGTCCTGTAAGTTGCTTTGAATAAACGCACAAATATGACACAATTTGACATATATAATATGACTAACATAAACAAAACAAGCATGAATGCCGGGGCCTCCTTCTTAGAGGTGTTCCGGCAGCTTCTCTGCTCTAACTGTCAGTCTGTGAGGAATGCTCTGAGCTGGGAGCGAGAGGGGGCAGGGTAAGAGAGAGAGGGAAAGAGCGCTTGCGCAAACATGGTCTGCTGTTTAGAAACACGACCACAGAAATGTTCTAACAGTGAGTCCATCTGTTCTAGATCTACCCAGCGGCCCTCACAACTATCGTCTAGAAGATTTAGCCTACACCAGGAGCGGGGACAAAGGTGACTCGTCTAACATCGGTGAGACATCTTCTTGTTTACGCACTACACAACCCTGGGAGTTTTATGTACTGTATATATATATATATATATATATATATATATATATATAAAAAACTGCCACTTTTTATAAGAAAAATATCACAATGACTTGATAAACTTGGCATAAGGCTGTTTTAGTATTTCAGTGAAAGCAAATCAAACTTCGGTTTAGGAGGATTGAATCAGGGGTGGAACAGACTACAAGATACCAAATAAATCCAGAAGTCACCCTAGGTTAATAGTGCTACTGATTGACTGTAGCCTACATCTGTGGATTATTAAAGAACAGTCATTTGTATGGTCCAGCTAGAGATAAAAATAGACCTACCATATAAATAGTGCAAACTAATAAGGCATCTCTATAGCCTGTCGGATAAGATTGTGTGTGTGTGTCTGTGTCTCTGTGTGTGTGTGTGTGTGTGTGTGTGTGTGTGTGTGTGTGTGTGTGTGTCAAAAGTCTATAAGCAGATGCCTATAACCAAAATATACATTGTATTTTTTATTTAGCCTAAAAAAAATAGAACACATATTTAATTGAATATTGTATTTTATTGCACCTACAATCTAATAATGAAATGATGTAACCCATCATTTAATTATTAGATTGTAGGTGCAATAAAATACAAAATACAAAAGCTTGGCAGTCTCTCACGTTCACATTCATCGTTACCTCTGTAGTGCTGGGTACCTCAAAGTTCCAAATGTGCACCGCGTAATCTGCTTGTTTTTTTGCTCGGCACTAAATCTGCTTATACTTTGGCCAGTAAACCCTTTCAGGCCACTCACTTCTGAACTAATAGTCTCAGCTTTTTCAACGGATGACCTACCCTCTTGAGCCATTGTGAGAATACTGCTGTTCGGATGACCTAACCTCTTGAGCCATTGTGAGAATACTGCTGTTGTGGGGCTCCAAAGCTACGGCGTCTACCCCACACTTCAAAAACGTATAACAAATTCCAAAGCAGAAGTCTACAACCAAGATATACGTCAGTTTTACATTTTTTTAGTATTTATTTTGTATTGGTTTAAATTGGGATTACAATATTTCATACATTCTTATTAAGACGTCAGTTTAAAATATGTGTTGTATTTTGTAATTTCTATATTCAAATTCGCGATTTAAAAAACAAAACAGGCCGTGTTTTTGTTTTCTCATATTTGTTTTGAAAATGAAAAATAAATGACCAAATTCACATGGATTCCACTAGGGCACAGTTTGCCAAAAAGCATTCTTGTGATTGTCTGTTAAATGTCAGCATTACAACACTCAAAAGTTCAAACCCACACACACACACGTGATGTTTTTCTTTTTCTTTTTCCTTGATGGCCTTGCACTAAAAGTACCATGACGACCTAGTAACATCACAAATGATTGCACTTTATCACAGCAAATAGTGGCAAGCCATGAACAAGTATGCCTTATTATTATTATTATTATTTTGGTTCAACCCATAGTTTTATAATCTCCTAGCTGGATAGATAGGAGTCAAACAGCTGCCACAGAGGTTGCACGTCATTTACAGCAGTGGTCATGATCTACAGCGCCATTAGGCTACCTCCGACTTATCTTACTTTATACAGCACTTCAACTCTGGGGGTGCTGCCAAGGAAAAAGTGGAATGTGTATAAAAATGAGAAATCAGAAAATACACAAAACATATATGTCAGCCGTATGGCCGTCTCCTTAGATTTTCGGAATGCCCAGGACACAGAAGTACCACAAGGGAGCCGTATATAAATATCTTTATTTGGAATAAAAACATTGACTATAATTTAAGTGTTAAAACATCTTAAAATCCAAGCAATATCCACAAGATAGTCCAGTTGCGAGCTGTCGTAAACAGTGAACCCTTTGCAGAAAACCGGGCCGTGATCTGTTCAATGTGGATAGCTTGGTGTAACGTCGTGGGCAACGCCCCCCTCGAGCCGACGGGATTCCCTGGACTCTCCCAGTGACGTCAGTCGCGGCCTTTGCGCCGGATATCGTGAACGTGGAGTTGTCTACAACGTTGGCTTCTCATGGTTCCAATGGTTCAGCAGTGTAGTTTTCGTCGGTTCCGGAAACGGCAAACAGCAGACCTCGGATAACCAGGGCAAGGGATCAGCACTCCGCAGGCCACGTACACAGTAACCATGGAATATGTACAAAGATAAAAGAAAAGCTTACATCCCTTCGCTCAGGGATTTATGAGTGTGGATCACCCAACCGGAGTTCTCCGGTATGATGGCGTGCTCTTGTCTGCTTCTACGTTGCAGCTTGTTCGTTCGTTGGTTCGTTGACTCGTCCGTTCGTTGACTCGTCCGTCCGTTGACTCGTCCGTCCGTTGACTTGTGGTCCCCGCCGGGCACCCAGTGATGTTGCAGCTCCCTCCTTTTATAGTCGTCCTCTTGCCCCTCGATCCCGTTCATTGGTAGGTTGATCATTAGTCCAGGTAATTAGTCCAGGTGGAAGTGATTAGGTGATTTGCCAGCTCATGGGAAGTCTGTGTGGGAAACGGTAGTCCATGCCACTCACACGGTGCACAAAAGATCACGCAATATGTAGTGAACATGCAAGATCACAGCAAACACATAAATGCCACCACAATCAATAAATGTCACCGCACGCTAAACACCGCAACCCAGAAACACACCCTTACATTCCCCCATACATTCCCAGTAGGCTGACAATTACCCCCCCACTTTAAACCTAGTCGTCCCGACTAGCATGGACTATACCGGTCAGGTCGATCACCTGAGTGGTAAGTCATTGATACTCTTAGAGAGCGGCAGCAACCGGGGTCCGGACAGCCCAGGATCGGCGCTGGCTGGCGCATCTTGGACGGGGCTGTCTGGCCCATAGAGAGGGTCGTCAGGGGTTGCTGGGGGCTCGGGCTCTCTTGGAGGTGCAAGTCTACATCCATAAAAGGTCAGGGGCCAGTAGGTCCTCCTCTGGCTTGCACCAGTGCCACTCTGGCTTGCGGTTCGCCCTGGTGGTGGTTCTGGTTCCGCTGCCATCGTAGGTTCTTTGTAATCGTCGTCGGGAATGTCTTAATGGGACCCGCTTACCTGGAAGGAGGTCAGGTGCGCGGGCCCGCCGACCATAACGCGCCTTGTCTCGTTCTTGCTGTTACAGGGAGTGCTTTAAAACCCTGGCCTAGTTAAGGGTGAAGCCGTAGTAAGAGGCCCACGGCTCGGTAAAATATTAAAACTATCGGGCTAGCCCGAGTGGTCTTCTATGTCACTGGGCATCCTGCCGTACTACGCCAGAAAAAGAGATGTCACCCGTATGGCTGTCTCCTTAGATTTTCGGAATGCCCAGGACACAGAAGTACCGAGGGGGCCGTATATAAATATCTTTATTTGGAATAAAAACATTGACTATAATTTAAGTGTTAAAACATCTTAAAATCCAAGCAATCTCCACAAGATAGTCCAGTTGCGAGCTGTCGTAAACAGTGAACCCTTTGCAGAAAACCGGGCCGTGATCTGTTCAATGTGGATAGCTTGGTGTAACGTCGTGGGCAACGCCCCCCTCGAGCTGACGGGATTCCCTGGACTCCCCCAGTGACGTCAGTCGCGGCCTTTGCGCCGGATATCGTGAACGTGGAGTTGTCTACAACGTTGGCTTCTCATGGTTCCAATGGTTCAGCAGTGTAGTTTTCGTCGGTTCCGGAAACGGCAAACAGCAGACCTCGGATAACCAGGGCAAGGGATCAGCACTCCGCAGGCCACGTACACAGTAACCATGGAATATGTACAAAGATAAAAGAAAAGCTTACGTCCCTTCGCTCAGGGATTTATGAGCGTGGATCACCCAACCGGAGTTCTCCGGTATGATGGCGTGCTCTTGTCTGCTTCTACGTTGCAGCTTGTTCGTTCGTTGGTTCGTTGACTCGTCCGTTCGTTGACTCGTCCGTCCGTCCGTTGACTCGTCCGTCCGTTGACTCGTCCGTCCGTTGACTCGTGGTCCCCGCCGGGCACCCAGTGATGTTGCAGCTCCCTCCTTTTATAGTCGTCCTCTTGCCCCTCGATCCCGTTCATTGGTAGGTTGATCATTAGTCCAGGTAATTAGTCCAGGTGGAAGTGATTAGGTGATTTGCCAGCTCATGGGAAGTCTATGTGGGAAACGGTAGTCCATGCCACTCACACGGTGCACAAAAGATCACGCAATATGTAGTGAACATGCAAGATCAAAGCAAACACATAAATGCCACCACAATCAATAAATGTCACCGCACGCTAATCACCGCAACCCAGAAACACACCCTTACATTCACCCATGCATTCCCAGTAGGCTGACATATACAACTGTTATACAGTAGGTCTGTTATTCGTTGTAAATATTGTTTGCTCGAATGTATGTTTATTTTTTTTTATTTTTATTTAATTACATTTTTAAGGAGTTATCGCGCGGCATCCTATCTTTTACCCGTACCTGAAGAAGCACCTGAGTGCCTCAGTGGTGGAGGAGTACTTCCAGCACCTCATCCAGCAGGACGGCACCCACAGGCCATCCGTCACCAGGTAAGGTTAGGGTTAGACACCTGGGGAACCTGGGGACTGTCACCAGGTAAGGTAAGGGTGAGGGTTAGACACCTGGGGAACCTGGGGAGTGGCACAAGGTAAGGTTAGGGTGAGGGTTAGACACCTGGGGAGTGGCACAAGGTAAGGTTAGGGTGAGGGTTAGACACCTGGGGAGTGGCACAAGGTAAGGTTAGGGTGAGGGTTAGACACCTGGGGAACCTGGGGAGTGGCACCAGGTAAGGTTAGGGTGAGGGTTAGACACCTGGGGAGTGGCACAAGGTAAGGTTAGGGTGAGGGTTAGACACCTGGGGAACCTGGGGAGTGGCACCAGGTAAGGTTAGGGTGAGGATTACACACCTGGGGAGTGGCACAAGGTAAGGTTAGGGTGAGGGTTAGACACCTGGGGAGTGGCACAAGGTAAGGTTAGGGTGAGGGTTAGACACCTGGGGAGTGGCACAAGGTAAGGTTAGGGTGAGGGTTAGACACCTGGGGAACCTGGGGAGTGGCACCAGGTAAGGTTAGGGTGAGGGTTAGACACCTGGGGAGTGGCACAAGGTAAGGTTAGGGTGAGGGTTAGACACCTGGGGAACCTGGGGAGTGGCACCAGGTAAGGTTAGGGTGAGGATTACACACCTGGGGAGTGGCACAAGGTAAGGTTAGGGTGAGGGTTAGACACCTGGGGAACCTGGGGAGTGGCACCAGGTAAGGTTAGGGTGAGGATTACACACCTGGGGAGTGGCCTGAAATCCAACTGTTATATTCAGTGGCATCAGTTAGACTGAAGTGTCAGATCTTCGTGCATAGAAAGATGTCACACGCCTGTCAGTAAGTGAGGCTTTCATGTGTGTGTGTGTGTGTGTGTGTGTGTGTGTGTGTGTGTGGTGTGTGTGTTCTCAGGTTTGAGTTGCCAGGCATCCATGGCCTTAACTTTCTCCTGCAGAACTCCCTCGGTGGGGGAGGGATTTCTTCGTTACGCAGTGACCCTCAGGTATGACATACACATGTACACACAACGCAAGCACACAAATACAAACATCCTGTCATAAATATGTTATAACGAATGCCCTGTTCTGTGAATAATCATCATGACCATTGACATCCAATGATTTGACAGTGTCATTTTACCACCAGTGACAATAGGCAATAACAGCTTGTGTCACATGTCACTCATAGCATCATACTGTGAAGACAAATATGGTTGTACTTACATCACTGGACATTGACTGTCGTAACTAATGGACAGGAAATTACATTTTTGATATGTTTATAATGTGCTTCTGTTAGTAAGTGGGTTTGACTAATGTGCTACCCGTACTCTTAGGAATGGAAAGTAATGGAAAGTAAAGTACTTAGATGAGAAGGATGTAGAATTAAAACCCCTCTAATTACCCAGTTTGTAAGCACAATGCTTGTAAGTCTACTGAAGAAGAAAAAATGTGACAGGAAAATAGAAATAATAGTTTTAAAAATCTGTTCTCCGTATTCTTTTAGGGCAAAGGTTATGGACAGATGCTACTTGACTACGAACTGAAGGGACTACCTGATCTAAAATCACTGGTGGACTAAAGCAGGGCCTCTTATGTTTTTGAACATTGGTAACACTTTAATGAACAGAATATTTTTATATCCAATACAGCATTAGAATGTCAGTATGAAACAGGATCTGTATAGATATAATTTGTATTTCATAACATGACTAAGATTAAAAATAATAATAAAAGCAGAGTTTATGCTATTTTGTGACACACCAAACTGCTGCTCTTGTCACAATGTGTGACTACACTTGCACATTTCAGAAAAAAAAACCTTCAAACTGCTACTGTTTGGACAGTGAACCGTCCTGAAACTTCCACCCTAATCATACTGGGACACCCTGTAACAATTACACATGTGTTGCTAATGTCTACCAAATCCCCAAGACAAGGGAGACTTTGTTACTTCTTGTAAGTAAATCTTCCTCTCCCTCTGTTTGTGGTAGACTTTGAATGGCTGCGTGGAATTTTTGGATCATGTTACAGTGTTGGCGATGAAAGAGTAATTTTGACCATAATGCTGACTTCCTGTTTTGAAGTAGTCCCATTGAGCATAGCAAGCATGTCTATCACAAATGGCTTCCCTTAGTCTGTTATAGTAATGTTACATTATATTATCAAGCCCATATATACACAATCAAGCGCAAAACACACTAAATTACTAAATGATAGCAAGATAAATTCATGGATAAAAGAATTAAGATATTAAAATGGTAAATTATGCTCATATGTGGAATTGTATAGATGGACGCAGTTAGTTTTGATTCCACCATCGATGTAGCCTAGCACATTTGAAAGTTACTTGTGTCATGTAATTGTAATACAGTTTTTGAATCACACACACACACACACACACACACACACACACACACACACACACAGACACACTCAGACACACACACACAGACAGACACACACACACACACACATACACAGAGAGAGACACACACACACAGAGAGAGAGACACACACAGACACACACACACACACACAGACACACACACACACACACAGAGACACACACAGAGAGACACACACAGACACACACACACACACATGCCGACACACACACACACACACACACACACACACACACACACACACACTCAGAGTCACACACAGAGAGACACACAGACACAGACACAGACACACTCAGAGACACACACAGACACACACACACACACAGAGAGAGAGACACAAAGACAGAGGTAGAGATAGATCTTTCCATTATCATTGACATTTCCACAAGACAAATTCCATTAGCACCTGCATTGCATCACACTGTAATTGCTGTTCCAGATTAGAAGAGATTAGAAGAGAAGAGTTTCAGTGTTTCAGGTCTGGTCTCGCTTAGCTTACTCTGTTCAGAACTCTGAAACACATGGTACGGCTTCGATGCTTCTGAGGAAGATTTGAAGCAAGGGGCTGCCAGACTCCTCAAAAGCAAAAACTGCCCCAGTGAATTACAAAGAAAACAAGTCGAAAAGCAAATGATTCAACTAGACACATAGAGCTGCCCATTTAGTATTGGCTTGCGTATTATAGAGCAATTGTACTGCATGTTTTTCTGGTACCTAAAGCATGCAGATGTTTCTGTCAAGGCCAAATTGCATGGACCCTCTGTGTTAGATCCTGTCTTTAATGGTGGTTCGTTAAAAAGGGGGCCCCTCACACTTCAAGACGGCTGTAAACCCAGGTCTGGAGTCGAGTGATTACTTTCATCTTAATCAGGAACAGGGAGTCAATGTGTCTGCTGGTTCTTAAGGATATTATAAATAATGGCAAGATTACAGTATCTAATTCATGCATAGCAGGCTAGTCAGTGTCTGTTTACTCACTTGCACCAACACATTACATCACACAATGACAACACTATCCTTTTCTGAGGTGTCGGACTAGTAGTCGATTGGTGCCATTTACTGTTTTGGCGCATCTACGGCATTTCTGCGTTACTCTGCCCTGGGCTGCCCATTGTAACTCTAGCACAGCAGAGAAGATCAAATTAAATACACAGTTGCACAGCCAGTATAGCTGTGTGAAATCTAGTAAAGCCAGGAATTCTATAAAAGTGTCTCTAGGCACACAATTCACGCGGCTAGTAAACATTCTCCCACAGTTGTGAAACTCACCGAGTGTTTCTTGACCTAACAATGACCCAACTGTCGCAATCGTCTCTATTTTCTTTTTTGGTCTGTTAATGCTGACCCTGGCCCTTGTATAAAAACATAGTTTGTCACTCCCCGTAAATGACCACACATGACCTTGTCAGGAACCTCAAAACCACAGGCTCTCTTAAATGAAAACCACAGCCACAGTGGGTCATCACAGTTCTTCCCTACTCAACCATGTGCTACATTCACATTTAATTATTTTAACTATTTTATTTTACACTTTTGGAGCTTTGCCATGTGAAAAAAGTATGCGAGTATGTATACATTCAGTGTAGATCCGTCTTCCAGCCTTCAGCTGTCGTTTGTACTCACACAACAGACTTTGTGTGTGTTTATGGTCAATTGTGAATCTATTGTGTGAACATTATAACATTGCAAGGAGAAAATTCATTTATCAAACAGCCGGTGATGGCTGAGGCAACAGGTAATTGTGGAGCACAACTTGTTAGCATTCCCTCCATGCATTCAGCAGTGACAGTGAGTAAGCACTCTCTCGCTCCTCACACTCTCACTCTCTCTCACACAAACAGACACCCGTCCTTTCTCTTTCTCTGAGATGTGCCATGCATGACAAATCAGATGTATTCGCACCAACACTCTCACTCTGCTCTTCCAACTCTGTCTTCTACCCACCACAGACACACACACACACACACACACACCCACCCACAGTCCCTCGCAGTCACACTGAGAAACAAGCCGGGAAGATAAATGTCTCCGCATCCATCATCGGTTCTTTCCTGAAAGCCCCTGGGCTTCTGGGGGGTCAGTGGGTAATCTTACTCCCAGCGAAGCATTAACCACATGCAGGGCTGCTATTGATACTCGCTGCAGCCCCGATCACTCCACATGTCAATCAATGGGGTGAAGGGGCTGGGATCCCTGTGGCTAAATCCTCTTAAATCAAGTCAACCCATTATCTGTCTTTTCTTTTCCTCTGAGAGAATCGGAATCTGAATTTCCCGTAATGGCGTACTGGTCATTAGCTCACTCATGAGAGGTTGGCACAAACTTGGGTTGATTCAGCCTGCACTTTTTTTGGCCAATGCAAATGTGAATAAATGGTTTTGTCCTAACTTTAGAGGCAATGTTCTGTCCACTGTAGTCTTAAGCACTTGATTGCGACCCAGTTGCAGGCCAGATGGATGAGTGGGAAAGGAATGGAAAAGCTGATGTCGTTAGGTGCAGGTAACTTTGTGGTAATCCACAGACTGGAAAAGAGCAAGTTGGAGAAGTGCCAGTGGACTGTTCTTGGGGGGGAAAAAGCACTCCATCATCATGATCAAAGATGCCAGCATTACCATTTCATTTTTTTTTATAGTTTTATTTGCATTAAAATAGATAGTTTAAAGTTTACATAACATTTTCTGTGTTATGCTGCTTTTTTCTTTTTTTAAATATAATTTTTCTACTTTTGCATATCACAATTTCATTCAATACTATAGTGTTATAGTCTAGGCTGTGTTTAATTGAGTGCAGGTGTGGCCGATGGGCTTCTCGGGAGCGACGCCCACTCCTGGCTGGTTGTAAAGGGGTCAGTGGTGCTCGTGCCAGCTGGGTTGTAATTGATGCCACATGGCTATAGCGAAACTCTCCGACCACAGGCAAACAAATAGTCCGCCAAAAAACCCAGCGACGGCAGTTTTTTTCCCCATTCCTAGAGTCTGTCCTCTGGTTGTTCTCAGTTATTCGCCAACCAAAAAAACTGAGTCAGGATAACTTGCAGTAGTTAAAATTATCGAAAGAGGGAACTCATTCTGAAACTCCCCGTTAAAACAGATCCCATGTATGCGCCAAGCCATTTGTGGCTATTTTTGAATATTTGCGTTTCACCTATTATTTGCGTAAGAAACGAGATATTTGCCGATGAAATCATCGTTGAGGTGACAACGGTCCAAAAGTTCCAAATAATGTTTTCCCTGCAATCCCTCCAGTGGCGTCAGATGAACTGTGGTTGAAGGTGACATGCGAGGTCATGACACCCACAACTGTTGCGCTTTGGCATTCTCATGTGCGCTATAAACCCGGTACAAGTAACACCTCTCGTTTCACGGAGTCGTTCCAGTGGCCTTTTCACTGATGGCGTGATGTCATCTCCCCCCCTCCCCCCTCCATCTACCCCCACGGCAACAAGATGCGTCTGAAACTTTGTGAGAACTCTGTCGGCTGCGTGTCCGCGAAAGACTCATGATGCTAGATTCACTGACTTACCTTCTGGAGAGAGTCTTTCTCCTCGCGCATTTTAACATTTTTAGTCTAATCCCTTCAGAAGAAGAGAAGCGTGAAAAGTCTTGCGAAGCCTCTCCTCGGGTGCTGCAGAGAGGGGATCTCCTGGAGGTCCCTCGTACTTTGTTCACCCATTTCGGCATCTACTTGGGGGACAACAAAGTCGCGCATTTAATACCGGATATTGTGCCCATGCTGACGGGCTATAAGTGTCAAATTCAGAAAAGCGTAACGAACAACAGATTGCTGTTGGGGGTGCTTTGTAAGCAGGCGACTGTGAGAGTGGATTCGGTCGAGGACTTTGCGTATGGTTCACCTATCCTAATTAACATCATGGACCACGACGTAAAAGAAAGACCGTTACCTAACGAAGAAGTCGCCAGAAGAGCGGAGATGCTTATCGGTAAAGTTCAATACAGCTTGATGTGGAACAATTGCGAGCATTTTGTTACCTACTGCAGGTACGGCTCAGCCATATGTCTTCAAACGGACAAGGTAAGTAAAGTCTCCATCCAGCCACATAATGTAAGGCTACGTAAATTAAGTTGTTTTGCTTCAGCTTTTAGGCTGTAGCGTACCTGTTAAAATCATGTTATTCTTAAACTAAGCCTATGTGGTTGTGCCAGTAGCCTACCGATTCTGTATTTCACTATGGTTTGATTTGTATCTTTCTACATCCAGGCTAGCCATTCTTTAGTCAGTGGCGCCAAGCTAATCGCTTATTCTTACCATGGATATGTCTCGAAGTGTGTGTCAGTAGGGCATTTCAGTCGTAATATTTAGAAGTGCATCCAACTTTGCCTGCGTCAACGCGCATTCAGGCTGCTCGAGTAGCCTAATTGGCCTTATTAGAGCGTGTTCATTTGTTGTTCAGTAATGGACGACACTTGGGCAACACAAGACGTTCGGGGCTTTAATAGCCACTCAGCAATGTTGATGGAAAATCTGGGTCACCCAGAACAGGGCTCTCTTTTCAACGTCTGGCAGCTTAGGCGCACAAGTGAATGAAAAGTTATGCAACCCAGGTCCTGTCTTTTAAAAAGTTGTTTTCACCGCCTCTCTCTCTCTTTTATGTGTTCTCTTGTAGTTTCTAGAGTTCCTGAAATCGATTATACGGGACCAGCGGAGTATCCTTCTCACAGCTTTTTTGGGACTTGTGTCCATTGGTTGCGTGGGAATTGCGCCTGCCACAATTTTCCCAACCATCCTGATCCCATTCACGTTATGGATGGCGAGTTAATGGACTTATTTGGACTCTTTGTAAATTCTTCCATGAATGGAATATGTACATATGTGAGCAATGGGGTTATGTTTGACCCACTGTACATATAGTGAGCATGGCTTGTAGATATAGATGGCACAGAGAAACATTTTTTTATGGCAATTGTTTAGACTGAACTAAACTTGTAGCTCGATACATAATGTATGTTATTTTGACATGTATTTCCCTCACTGGTTGTATTTAGTGTTTTTTATATTAAAATACAGTTTATACAGTTTGTTGTAATGGAATGTTTTAAACCAATGCCTGTTACGAACCTCACACTTTTCCAGTATTGTCAGTAAGAATGTTGCAGAAAGCCTCATTCAATTTTCGGTCCACTTTTCATTCTGCTTGGTTAGACTTTCCATATGAGGGTTCTTCCACTTCAAATCCGCAAAAGCCTTCTGCTGGACCATCTCAGATTTTCTTGAATGTTTTAATAATAATAATAATAATAATAATTCATTTAATTTGTAATGCACTCTTAATTCAGAAGAATCTCAGAGTGCCAAGAGTACCACATAAAGTGTGACCTTCCAAACTAATACTTACAAATGTTAGTTTGATATATCAAATACTTGTTGGTTTTGGCGTGTTCACAGACTGGGGAAAAGTTTAGGATTTGTTATCTCAATAAGTTTTCATGTTAGAGGCTTCAAATTTTTAACAGATAAATTACTTCTATATTTAGTTTCCTGTTAACTTTACAAGAGGATTGTGTTCATAGTCACAGTTTTATCAATGTGTGAAATCTGGGAAAAAACTCTTTTTGAACACATTTAACTGCCCTATTACACAGCAGACATCTGGCAGATATGTTTATATAGTTTACAAAATATAATTATGAGATGTCTGTATTGCATTTTTGTAGGAGGAAGTTTTGAGCATGAATCTAGAAAATACACATTTTCAATCTTATTTTAGCTGCTCACTGAACAGGTATGATGAGGTGTACAAATAAAACAAACACTTTGCAAGAAAGGTGATCAGGTTTTGGAATTTCAAGTTGGTGCCAGGACTGTGTAAGGTCCAAGAGGCATGGTTTTATGCGTCAGTTATACCTCGGATAGCCAGCAGATGTCAGATGTCAAAACATCATTTTCCTGAAAACCTCAATATGCAGGAGAAACCAAAATGTCAGCAACATGTCATGTCATCTCATCACACATCCAGTAATTCACTTACATAGTACAATCATGCTTGAGGTAAAACACAGCTGGTCTTGGTCTAACAGATCCAAGGTATAACTGTCACATACAAAATGATATGTGTGAAATATATAAAGTGACTTATGAATACATATGATAACCTTAAACTTGGTTGTAGCTCTAGTACCTACTTGAGATTCCAGAACCTGATAGCCCTTAAAATAATGTTTGTCTCTAATCTGGAAAAGTGTATGTCTTTTATACATCTTGTCATATCTATTCAGTGAGAAGGCCTTTTCAGAAAAAGAATTTTTTTTCTAGATTCATGCTTCAAAAATCGTATACAGACATCTCATAATTATATTTTGTAAACTTAAAAACAACAATCAAAGCCATTTGTTTTGTCGGATCCTGTGCCATTGGGCAGTTAAACCAGCAATATGGAGTTCTGTTCCTAAAGTAGTAAGCTAACTACCTAAAAGGCATGCAAAAACCTTGCAAACACCACCAACAGCCCAGCTGACACTGATAGAAGCTTGCCAACACACTAACTGATGTCTTTTGGCAGTATAGCTGGCAATGTGATGCATGTGAAAGCTTTTCTTCCATTGTTGCAGGGTGTTCCAGCCCAGAACTACATAGGGCATATCTTGGATGGCTAGTGGGGAAGACACAGGTGGTTTATCTGTCCTTCACATGACCATATGCTATCAAAATGATTTTGAGGATGGTGCCAAAACTAGTTGCCTATAAAACCATACCTCAAAAAGTGTAAAATTGTTGCATAGTGTCACTTTAAATTGGAGGGGGGTTTCTTAATTTTTGGGGATATCATGCATTGGATTACACTGCGACTATCCTCTGGCAAAGGTTTAAACTAAATATAAAGGTTATTATCTGCTCAAAATTTGAAGCCTCTTGCATGAAAATATTTTGAGATAATAAATCCCAAACTTTGCCCCAGTCTGTGAATGCACCAAAAACAGCAAGGGGTTCCTTTGTCAGATTTCTTTTCTCAGAAAGTATTATATATGTCAACCTAAATTTGAGCAAATATTAGTTTAGAAGGTCACACTTCATAAAATTGGTACAACTGGTAAACTTGATATAATTGTCAAGAAAATCTGAGATGTTCATGTAGAGGGCATTTGCTGATTTGAGGTGGAATGTCCCATGAAGGAAGAAGCCCTTACTGTGACCATTATACCACTATAACTCAAATAAAATGTCAAAATGGTTCCTCTAAATTGTAAACATTATGGATGGGGATAAACACATATAACCTATTTATACAGTATCTTGGTTTTGGTAATTCACCTGATAATTGGTATCGATAATTCACCAGTTGCCATTTGTCACTCAGCCTCATTTCAGTGGGTTTGCTAGTAAGTGCAAAATGACTTCCCTGGGGAAAATGTTAGCGGTCAGAAGGAGCTAGTGGATAGCTGGAGTTCACACTAGAGAAGAGACACTGTGGTCTACCTCTGTGTGACACAGGAAGGATAAGCGTAATACTCTGGTCTACAGGAATGGTACTTCAGGATTGGATGAACTATCCCTTTAATGAAGGAACTCCATATAGAGAAACTTGTTTTTTCCTCCTTGAATAGTACTTGAATTGAATAACCAATAATCCGATATAACCTTTACTTTCGAGTTTACTTTTAAAATTCTTGTCCCGTGTGTGAAAATTAGACTGACATACATACATACATACATACATACATACATACATACATACATACATACAGTATATCAGTTTCGCTCATAGTGACACCAGATCCTTGATTATACTGGTTTCATTATACTGGCTATTAAAATGAACACGGTCTCTCTCATGCTGTGTGACCGGGCTTGTTTATGTGTGTGCATGTACACTTCTTATGTGCTTGTGGTTTTATGTCCACTGCACTCCACTGTCACAGCCACACCACAGACTAATTAGATTGGTTGTGTCCTCCGACTCAGTACTCCCCACATGTCTCGGACTGTCTCTCCCGCTCTCCTCCTTCCATGGAAGTATGTGAAACCGCAGGAAGAGCCTGGAACAAACACATCCAGGGCCTTCTCTTCCCGTATGTGTTCGTACATCTGTTGCATTCTGAACAAGAAATTAGAAACAATTAGATCCATCCTGCAAACCAAAGTCCACAATTATGCAAGTGTAGAAGCTGTGAAGCAATCAAGAAAAAATCCCTCATTTAGGGGTTTTAAGAGAATGTTTTTTAACCCCAGAAGAATTACACCACAAGACGCAGTATGAAGCAACACATGGATTATTGTCTATAATTATCTTGCCCTTTCTGTGTCGTGAAATGAGAACAACTCTCAGACTGATTTGGTGCTCAAAGGAAAAAAAAACAAAGCTGCACGCAAATGGCGAGCATGGAGGAAAGGCATTGTGAAACCCTCACAATGTTCTAAATGAGCCCATGTGATTGTCCAAAGCCATATGGTTTCTTTGTTTGTTCTGCCAGAAAATGCAGTCGCCGGGCGTCTAATCCTGCCCTCCCCTCGGTTTTGCCAAACTTCCTCACAAATAAAAACCCCACTGGGTCCAAAGCGCTGGAGGCCACAGGCTGATTCTTCCCCCTCTCCTTAGGATGGCTCTGCTGCGGCTCCTGAGCATGTTCTTTCTCACCATAACCACCACCAAGAAGAAGCAAGAACAAGAGAAAGAGGACATAAAGGTCAATGAGAAGGTACGCAAGTATGACATATCGCTCTACAAGAGGGGGGACCTCCTGGAGGTGCCGCGCACCCTCTTCACCCATTTCGGAATCTACCTGGGGAATGACCGCGTTGCACACCTGATCCCCGACATCTTGCCCGTCTTCTCGTCCAACCAGAACACCATCGGCACCATGGTGACCAACCTGCGGCTCATCCTGGGGGCCATCGCCAAGGCGGCCAGCGTGCGCGTGGACTCGGTGGAGGACTTTGCCTACGGCGGGGACATCCTCATCAACCCCATGGACAAGGTGTGCAGCCGGCCGCCCTACGATGGGGAAGAGGTGGCCCGCCGGGCAGAGAAGCTCATGGGTCCGGTGGACTACAGCCTCCTGTGGTACAACTGTGAGCATTACGTCATGTACTGCCGCTACGGGACCGTCATGAGCTTCCAGACCTTCCAGGTAGGAGGAGGAGAGCACGCAAGTGTCACACTTATGTTTTGACCACCACTAAAATTCTCCCGTCTCTGTAGTCTGTAGACTATATACTAACTAAACTGGAAGCACAGCAAAGCATGGATTCAGTTCAGACGCTTAATATCCCAAAACATTCCTGGTTGTCCTGGGTAAAGAACTGTGGCTTAGCACATTTCTGCTCTCTTCTCAACCATTCTCATTTTGTTCTTTCTTCACAGAGCACAGAGGTTTAAGTTCCCATGAACTACATTCTATTCACAAAGAAAAACATCCACGTCACCCTTTAGCATGTGTGGTCAAATGTCTGTTCTTGGAAAAGATTCAAAGTTTGCCTGAGCTGAACTGAGCATTACCCTACATGATTTACTGTGCTTTGTAATAGTGCAGGATATGAGTTAGCCAACCAGACTAAGCCCCTGTTGCTGCAACTGCAGAGGGAAAAAAAAGTTCCCACCGGCTCTTAAAAGTGTGATTAGAGTAGGCTACATTGTGAAATATTCACAGTGGTCAAATTAGTTTTTCTTCCACTGTAAGGACTTAAAATAAAATAAAATATTGTGCATCTATCTGTATTTCTACCTACTCTGCAATTATATAAATAAGAACTCTCAGTGTGTTTGTGTCAGTCAATGGCATTTGTGGATTTTAGTGACATGGCAGAATCTTTTTTTCAGGTCTTTCTGGTTTATAGTTCCCAAGAGGAAAATCCAATGGAGATTAGGGCCAACCAATTTCTACAACAATGCATCCCTTCGTCAGATGTTAATGCAAGGAAAATCATGTTAGAGTGGTCTGCCTAATCTGCCTAAACTCTTTGTCTCTACCTAGTGGTGAAGCATAAATCCGAAAATCATTTTTTAACGCTCCACTTTTTCTTCTCTTCCTTTCCTCGTCAGTTCTGTAAAGGAGTTCGGAAGATCTTCTGCAGTAAAAGGTTCTCCTTCGTGAGTGCATTAATCGGTGTGGCCATCATGGTTTCCCTCCAAACGGATCCACTTTACACTCTGCTCCTCACTTTCTTCATCTCCTTCCACATCTGGATGGCTTCCTGAATTTACATCACAACCTGGGTGATAGACCAGACCAGAAAAAAACATGAAACTAATGAAATGTCTTGGAGTTAAGCCATTTTTAAGGTCTACATTATCATTATTACTTTTAATGATTGGCTAAACCTGTCAATTGCAATTTATATCGGACTCATACATGTATAGGCCTACAGCATCTAGAAAGCATAGTCGCTTGGCCGGTGGTGGGTGTTTTCCAGTGTAATTGACAGATACAATTTTCAGATACGCTGCTTATAACTGATGTGTACATTTTCAAAATGTTATTTCAGAGCAGGCTTGTCATTACTGTACTGAGAGGCTCTGGATGGAAGTCGAATGTAAATATCTAAGTTAATTTCTTTATTTTGTGTTGTATTCTGACACATGTGTAAAGTGCATTAAAACGGTTTGGTGTTGTGGATCAGTGCTTTATCGTAGAGTTCATGGCTATTTATTGTTACGGCCTGAAAATAAATCAAACCGCTGGATATGATATTAACCTGCTTGAAGTGAGGGGTGGGGGTTGGGCCTGTGGGGTCATCCTTGACACAAACTAGCGCGCAGTGTTGCCAGGTCCGCGGTTTTCCCGCGGAATTGGGCTACTTTTGAAGTGTTGCCGCGGGTTGAATTTTTTGTCCGCTGGTTCGGGTAGACCTATTTTGCATGCAAATTACATGAATGTCTTTAAATAAAAATCCATATTTTAAATGAAATCATTTATTTATACCCAAATCCTACCAAACTGACTCCAGATCAGCATGTACACACATGGACATGGGACACGCCCACATACACACACGAACGGTGCGTATTATTAATGATAATATACTGTATCTAATTACACAAGGCCATTTTAGGACCTTGATGAAAGAACTGTTTAGGGAAAACTGCTTTTAATGCTGGCATATTAAACATTTGGTGTTACTTTGTAGATATTGCAATACATTTGGCAATGATAGCAATGCTGTTGGACTTTAAAAGCAGTGTATATGGTTTGGCAGGGGCATATTTTGAGTTCTGATATTGGGCTGGTTTTATTGGCCATTGGGCTGGTTTTGGGCTGGTTTTGATTGGCCATTGGGCTGGTTTTGTCACACAGACCTGGCAACCCTGCTAGCGCGTTCTATGCGAGTTTAAGAATCCTGTCAGCAGCCAGAGGGCACACTTACACTAACTGAAAACTTCTGGGGAGTGAACAGGTACTTCTACAAAAATAACTCTCAAATTGATAACATTTTCGGTGAATTTATCTTCAGATATTTAAACGATTCGGGTACCACATTGGATTTATCCTTGTCAACACACTGGTTATCAATTAGCTAATTTAGCTAGCTAACGTTAGCTAAGTTGACCTGGCTAGCTTGCTAGCTAAGGTTCGATAGCTCGTGCAGCCTGTCAAAATTTTGATAAATTATATATTGCTTTTGCTATCTAGCTCGTAGTGGCTTTGTGCTGTAGCTAAACTGTCAAGTGTTCAGTTGGAGACATATTAGTTAGAACCGAACGATAGGAAGGTTTAGGATACATTTTGTCAGTTGACCAACTAAGCTGTCATTGTGCAGTTATGGCAATAGCGCTTATGCCTTTGGTTAGTACACCATTTTAGCGAACATAAAGGAGGAGTAAAAGCGACGTATGTTACATTAGTTTTTACATTGTTATACATTTAAATTAATTGAGTTACCATTCATAGTACACTGTCGTGTGGGAAAGGCTCATGTTTACTAATTGAGCTTTTTTAGAGCCAGAATTAAATTGGCTGGCAAGCTAGCTATGCAATCTATGCAGACTAAACTAAGTTCCCGCCGAAGCCCCTTGATGAAATCAAGGCAGCCAAAAGTTGCCTAGAATCCAGTTTGAACGAGAGCATCACCTGTTTGTGCACAGTTCATAGTTTGAAAATTAATTTTACAGTTATTGTATACCCCAAGAGTCAGTGAAACAATGTCCGATTGTTATGCAGTAAAATTGTTGAACCAAGCACAACTAACCGTATAGAATGTTTCAGCATGTTTTGATTCACATCACAAACACTTGCTAGCTAGCCTAATGGTATGTAACGTAGCCTAACATTGGCTAGAGCAGATATCTATGTTTACCTATAGAATATATATGTATCAACATGAATGGAATCCATGTTATGACCCTGGGGCCAAAGGTTAGACCTGCCCTCTAGTTAATGTTTTACATGTCTAAATATGAATTGATTCCTCTGTTGAAATTACTTATAAAGGGGACACTAAAATGTTCCCAGACCCCATACACCTAGACTTGGTATTTGTTATTGAGTCTGCACTAAGTCACTAAGGCAAATGTACATTCACAGCCAATAAATAAGAAGCCATGGATGAGAATGGAAATATGACCAGAGAAGACAGCCGACTTGAAAGCCCAAATGAAGCGGCACTGTTAGCTCTGCTGGAGAAGACCGGCTACAGTATGGTCCAAGAGAATGGCCAAAGGAAGTTCGGTGGTCCACCTCCAGGTATAGGGAACATCATGTTTCTAGACACAATTCATCCCTAACACACTGGAGTTAACAGATAGTAAAGGTCCTTACCCATGGAAGCAATACTCATAATTATTATGAGGGTGAAATTGTAAACATGTGCTGTGGGTCTAAGACCTCAAAGGGATGTTCCATGTTATCTTTGAACCCCTGAAGATTTTTTGCAGAAGTCCTACACATAATTTAAGGGTACCTTCTAATCTAGCTGATAGTCAGAGTTTGGGACAATAGCATAGCATAAGAAGAACTTTTACAGCTTTTACCATAGAACTTTTTTGTAAGAGGAACTCATTGGTGACGTGTTGATAATGTGGATGAGGTTGTTGAAGGTGCGTGTGTGAGTTTGTTAGCTCATAAATAGATACTGTTTGTGTGTGTGTGTGTGTCTGCGTGTGTTGGATCTGTTAGGTTGGGAAGGCCCTCCTCCTCCTCGGGGCTGCGAAGTTTTTGTGGGCAAGATCCCACGGGACATGTACGAGGACGAGCTGGTGCCCGTGTTCGAGCGTGCTGGCCGCATCTATGAGTTCCGCCTGATGATGGAGTTCAGCGGCGAGAACCGCGGCTACGCCTTCGTCATGTACACGACCCGCGAGGCAGCCCAGCGTGCCATCCAGATGCTGGACAACCACGAGATACGGCCTGGCAAGTTCATCGGCGTGTGCGTGAGCCTGGACAACTGCCGCCTGTTCATCGGCTCTATCCCCAAGGACAAGCGCAAGGAGGAGATCCAGGAGGAGATGATGAAGGTCATAATCATCCTCCTCCTCATCCTGTGGACTACCGTGTTCTAGCAATTCTAGCGTTGTATCCCAGTGCTGTAGTAACTGTTGTTATACACCCGTGGTAAAAAAGTAATAACATTCTATAGGAAGTTTTTTTTTTATGTTTCTGAAATGACTGAAGATCTCCAATGGGGGGGATTAGGCCTCTCTGTTAAAGGTTTATAACTAGTGTAAAAAAATGTGTAGCTGTTTAATTTAATGATGTGTTAATTTCTGTGTTTGATGACAGGTGACCGAGGGAGTTGTGGACGTGATCGTTTACCCCAGCGCCACTGATAAGACGAAGAACCGCGGCTTCGCCTTTGTGGAGTACGAGTCTCACAAGGCTGCGGCCATGGCTCGCAGGAAACTCATTCCAGGTACACGTACAGAGCGCACAAAACATCTTCCCATGGGTTTACGTCCCTTCCTCTTCCTTCCTCTATCTCTCCTTATCTTTCCTCTAATGCTATGTCCTCTAACTAGTACTTAACTCGCACTTACAGTAGTTACATTCCTGCACTTTTTTTATTTCTTATTTGAAGTTGTATTTATTGTTACACTAGGTCTCTATTGCTCGTAGCTTGATTGTTCTCTCCTTTGTACGTCGCTTTGGATAAAAGCGTCTGTTAAATGACTAAATGTAAATGTAATGTTACATCAGCCGAGCTGGTGCGAAAACATGCTTTGATCGGGTCCGATTCATGCTTTCTCATTTGTTTTACTTTCACTGACTTTGGATGCGGCAAATAAGAAAATACACCACAAAACATTTTGTTTGCTACCCCAAGGTTCATAAAAAAAAAACTTTCCAAGACCCAGGTAGGGGAGCAGATGTTGCCTTCTGTTCAACTGGAAGTAGCAAACCCTGCACCAAAGTGCTCTTCAACCATACTTAACAAAAATGCCTCTCATACTCATTCTGTGATGACTCTGCTCCAGCCATCCCCCGAGCCAGCTCACTGCACTCCTGTGGTCCACCTCTTGCTCTGAAGCGCTGTGGTTGCTGGCACATCTACACAGCTGACACTAAATACTGGTTAGGGCTTCCTGCTCTTTGCACAGGATTTTTCCACCTTTGGTCAGCCCATACGCCCTTCATTTTCCCAAAACTCATGCACTCAAAAACAAACATACCCGTGCCCCTATGAGCATGAGAAGAATCGATTAAATGCGTATGTGAAACTGTTGTTGATATTGATATTTTCGTTGATATTGGATGATAATGGTGTAGTTTAAATAGGAGTAAGTAAGGTTTGAAATGATGTTGAGGTTTTGTGAGGCGGGGTGGTGGTGATGGGGTCTCGGGCAGGATGAGGTAAGTTTTTCCCGTTTTGCGATGAATAGGCTCTCTTTGTCAGACATGTGACCCCATTACTGGACCAGCTTGGTTTTCTCACAGGCCCACAGTGTGTGTGTGTGTGTGTGTGTGTCTGCACCCAAATATTGTATCTGTGTGTGTGTCCATGTATTTGTGTGTGTTTGCATGTGTGTGTGTGTGTGTGTGTGTTTTATTGAACATGTATACCCATCTGTGTGCGTGTGTGTGTGCTTCCTTTTTCCTCTGTGACGTGTGAATGGTGTTACGGTTTAACATTTGGAAAAATGAAAAGCTCTTTTGTCTGCTCCGTTGAGCTCGTAGAAAGGAGGTGGTCCAAGGCCGGTGCATTAAATCCCAGTCTGGGCCTCTGGGTTTGACTCCAGACAGAAATGACACATGTATCCACACAGCTGAATAATACCTGGTCCTGGCCTAATTAAAGTAAATGAATCGGTGTGTCAATGTTTTTTGTTATAGAGATCTGAAAATACCAGCTTTTATGTGTCGTCTATGGTTTTTATCGTTATTCACATGTATATAAATGTATGTATATCATAATAGAATTCTGTGGCACATTAAAGATCACTTTGAGAGGAGGTGTAAAAACCAGTAACCATTTAAATCAGAGCTCTGTGTGTGTGTTTGTGTTGTGTGTCTGTGTTGTGTCGTATTGTGTGTGTGTGCATCAGGCACGTTCCAGCTGTGGGGCCACACCATCCAGGTGGACTGGGCGGAGCCAGAGCGTGACGTGGACGAGGAGACGATGCAGCGCGTGCGGGTGCTCTACGTGCGCAACCTGATGCTGCACACCACCGAGGAGACGCTGCGCGCCGAGTTCTCGCGCCTCAAGCCCGGCTCGGTGGAGCGCGTCAAGAAGCTCACCGACTACGCCTTCGTGCACTTCCACTCGCGCGAGGACGCCGTCGCCGCCATGCACGCCTCCAACAGCGCCCTGGTCGACGGCTCGCCCATCGAGGTCACCCTCGCCAAGCCCGTCAGCAAGGACGGCAGTCGACGCTTCAACGGCCGCGGGGGTATGCTCGCCGGCATGCCCATGGGCGGCCCTTATGGCGACGCCGGTGGCTTCGTCTTCCAGGGCAAGCCGGATGACCTCACTGGCATGGCGGCGGTAACCACGAGCATGGGAGGGCTCAAGCTGTTCACCAACGGTGGTGGCATCGGCAGTGGGGGCAACTCGGGGCGTCCTCTCAGCCTGCCGCCGCGGCTGGGCAGCCCGTGCGGGCTGGACGTGGAGCGCTGCGTGTTCCCCTTCCACCCCGGCTCCAGCCTGGTGCCCGTGGGGCTTCAGGCGCTCAAGCCTGGCCAGCTCAGCTCGGCCGTCAGCCTGCTGGAGTACCACTGCCTGAAGAACGGCTGGGCGCCGCCCGAGTACTACCTCTACTCTACGGTGGCCCAGGAGGGCAAGATGCTGCTGATCTACAAGGTGGTGCTCAGCAGCACGCGCAGCAGCTTCATGCCCGACAAAGTGTGCACCGTGCTGGAGGATGCCAAGGAGCTGGCTGCGCAGCACGCGCTCTGGAGCCTGGGTGAGACACACACACACACGCTGTACATGCATACATGCTGTGCTTGATGCTAGTTCATAGATGTAACCACAGATAGAAAGATGTGGACAAATGACTGATGATATACTACAGTTGTGCACACACACACATTTAATGAAACCTGTGTGTGTTATTTCCTGTTTGTTTGGAAACAGATTGCTCCTTCCTGGGCCAGGGCTCTCCTGGCAGCCTGTCTCCCCCGGCCCCTTCCTCCTCCCCCGGGCTGCTCACCTTCGGCTGCCGCCCCGTCCCCTACCCCAGCTACCCCCTGGCCCCCCTGTCCCCGCCCCTGTCCCTCAGCAGCGCTCCAGGCCAGAGGATCTACCTGCCCAGCCAGACACCCTACTACTGAGACCCGGCCGGCAAGCAGCCGCCTGTCTGACTTGTTTTCTGACTTGTTTGTCACGCATCACTGGCAGGACGTCAGATTTGTAAGGAATGTGATGGTGTTGTATATACGGCATTTTATCGGGGGGTTCTGAATTTTGTTGTGTTTGTGTTCTTATCTTTGCTTATCTTGTGTTGTTTTTTCGACTTTCATTGTGAAAGCCAGTGAAAAGTATTAATAACATCCTATTATATATGCATTTAGTCGTGTAGTTTTTCATTGTGTAAATACAAGTTCCCAGTAACATTGCAGGTTTAAAAAATACATTTCTTTCTTTTTATCGAATTAACTATTGCTTTTCATCCCAAGGGCCTCTGTAACACAGTACCGCTGTGAATCTTGGACCTCGGTATGCCTGTCACCCTTGGCAATAATGAAAATAGAAAATAGTGTTTTGACTCATTTTGTAAATTTATTTTAAACATATAGTATTGTATTATTTTCATTATTTGTTGTCACTGATTTTGTAGCAATTTTTTTCAACATAATATGGTTTAATTTAGAAAATGTGGCAATCTAAATTTGATAGAATCTGTGTTGCTTTATTTAACAGAAATATGTATTAATGTCTACCCATTGTGGAGTCCTGAAAATATCAGTTTTTAAAGTGATTAAAAATATTTATTTATTGAAGTGTTGCAAATGCACAATTTGTGCACATCAGTGAGACTTAACTAAATATCAAAATTATAAAATCACGTCAATGATCCGAAATTAGCAATGTGATAATAGAAAAAAATATTTGTAAACACTTATATATATTTACCTATACTAATATGCCTTTATCACTGCAATTCACATTCCAAAATTGATGCCATAATTAGATGCCGTCCAAATGTCCTCTTTTTAAAATCACTCTTCAGCTTTAGTCACAAACACATTTTTGTTTCTTGTTTTTGGTTTTTGTTTTGTTATTTGTAATAGGTCTCCTGCAATGTTTCAGTGCTATGAATTTTAACAGTTACAGATGTACTGTATGTATGTAAAAAAAAAAAAAACAAGGAGCAGATATTTCTGCCACAGAGAAAAACAGTGCCTTTACCATGACATCTCTTAACATCCAAAATGTTTTGCATTTTTTCATTTTACCCGGTTTTCCCACAGTTCTGTCATCAGTAGCAGTAGTAACTTGCCTATACACCACTATATTCGTATTTTGTTCAGTTTTTTTTTCTTAATGTTTCACCGTTCTGATTTATGATTTATGTTGCAGTTGGTTGGATGTTGGAGTTGAACTGTTTGCTCTGAACTTTTTAAGTTTTTTGATCATGTTGATTGAATAAATAAATAAATTAATTGATGGATTGTTGTCTGGTTATCTGTAGTTGTGTGTGTATGTGTGTGCGCGTATGTGACAGAGAAACAGGGGTGATTTTGTGTGTAATGAAAACAACGCTTTCCTAGCATTGCAACATTGGAGTTTTGTTTCCTCTTTAATTAGCTGTGACCAGTGGAAAATAAACAGTTCCACATTTCTATACACCAAACTGAAAACTGCACCTGTGCTTGGAATCTCAAGGGTTTCTAGCTCTGCAACAGAACTTTTCACCAACACTGCAGTAAAAAAAAAACAGACAGATGAGAGGGTTTCTTCTGTTCCAACTGGTAAGATTAGAAAGACTGGCATAGTAGGTTTCCAAAATAGCCTGGCGAACGTCACGACTATCCTCCGACGTGACGTCACCCGGAAGAAGGGCACCAAAAATGGCTTCTAATCGCTGTCGGCGAGACCCGTGTGGATTCATTTGTTTATTATTGACATACTTCAGCGTGTTTTATGCCGATTATGTGGTTATTCAGTATGTGCTCATTCCTGCCTACTCCGGAAGGTACGTATTATTGAATCGTATGAAGACACCATAAAGCATCAGGGTTTTGTGGTGAGGACCACTATCACAGCGATGTTGTGATGATAGTGTTGAGACGATGTCTAGTAGCGTCTGACCACTGCCACGAATAGTATGTAATCGACTTAATGCTGCTTTATTCTCATGTGATTAAACGAACTGTAACGCGATCAGATGAAACGATGCAGGGACATCGCGTTTATCTCTGTTTTTATGCTAATGTATAGAGGAGGAATGAGATGAGGGGCTTGAATGTATAATGACAGACCAACGTCTCTCTCTCTCTCTCTCTCTCTCTCTCTCTTCCCCAGTGTGTGGTGTACGCTGCACGGTTCAGTGTTTAATGTAATTTTACTGCTGCTACTTGCATGCCACTCCAAGGCAGTGTTCTCAGATCCAGGTAACTTTTCATTCATACATCGACAGTGTTTCTATAGCCTAAATCACCTGTTTAAAAGGACATTGCCGTTTGACAGTAACATAACAGAATGAATCATTGAGCATGAAAACGATGTCTTCGTTGAACGTTGAATATATTCTCATTTTAAAAATGTGAGGGCGAGTCACATCACATTTCGTCATTACCCGAAAACCACTAAACATTATTAGTGACTGGGTGACACTAGAAGTTAAGATAAACAACTTGTATCGGCAAATACATAAACATCACTACTTTATCTACGTTAGTTTCTTGGGTGGATAAGCTAGGGACTATCTGTGCTACAGCCCTGGGTGGATAGGATAGGGACTCGTATTGTTGCTAGTTATCAGCATCCTGGAGCCAGGGTGACTGCTCTGACCTAACCTGCGACCTACTCTGAGAGTATCTGGAGGCTGTGTTCCTTGCATGAATTACACAGGGGGACATTGTTATTCCAGACAATAAGAGAATATGTTATGCTTGGTAGAGGAGAGGTCTTTACACCAGTGATGATTACTAAAGGACATCTACACGAAGGAATGCAGTGCAGTCTGAGGCTTATTAAAAATAGCTGTTAAATAAGAATAGTATGTCATCATTATTGTCGTAATCAAAAAACATATCCTAATTTTAAACCAGGTTCCACCATGTGTGTTTTCATACACCATCTGTATCTTGTTCCTTTCATGCTGTATGAGCAGGTATGGTGCCTCTACCTGAGATGGCCATTGACTTCTCTGACCTAAGATCACAGTCTGAACGCATGAATGAGAGGGTAAGTTGCTGTGTGTGTGTGTGTGCGTGTGGTTGCATGGTTTGTGTGTGTGTGTGTCTGTGTGTGTGTGTGTATTGTTGATAACATTATTCAGAGGCAATAGGTTCATACATGTTTGTTGCAATATGTTATGTACTTGTGTGTTGTTATGCAGTGTTTATTCTGTTTATGACAATGTGAGTGTATGTGTATATTAGATGTTAATATTGATGTTTTGGTGTGTGTGTGTGTCTGTGTATGTTTGTGGTTATAGGGTTGTGAGGGATGGACAGTGTGTAGCAGATGTGAGACATATCGGCCACCTCGGGCACACCACTGCAGGGTGTGTCAACGCTGCATCAGACGCATGGACCACCACTGTCCCTGGTGAGTTACACACACACACACACACTTGTGTCCTTGTCCAGTACTTTTTCTGATCAATACGCAGTCCTATCCAACACACATTCCTATCTGAACAATAGATGTGTGTATTGTGCTCTTTCTTTTGTTTGTTTATTTGATTGATTGTAAGGATAAACAACTGTGTTGGAGAGCTCAACCAGAAATATTTCATCCAGTTTCTCTTCTACACAGGTAAGTCTTTTCTGTGTCACCTAATACCTTCCCATAAGAAATACCAGTTTTCAGTCATGTCCATAGTCTTAAGTTTGGCATAGTTTGGCATAGTTTTGGCTCAGTTTTGGCTCAGTTTGTGGAAAAGTTTGGGGTTGGACGTCTGTATGCTGTGAGAGAGATAGAGAGCGACAGGTGTCCAAAGGTCCTTTTATCCCCCACACCTCCCCAAGTGTGGGTAATCAGTCAATCAACCAATCAAGGAATCAACCAATCATTGTCCCCACTGTTGCCTGCAGGCCATGCATGGCCAATACACAGTCTGCAGGGGTGCAGGGGGTCGTAACAATGACCATAAATTACTCTGGTAGGCTTGGGTTGAACTGGTGATGTAGGCTGATTTTATTTTATTGATTATTGATGGTTTTCAAAGAAAGGCTTTTAAAAGTTTCTCTCGTTTTCTCTCTCTCCTCTACTAACCTGTGTTAGGCATGGCCAGCCTGTACTCCTTGGCGCTGGTGGTGTCCGCGTGGGTGTGGAGGATCCGCAGTGAGAGGGAGGAGGACGGAGAAAAGGACAAAGAGGGGGAAGAGTCTCCCACCAAACATCTCATTGTGTGAGTGAAAGAGAGATTTCAGACTGTTGAGCGAGTCGAGCGAGAGCAAATACTTTTTCAAATTTTAAATTATTTTTAAAAATAAAAATAAATGAAGTCACATAAACTTCACTTTCCTGAGATGTCCCAGTTTTGATTTAACTTCTGTAACACAGTGATGGTGTACAAAATGACAGTATTATCTGGGTTTTATGGTCTGTGGGGCAAGATGTTAGTAACGTTGTAATAAAGCCCTTTGATATAACCAGAAGGCACACAAGTTAACCTTACACATTGTCTTTTTTAATACACACTTTTAGGTTTTACCATGTTATCATATTACATGGAAACAGGACCATATGATATCTAATCACTTTCATGGTTTTATGGTTTTACAGCTACAGTAAAAGTCCTGCTCCTTTCTGCTGTGCTTCATGCATTTAAACTTCCCTCCTTTCCTCCCTCTCTCTCTCTCTCTCTCCCTCCCTCCCTCTCTCTCTCTCTCTCTCTCTCCCTCTCCCCCTCTCTCTCTCTCTCTCTCTCTCTCTCTCTCTCTCTCTCTTACAGTGCTCACTATATAATTCTCCTGGTGGAGTCTATTCTCTTTGGTGTGTTTGTAATGGTCATATTTTACGATCAGGTGAGTGAGGTGCTACATTGCTGCACTATGCCTAGTTCATTCTCATCCAGTTGAGTCAGAGCTTACATAGCTTCTGCTAAGCATTGTCTTTGCCACGCTAATGTAGAATCTCCTATTGCCATTTTAGTGATTATGTCATCTTATTCGTTAAATGATTTGATTACATTAATTTGCCTGCATCTCTTCATCCACCTTCCTTTTTTTCCCTTTTGTCTCATGCACTCACCCACCCACGTATTTTTCTTCTCCCACTCTCTCTCTCTCTCTCTCTCTCTCTCTCTGATTCTCATCTCTCTCTCTCTCTCTTTCTCTCTCTCTATCTCCCTCCCTATTCTTCATCTGTTCAGCTAGTGTCCATAATAACAGACGAGACTCCCATTGAGCAGATGAAGAATAAGCTGCTGAAGGACAGAGCCAATGGGGCCCCTCCGGCACACAACACACACACACGGAAGCCCAAGCTGGCGCTGCTTCGAGAGGTCTTTGGAAGAGGTGAGGGAGTGGGAGTGTGGGGCAGGAGTTGGACTTGTGTTTCGAGAGATTGACATCTACCTGTGTGCATGTCTGTGTGTGAGTGAGTGTTTGTTTGTGAGCCTGTGCGTATGTGTGTGTGTTGGTGTGTGTGTATGTATGTGTGTGTATGAGCCTGTGTGTGTGTCGGTGTGCAAAACAGTATATAAAAGTAGTGTCAGGGCTGCCATTTAGCCAGGCATAAATAATAACACCAGTTAGCACTTTTTTCCAGTTTGCACTTGGTTAAATGTCTGATTGAACGAGTTCATAGATCATATCATATGTGTGTGTGTGTGTGTGTGTGTGTGTATGAGCCTGTGTATTTATGTAACTGTGTATGCGTGTGTGCGTGTGTGCGTGCGTCATCACTTACATGGAGAGTTCCACCAAATGCAAAATCTAGGATGTATACACATTCAAAGTCACATTTGCATTTTTAGACGCATCTAGACGCTTTTAACATACGGCTAAACTCCATATCAAATCAACTGATGTGACTTAGGAACGTGATCGCCTCCACTGTCTCTTGGTTACATTTACCCATGGCTTTTATGCTATCGGCTACCTGTTCCAATTTGTTCCAAGACGGACAAAGTGTCCAACTGTAAATGGGGTCTCTGTGTGACTGTGCACTGGAACGTGGGCTGGGCTAAGTTTTATCACGACACTATTGTCTGGAATACCTCGTCACAGGCCCGTGTTTGGCCTCTACAATGAGAGCAGAGAGCGACACAGAATCAAATTGGTTTCGGTGTTATGTTGCACTCTTTGTGTGAGAGAGATAGAGAGAGAATCTTATACGTTTCTTTCTGTGAGAGTGAGTGAGTGAGTGAGTGTGAGAGAGAGAGGGAGAATGAGAGAAATGGAAAGAAGGTTAAATCTGATAGGTTTTGGTGTTGTAGGCCTTGTAATTTGTGTCTGTGTGTGTGTGTGTGTGTGTGTGAGTGTGTGTGTGTGTGTGTGTGTGTGTGTGTGTGTGTGTGTGTTTTGATGATGGCGGGGAATCCAACAGCTAACTGTGTTTGTTGCAGGGTCAGTGCTTTGTTGGCTGTTACCTCTCCACTCTACCCCTCCCGCCATCGGAGGAATCAGTTACTCGGCTCTTCCTGACTACGATGTGTGACACACACACACACACTTACACACACAAACACTCAAACCACACAAACAAACACACACAAATATACAACTGGAAGTGGAGTATTTCTACAATTATTTCTTTCTGAAGAAAAAAGGATTTTACCTTGTGTTATGCTTGTTATTTTGTCTTAACTGGACATGAGGATCCCTTTCATTATGTGTTCATTTTGAGGATACATACCCCAGCGATGGCTGGTTTGATAACTTCATTTTAAACTTTTTTATTCTTAATTTAAGAAAAAAAAACAGATATTGTTGTTACTGTTTGCTGTTTGTGGACAGCTGAAGGAATGTTTGCAGCCTTGTGCATACATGGCCGAAATGAATCATGTTTCATGATGATCATGTTTACATTTATGTATATTGTATTTTATTGGTTATACTGTGTGTATCTCTATGCTGCTCTTGATAATGTGAAATTAAAGAAAAAAACGGTTTTCATGAGACTTCTCATGCAATCCTTTTTTGTTTATTATTTAATGTACAGTTATTTGAATGTTTAATTAGCAACTCAGAACAACAATAAATGAATATACTATGGTAGTGTCAAATCTACAAAAAAATAAGCCTATTTAGTAAGTAGCCTAGTATTTCCATTTTTTGATAAACACGAAACCCATAGTTTAAAATAGTTAACATTTTTATTTGTGTAAAATGCCATTTTTGTTTTGTAGTTTAATTGTGAAAACCGGTAAGAAAGAACTTCTTGTCTATGAACCTGTAAATCAGGCACGTGCACAGACATTTTGGGGGGCAGGTGCTCAAACCAAAAAAAAGGGCACCCATCGCCAAAATTATTAATGAAATTAAAAAATAATAATAATAAATAAATAAAAAACACAGTAGGATATTCTCAACTTAAATATTTATGTTTGTTAACAAACTAACTCAAATTATCTCCTGAACATAACTCAGTCCTACACTCTGTCTGTCCTTCCTCATCCATGATGGGCTCCTCTGAACCAGGTAGGGTTACTGATTCTCCCTTATTTGTTTTACTAGTTGATGGCCTGATCCAAGATAAAAGAAAGCTGCTACCCTGAGCTGCTTGCTGCAGTTCCCTGTCCGCTGCTTTTGGAGTCTCTCTTTTCTTGGCATTATGCTGCAAATTTTGTAAATGAGATAAATCAATGTAAATCAATGTTGTGCAAGAGTGACTTACATTATCTCTGTAAAGCTGACAACACAGTACACACACATTTTGTTTACTGTTTTCTGACTGAGTTCATTTCAATAATTACGATTTTAAATGAAACAAAACTAGTGAACTAGTCTAATTTGTAGAACCGTAAAACTGCCTTTAAATTCTCTGCCTGCCTGCCTGCCTGTCTGTCTGCCTGTATCTCTCTCCCTCTCTCTTCATTAAACACGACAAGCGTCAGTAAACAGCTGGACAAGGCTTTGAAATCATGGATTTCGTGAGTTTTGTGTTTGTTAATTTTTTTTAGGAAACGTCGGACCAGTTGCGACATAATGTTTTCAGCGGCGCTAATGTTGTGGTTAATTTATCACCAAACAACGTCGGGGGATTGCACAAACACCGTCATTACCTGTTTGTCTGATGCTGCGGGTCAGAGAAGAAGTAGGCTGCAGCCGTTTGGCCTGGCGCTCAGCACTGCATGATCACTAAAAGTGGAGGAGGAGGAGGGAGGGGCGCGTGGGGCTTGTGAGCGCCGGGTAGCATGTCGGGGCGAAATTCTCAAAAGAACTCAAATAAATGCCCCGTCATATATCAAAACACATTTGGGGGGAATTGATGACAGAGAGAGTAATTTTTATTGTTAAATATTGATGAATGAAGAAAAAAATTGGCTCCAGCGGAAGGGGCACTTTTCTCATCCAAGGCAAAAGGGCAGGTGCTTGAGCACCACTTGTCGCTACACGATGGTAGTCCTTTGGGGGATCGTAGTCCCTCACATTGCGCATGCTCAGACACAAACGGTTTACGGCATAAGGCTCAACATCATCAACATATCTGGCTTGTCTTAACGCATAATGTAGGTTTATTTAACGTAATATTTAATAATGTTGTAAACGGTTTAAACGTCAACATATGGGGCTTGTCTTACGCATAATGTGGGTATATTTAATGTTATATTTAATTATGTTGTAAACGGCAAACAGCATAAGGCTCTACGTCAACATATGAAACGAAACTGGGGAGAGACTTTTTGATCCTCCACCTCATCGGTTTTGTCCACTGTGACATCTTCTCTGTTTTTAAATAAATGCTCATGTTTTCAAAAAACTGGCTTTCGTCGCTTTTCTCCATGATTGAAAACGGATCTGTCGTTGTGAGGCATGCGCGCGCGGCTTCGCTGTCGACAGCAGTCGCAAAATGACGCATGCGCAATGTGAGGGACTACGATCCCCCAAAGGACTACCATCGTGTAGCGACACCACTAGGGGTCTATCTGTGCACGTGCCTGCTGTAAATCCTTCTAGGAACATAGGCCAATACCTTATGGAGGTGGTTGTGGTCAGTGATCGTGTGTGCGCTACAGCGTTAGACGCCACCCTGTGGTCAAGCAAGGGAAATGCAAAACGCATGTCACGTGGTGTTGTTATTATTCCCTCCACTTCCTGGAATGCGCGGTCATGTGATTATGTGACGCTTCCTAGTGTGTTTCGTTACTGTTCTACGCAGAGCAGGTCATTACTGTCTCATTTTACACAATTTAATACATTTTCGCTGTTATCTCCGTTCCTGGCTGTGTTCATGGAATGGCGGACAGCGAACGATCTCCGTTGCTGGCAGATATTCGAGATGAATCGAACGGGTTATCTGCGGGAGATGGCCAGTATGGAATTCTGACTAAACCTCAAAGTGAGTGACTGAGTGCTTTGAAATTAAGGTAGCTACGGCCTGCCACGGCCTGCAACAAAATTATAAATAACATTTTTGCTCATCATGTAGTTTATGTGTAGGCATTAACTTCTTGCGAACCCAATCTCCACACGAAACGTGTTTGAATCTTAGACTAACCTAATTCTTTTTGTGGTACAAAACATGTAAGTAGCTAGCCTATCGACATGTGCGTCCAGTTTACGTCACACAAACGCCTGGCGTAACCTAGGATTTTTTCTGTGTTTAATATACATCAGCAAATGGCCGCAAAATGTAGAAATGGAGAAAATTGCCTACAGGTCTGGTCTTTTAGCTCACACTTCCTTTTGTAACTTAAAATGTAAAGCGTCAGCAAGAGGGGCAGTGTTGCATTTGCGCCATCATGTGATAAGGGGAATGAGAATTAATGAGATCTCTCTCTCTCTCTCTCTCTCTCTCTCCATCACTCACTTACTCACACACACACACACACACACACACACACACACACACACACAGGTCTGCCCCCCTTTCCCAGTGGTCCCCAGGAGGCTCCGCCGCCCTACTCCCCTCTGGGCTCTCCAGACAGTGGTAGTGCCCCCGTCATCAGTTGCAGAGTGTGCCAGAGCCTGATCAGCGTAGAGGGAAAGATCCATCAGCATGTGGTCAAGTGTGGCGTCTGCAACGAGGCTACAGTAAGCACACAAGCGCACACACACACACACACACACACACACACACACACACACACACACACACCCCGGCATACATTAGCAAGGAGTTCAAGCTCTCTAAGCTTTGGTATAAATGAGGCAACTGAAACAAAGCAACACCAAGCAACAAAAACACAAGTTTGATATACTGGTAAACAAATGTTGGGTGAAGCAGATGATGAAGTTACAGAAAACAGGAAATAGTGTTTGCAGTGTTGGAGACACACCACCTAGAGAAACAGGAATGGAAATTAAGCCCTAGAGATTGTAAAGGTCAGCGTGGTCTCACAGGACCAGAGATATTACAGCGGTGACAAAGGGTGTTTGGATTAAATGTGGGTCAGAGTTCAGACCTGGAACATTGATTTAAATAGGAAAGTACAATGGTGGTTGGTGTGCTTTGGACGATGTTGGCTGGTTTAAGAGTGCAAGCCGGCCTTGTGGAATGTGGACCTCACAGTAATGTGCTACTTCGATTTCAAAATCTGAAGTTGTCCTCAGACATTTACTCTCCACCAGGGTCAGTGTTACATCAGTCCCTCTCTCTTCCTCTCTTTTGCTCACTGATGATTTAAGGAATCGGGACATAAGGACATGTTGTTTCAGTGCTAATGAAACTCGCATGAATCCACAAGCAACATTGCAGACAGCCATTGAGTTTTCACTGATCATAACAGACTGCTTGATCCTGTGAATGTGTCTGTTACTAACATCTGAACTTCCTATAGGATTCTAGGGCAAGTGACATAGATAATGGAACTAGAACTCCTCCTATAAACCTGCACTGTAGATTGACCGCTAGCAAGTATGTATTTTCCCCTGCAGGTTTGTTTTGTGTCCAATACGATATTTCCTAACATTGCGCCCTTGTACACTAAATTGTGATTTAGACATGTATAATTAAACAGCAGTTAAACGTCATTCCTCCTCTCCCCCCCCCCCCCTCCCTCTCCTCTTCCGTCTAGCCAATAAAGAATGCTCCCGCTGGGAAGAAGTACGTGCGCTGCCCCTGTAACTGTCTCCTCATCTGCAAGGTGACGTCTCAGCGGATCGCCTGCCCGCGGCCATACTGGTGAGAACGAGGCGTGAGAGGGAGTGAGCTGGGGTGATACTGAGTGAGATCAAGAGTCAAGAGGGAGAGAAGAGAGGGAGAGGGAGAGGGAGAGGGAGAGGGAGAGGGAGTGGGAGTGGGAGAGGGAGTGGAAGTGAAAGTGAGAGTGAGCAGCAGCTCCGGATATCTGTTTGGAAGCCGGAGGAGGAAGTTCCAGTTTCAGAAAGGAGTCGAGGCATGAGGCTTTGTGTTCATCAATGTGAGGTTGTAGTGTAGCACCGTTGCTCAGCAAAGAGGTAAAATGAATGAATGAAATCACCTGGCTTATTGCATAAGTGGAGCGAAAACGTTGCCGTTTCTGCTTTCTGCTTTCTGATTCCGAGCCCTTGGAAACTGGTCTCAAATCAGGTAGAGAGTGGGGAGGAAGTGTAGCTGAAATGAAAAGTTAATTGAGAAGATGACTAAGCATTTCATATTTAAGAGAGTGTCCTGACAATAGAAGGTTGATTTGGATCACAATTAAATATTCTGCCACATAAACAGATCCATTATCTACTATCCTTCATATACAACACCAGTCAGTCACAGACTACAGTAGGAGTCATGTATAGTCCTGCTGTATTGTGATTGTGTTGCAGTAAGAGGATCATTAACCTGGGGCCAGTGCATCCAGGGTCAGTGGCCGCAGAGCCTCAGCCTACTGGAGCTCGCGTCTGCTGCGGACACTGTGCCAATACATTCCTGGTGAGACACATTGCATCATCACATTTAACCTTACTCAGCCATTTAGCTTTTGTACACTTTTGTTTTGAACCTGGATGTCCTTTTTCTCCACAGTGGACTGAGTTTACAGACAGGACACTAGCCAGATGCCCGCACTGCAAAAAAGTGTAAGTACAGTTTTTATTTCAACACGCACGCACACACACCATTTTTTTCCAGTGGTGCCACTGGTGTTTCCTATCACCTGCAGAACTGTCCAGCCATCTCTCTCTCTCTCTCTCTCTCTCTCTCTCTCTCGCTCACTCTCTCTCTCTCTCTAAGAAAGCGTGTTGGTTTATGTTTAGTGTGGGTTTCTTTTTTCCAGCTCTTCTATTGGTCAGCGTTACCCGAGAAGACAGAGCTTATGGTGCTTCCTGTTGTGTCTGATCTTCGCTATAGCAACAGCAGGCTTAATAGTAAGTGTTCGGTTTTGTTCTGTGGCAACATGTTTAATTTTCTTTTCACTATAAGCTGCAGATCAGTGTAATGAACAGATATACTCAGACATAATCGGGCTTGACAGTAGACTTCATTGGATTTCATATGCGATGTATATGCAGTTTACATGGCAGGTGCATTATTTATAATAAAAAATAAATAAAAAATGGCTCCTACAATTGAATTGTAGAGGCACAATGAAAGTATACTTGCATTACAGAGGCATTCCTTGTATCTAGTTTCAAGAAGTTCTTGCCATTTTTACTGGACCAGAAAAATGTACACAAAGTGGCTAAATGGATAGAAACAATGAACAGCAAGTAACATTCTACTTTCAGTGAGTGAGTGAGTGCGTGAGAGTGGGTGTATGATCAAAATCATTGCCATCAAACTGAATTAGTTGATAGTAAAAATGTGGTATCAAAGCGATATGACACTCGTGTCCGTGGGGTTGGTAATTGATATCCCGCGGCTCTGATTACCTGAGGACGAATCACAGCCACGACGAGATCCTTTACCAACTCCACAAACTCGAGCGTCATATCGCCTAAATAATTCTCTAATAGTATGACTTCTTTGAACTATCTATCTTTCTTTCTCTTTCCCTTTCCATTCCGACTCTCCCCTTGTTCCTCCCATACTTTGCTTTGACCCTCCAGGCGGGTACCTGGTACCAGACCCAAGCCAACAAGCGGATCTACGCTGCCTGGGCCGTGCTGATCCTGCTTCTGTTGTTGAGCCTGGCCAGGGCCATCTACTGGACCTGCATGAAGATCAGCGAGCCGCTGCAGAGCTACGCCTGAACCACAGAACAAATCAACAATCGAGGGGAGGGAGGGGGATGGGGAAGAGGGAGGAGAGTTGATGGAGGGAAAAGAAAGATGAAGAGGTAGTATAACCTGATATGTGGTGCTGTTTTGGGAGATTAGTAGAAGCGGGTGAAGGCAATAAGCTGTCTTTTTGGAAAATTTCAGATATGTAAGTCCAGTTAAAAAGTCATGCCATACTGATCAACCATGATATCCTGTGCTGTGTAGTCTGTCTGTGTCCCCTCTCTCAGCCTCCTCACCAGTCTGTAGTGAGTTTGAGTCAGTGTCTACCTGTTCCTCCAGGCATGTGTTGAAATATTGAAATACTAAACTCCTTTTTTCTGCTCCTCTTTCCCTTCCTAACGGCATTAACACTGACTATGACATCCACTTTCTCTTAAGGGGGTGGATTTGTTTTTATTTTAATGTACAAATGTTTACCGCTCATAATTGTGGACCTAATCCCGGACCACCCTTACTCAGCTCTGTTAGGATTCTAACTGTGTGATAAAGCGGCATTAGCATGCTAACTACTACAGTAAACTGGCAACTAGCATGCGAAAGCCTTGATACGCAGGTGGTGTCTTCATGTCAACACACCTTTAGTGCCCTCCGTGTAGAGACCACTGTGTAAGGGTGGTTCTACATGACATGAGTATGGAGTCAGTTTAAGTATCAGTTTTCCTCATTCATTCAGCAGTGAGGGGCATTTATGGTAATATCCTGATCATTTAGAACTTTGATTTATTGGAATTGAACCATACAAATATGATCTATGAACTCGTTCAATCAGACATTTAACCAAGTGCAAACTGGAAAAAAGTGCTAACTGGTGTTATTATTTATCTTTGGCTAAATGGCAGCCCACACACTACTTTTATATACTGTTTTGCACACCGACACACACACACACATACACACACACACACACACACACAGGCTCTTACACACACATATGCACACCAAAAATGAATATAAAATCTTGTTGGTATGAGGATGTAATTTTAGGGAAGCAGCTGTCTGTGTTTACTAGCTTTTTCCTCAAACTAACTTAGGGTCTAATTTTTTTTTTAAATCTCTGAAATTGTTATTTTATTCCCTAGTGTTTAATACTGGTAAATGTAAATGTTGATGACAACTAATTCATTCCCTTTGTGTCAATATGTTTATTTTTGCATTTTTTGTACATTTATCTGTGATAAATATTTTAACAATGGAATTGCTTTGTTTTTGTCCATTTGTGTTTGCATCATAATTATGTGTATTAAAATTGAATTAGGTGATACTGTGATTTACAAGTACAAGATTCACAAGATTGTTTCTGTAGCCATAGAACTGGGTATTGTTTTCAAAAGCACAAGATAGACAGAACGTGACCATTGGAATGACAGCACCATGGCCAAAGGTTTTTTCCATCTTTTTAGGCTTTAATTACCCAATTTCTACAAACATTTGTAACAAACAAATTCAATGGACCAAATTCAAAGTTAATATGTACAGCTGCACTCAGTCTACTGAAAAATACCCAAAAATATCTCGGAGTCTTGGGCTAGTCTGCTCTATCCCAAAGGCAAAAATGTGTTTAGAGACCAACTGCTACTTTATCTTATCTTTAATGAAATAGTCACTGTGCCTTACGACTTTTTCTGCCTGCTCCTTTCACACGCATTTCAACAAACCTACTGCCTACAAAATCAGACCTATCAAAAGAACAGGAAACTCCAAACCTACCACAGTGGAACACCTCGGCAAAACAACTCTCTCAAAACATAACACACCAGAAATCGTATAATTTTTTGACCTACGGCCTCCAGACAACATCACATACATACACACACACTCAAGCCACTGAGCCAGGGAATCCGTTTAAACATAACACATGAATACATACATTGCCAGTACTTCCAGAAAGTTTGATATGAATATAGCTGCCCGCTGTCTTGAGACTGATTAGAATACTTTTGACCAGAGGTTACGGGAACCTGAGCTAAAGACCGTATCAAAGTCAAAAGTGAAGATGGCAGCATCTGACTAAAGACTGAAAGGGGCAGCTTCAAACTGGATTTTAAAATAAAATATACATTTACAAATATTTCGAAGTCCATCCATTGGCGCATCTCATTGATAGTCATTGCTCAGTCCAAAATGTAACATAGGAATGTTTCATGATTTTGATTTCTGTTTTCTTTTATTGCCTTACCAGGCGAAAAACCACGAACATAGTAAGTCTGTCATTTAAGGCTCAGGTCCACTGCCTTAAAATGCCTCAGTGTCCCTTGATTTAGGACACTTTAGTCAGTCTGTCATACTTTAGTCATGCACCTCCACGGGTCGGATATAGACAACCACCACATTTCAGCTGTATTCAACGTGTGGGCTTCCCTGGGCACATGCCTCAATTACTGGTTAATTTTTTTTGCATGGGTTGTATTTACTTTTTTTATTTAAAAAAGGGGTGCCCAAACTTTAGCATACAACTGTATACCGCACAACCATGGCCCATTTGTTATATGTTGTTTATGAGAACATTCCTTTACTTGAGCGATACATATAGAAATAGCATCAGGGTGTCATCATTCCATTCCAGTGGGTAAAAATGGTCTCATCAAATCAGATGGT
>NC_045169.1:11017634-11050664 GCF_900700415.2 Clupea harengus
CAAAGGGGTCATCATGTTTTTGGCTAAAATCTTCACAATTTGTGAAAACTACTGATTTGACTTGCATATTTGTGGAGTTATTACACTTATTTTCTTTGTGTACATTACTTGTACATTTCACCATCACCCAGAAAAAATCTATGGTAGCATGTATACACACACACACACACACACACACACACACACACACACACACACACACACACACACACAAACACACGCTCACACACACACACACACAAACAGATGTGCGCGTAATAATGGATGTACACAGACCTCGTCAATCCTCTCTGCAGCTGTCCTGGGTCTGGGGGGAAGAACTTCACTATGAAGCGAAAGGCCAGATCACTGGTGTCCTCTAGAAGCAGAGCAGAGAGGAGAGGTGGGACAACATGGACATCACCAGCATGTTCTCAAAACCTAAATCTTTATTATGCCCAAGTACCTCCTTACTCTCTTGCCACACACACAACACATGCATGCACACACACACTCACACACATACACACACAGCACACACTCCTTTGGTCAAACTTACTTTTGATCTGTTTTGATAATGGCTTGAGCAGCTCCAGCCATACCTGGATTTAAAATCACAAAAATGTCACATTTATAGTCTCCGCTGATGCAATACTATCTTGTACCCAGTCAAATGTAATCAGTTGACTATTGCCTTTGTAGCCAGATCTTCTAACTGCAAGTTAGAATCTAGTAAGATCTCTCCATACAATGGGACTGGCATTCTCAGCCCTCTGTCTTTTGGTTGTGGAAAAGGAAAGGAATAGGTGGAGGTGAAAAATAAGTAGAAACCGCACTAAATGGGTGGTCATGGATAGGCTGCCTACTAAAGCTACAGGCTCGGAGTGATGTCTTTCACCGACGGGCTCCACTGCTAATTCAACATGCTCAATCGTCCGAAAGGCGCAGACAGGGGCTCGACTAGCGCTGACAGTGCGGGACACACCGCAAAGACTAGGGCTGCAGACGCTCACCGACGGCCGACCGCGTGTCCCTGTGACCGGCTTTGGTGTGTCAGGGTCTTTAGGTGAGGTCAGGGGTCACATGAGGTCAGGGGTCACATGTCTGTTACTCACATAGGTGCCGGTGTGATGACGGAACTCCAGCCCAAAGTATTCCTTCTCCAGCAGCTTCAGGTGGCCGCACACTTTGTTGAAAAAGTCAGCACCCAAAATCCTATGCTGAAGAGAAAGACATATGCCGGAAATTAGATACCATCTGTGGGAGAACTGTGACTGTGAATGTAAAGGCACACATGCACAAGAGTGGTGAAAATCGTACATCAATTAAGATTTAACTGGATATCCTGTCCACAAAAGCTAGCGAGTGTTTGGATATGGTTAAGCCCAGTAAGTAAGATTCTGGTTAAGAGTGTCATGAGAGTGTGAATACAGATATGCCCAAAGGGGGTAAAAAAATCTCACTGAGGTTTGAGAATGAATTGTGAGATACGTCTGTTATGATTGAACTGGACATCCTGGCCATCAGGGGTATCGCTAAGCCTATTCTGGGGAGACCCCTGCAAAAGATTCTTATATGTTGAAATCCTCATGTATACTGACTTGAACTTGAACATATTTTTAAAGAGTGAGGCAATCGAGTAGCTTTTCGTGTCAAGCACTTACAGGCTTTAATTACAGTGTGTGTGTTTGCGCATGTGTGTGTGTGTGTCCCAGTGTGTGTGTGTGCGTGTAAGACACAGAACCCTATGTTTACCACACCAGCTGGGCAGAGAACATCCTTATTATACTGTCAGAGTTGGAGAGAAGGCAAGGATGAGCAAGAGAGAGACAGAGAGAGAGAGAGAGAGAGAGAGAGAGAGAGAGAGAGCTGAGAAAAAGACTACAGAGCACAGGGGAGAAAATAAAGCAGTGTGGACTTAATACGGAAACCTGTAATCAACATGCGTTTCCATGACTCTTGAGTGAATAAGGGAGGGACAGAGAGAGAGAGAGAGAGAACGAGAGAGAGAGAGAGAGACAGAGAGAGAGCTGCTATCAGCAAGCCCTAACGTAAGTCTTGTCTTTACATCTAGGTTATTTAATCAACACAGTATTTGTTAACTGATTTGTTTACTAATTGTTTTCTTGTCAGTTTTTTCCACTTTTTCTTCCGTCTTCTCTGTCTGAATCATTATCTTCTTTCTGTGTGACAGCTTCTCCTCTCCTTTTCTCTGGCTCTCTCATCCCCGCTTTCCTCCGCCTTTTTCTTCCCTATCTGTGCTAATTGCTTCTTTTGCCCGAGGCTACGGTGGCTGAATGGAGTTCACATTCGGAACTATAACATAAGTCACAGAAGCCTTAGCTTCAATACAACACAATATCATAAAACACCAACTCTCTCAACTGTTTCAACAGCTTTTGAAACTACTCTTACAATCTGCAACACCAAAACACAGACATGTGGAAGGACACCTTCCTCTGTTAATCCTTTTCTTCTCTCTCGCTCTTTTTTAAGTCTCTCTCTCTCACTCTCTCCCCTCTCTCTCTTTTTCTCAGTCTCTCTCTCTCACTCTGTCTTGACCCCCATTCTGGTGCTGAGGAGAGGCCCCCTGGCCTTCAGGGCATCTCCTGGGTAGTCCATTGTGGGAGAGGGAGCTCGTAGATAATGGGGCTTGTAATTCTGCTACTTTATAAAGAAAACATAGAGCGTGCAGCCAGCGTGCAGCCTCCATCTCTCCATCTCTCCATGACACTCTTTCATTTTCTCTTTTTCCTGACATATATTTCTTCTTCTTCTTCTAGCTCTCTCTTGCTCCTTTGCTCTTACTTACTGCCTCCCTTCTTCTCTCTCTGAGACTCATTTTACATCCCTCCTTCTCTCTTTCAGTCCTTCTCTCTCTCTCTCTCTTCCACACACACACACACACACACACACACACACACACACACCACACACACACACACAGATACACATTACTTTGATATACGCTCCTCTGAAGCATCTCACTCACTCTTACAGGGACAGGGCCTGAGGGTGAGTATTGTGAGTGGATTCAGTGCAGAAACCCTGTAATCCCATTTTATCTTGAATAGACTCCTCTGGCCATGTTGCACTTCACCATGCAGTTCAGTGAGCCGCCCCCTGACCCCAATAATATTTAAAATAAGCCCTCAAATGACCATATGGAATAGATTAATGTATATAAGTTATAGCTAAGGATCACAGTCTGTATGTTATCGTTTAGGAATTTCATGTACATGACAATTTAGCTTACATATTTTAAACTTCAGCAGGCCAAATATACAACCATTGTCTACTGGTTCTTATGTGTCAGGCTACAGCAAAGACAGTGGAATAATATAGAAAAATGAACTAAACTTGAACAATCCAAAGCCAGCGGCCACTGTAAATATGAAAATGAATTTAACGGAAAGTGTTCATTTACCTCAACCTCGAAAAAGCATTCGCTACCGTCCAAGAAGATGACACGTATCTTCAGCTTGCGCGGGGTGCTGCTTTTGATAGGCGTCTTCCTCAATAATTCGAATTTGTCGCCCATTGTACGCCTGTCCTCAGTTTACTGACATAGTCCTTAATTGAGAGAGGAGAACATTTTAAAACAATAACTTGTAAACTCTGTAAACTACGCTTCTCGTTCCCAGGAGTTCCCTGAAAAACACGCAGGTGTTCATACCTCAAACATACCACAAGAAAGCTACTCCAATGCATATTGTGATGATTATTCACTGAAACAATTACACATATATGATGCTCATACAAACACACCGTCAACGTTGAACTACTGATAATGCTTCAGGGAATTAAAAAAATATCGTTCTTTCAAAATGTGTCAAATTGAGATTATGTAGCCTTTTTTACCTCGTTTTGGAAATAAATTGACGTCCACTGATTCTCCCAGGGCATATATTCCCCTGCGAACTGCAATATGCCGGTGACAGGCAGGCACCCTGCGCGCATCATTCCAGTCGAGCGCATCATGGCATAATTTACGTCTCCACCGGCCCCCGCGATTGAGTTGCGCGCCGCGGATGCGTGTGCACTTTGAATGTGGGAAACTGAAAACTTCATCGAACTAAAAGAAACAACAGGCTATCTTTATGTGCGATTCTAAACATAAACAAAAAAAAAGTTGTGAAAGTTTATGCAAAGAGGAATCACACGTGTGCCAAACAAGCAAAATACGTTTTTTTTACAGCTAAATAGAAAGTCTAGAATAGAAGCTATAGCACCATCAAAAAGGATACGTTTTAATCAGAGTAAATATCCACATACGGAGTTTTAAGTCTGTCTGCGTCCTTCAAATATCGTTTAGGAACTATGCTGCCACCGTGTGGTGAATAGTAAAATCTTCTCACAATAGCTTGTTGAGTTTGGGACTATTAAAACCAGGTAGATTAAGTCACTGGTTTTCATTAAAGGCAGAGTCCACGATTCTGGCGAAACGTTGTTATTATTTGAGCTCAATAGCCAATCAAATTACACCCAGTCCTTACATGCTCCTAAATTAACGTGTTGATTGGCTGGAATAGTGTTTAGCTCGATCTGAACTACTTTGTTTCCCATGTATGAGCCAGGGCTGGGTACAATGAAGGGAGTTTTTTGAGTGCACACACCGATTGGACAGCTAGAGGACCATACGGAGCAATTTGCTGAGTTTGACAACAAGTGTATTGGATTAGAATCACAGACCTTATCTTTAATAATGAATAACTGGCACCTCATAAAACAATAGCTTTCTGTCGGCCACACAGGATGCTGATGCGAAGTCTGGTTTCATGTAACTTTCATATTGGAGTCTCCAGGTTGACCTCTCACAGGCTATAGAAATGACCAAAAACAGTCACTGTGTCCTATTGGTGTATCTGATATTCTTTGGTGCACAGGAGCCTCGGCCGTTACAAACACATCCCCTTGTGAACACCTTGTGCCCACATGAATTTACACAGCTTACATCATGAAGGCGAAAGACAGATATTCTACAATAGCAGGACTTTACAACAGGCTATCTTTATGTGCGATTCTAAACATAAACAAAAAAAAAGTTTTGAAAGTTTATGCAAAGAGGAATCACACGTGTGCCAAACAAGCAAAATACGTTTTTTTTTACAGCTAAATAGAAAGTCTAGAATAGAAGCTATAGCACCATCAAAAAGGATACGTTTTAATCAGAGTAAATATCCACATACGGAGTTTTAAGTCTGTCTGCGTCCTTCAAATATCGTTTAGGAACTATGCTGCCACCGTGTGGTGAATAGTAAAATCTTCTCACAATAGCTTGTTGAGTTTGGGACTATTAAAACCAGGTAGATTAAGTCACTGGTTTTCATTAAAGGCAGAGTCCACGATTCTGGCGAAACGTTGTTATTATTTGAGCTCAATAGCCAATCAAATTACACCCAGTCCTTACATACTCCTAAATTAACGTGTTGATTGGCTGGAATAGTGTTTAGCTAGATCTGAACTACTTTGTTTCCCATGTATGAGCCAGGGCTGGGTACAATGAAGGGAGTTTTTTGAGTGCACACACCGATTGGACAGCTAGAGGACCATACGGAGCAATTTACTGATCTTTAATAATGAATAACTGGCACCTCATAAAACAATAGCTTTCTGTCGGCCACACAGGATGCTGATGCGAAGTCTGGTTTCATGTAACTTTCATATTGGAGTCTCCAGGTTGACCTCTCACAGGCTATAGAAATGACCAAAAACAGTCACTGTGTCCTATTGGTGTATCTGATATTCTTTGGTGCACAGGAGCCTCGGCCGTTACAAACACATCCCCTTGTGAACACCTTGTGCCCACATGAATTTACACAGCTTACATCATGAAGGCGAAAGACAGATATTCTACAATAGCAGGACTTTATTGCAAGCTCCACTGAAAAACATCTGGCGAGCACCTGCCAGATCATCCTTCCAGGTCTGAACACGGACCACCTTTACACTGCAACATTAGCTTATGTACATTCACTCCTCCGCTGCATACTTAGGCCGACACCATTTCAAAGGCCAGTGCAAACATGAGAAACAAACAAATTAACCAAAACAAACCAACACAAAGGACTCAAGCTCATACATGAAACAAAGGAATGAAAAAGAGTTACAGCATTTATCCCTTCATTCATTTTTATCAGAGGCAATTAAAAACAATTACAAATGCATATAAAACACTTATTGATGGTCTACAGCCTACACTTAATCACGGTTTACTCCTGAAACATACAGCATTTATAGGTCAGCAATTAAAATCGTACATTCAAATAAAATAAAAAATACAATAATAATAATTGGAATTAAACAATTAGAAGGGTAAAAAGAACAGTGTTGACATTTGAGGACCATATTTGAGGCGCACTACCTCATGAAAGCAAACATGATGTAAAAGTATTCGTGCAAGATGAAGGAAAGGTTTCTAACACTGGATGACGATATGCAACATTACAGTTTACAGGACTTGTACCCTACTGTGTATACTGTGGGGAAAAAACAAGACAGAGGAGGATAAAGTCATTGTAATGCACTTGACCTCGTAATGTTCTGGAATGACTTCTTACTTAATATTAATTATGCTACTAAATATACTACAATCAGGTTGCCAGACACCATGTGCTAGAGAATCTAACCACATTTTCATTTTTAAAACATAGTTCACAGTTTAAATTTCCGAAAGGTGTCCTGGCCTGTCAACGACTATGCATACTGAAAGTAGGCGAACAGCTTAAGTTTTAACACAACTAAATGGGTTAAAACAAGTTGAAACAATGTTGGTAGATAAGACTACAGTTTTCCTTAAAGACCATGCGTAAAGAAATAGAGTAAGTCAGGCTGATATTAAAGAAAACAATCTAATGTCTGTCCTTTTAAAAATCATTAAATTACAGGCTATCCAAAAAGCCCCTTTTACTGATTCTAAGACTGAAATTCTGAAATGTATCATCAAAAAGGACGTTTTGTTGAATTCCACAAATGAACACACAACCCTAGGCAATGGAAAGGCTTCTGTCAGAGCCACACTGACATATCACCGTCTCTCAGAAGAGTGTCATTTTTAAATGGACGTTTCCTCTACAGCCTGTTAAGCACCTGACGTATCACCCAGCCTCAGCTGAAGGCTCTTACTCGGTTCCCTTTATGCGGTTAATCAGAGCTATAATTAGACCTCATCTCCCTTCTGTCTGCAATAATGCATAGGGGCCGTGGCACTGGAGGCAGGATGAGGCAGAGAAGAGAAAAAGAGAAAAAGAGTAAAAGAGAGAGAGAGATGGGACGGGGGGGGGGGGGGCAAAGAAGAGAGGGAAACAGGTCATGTGGAGGACAGAGAGCTTGAAATAGAGGTTTGATTGATGAATGAAGCCTTGAGAAGCAGCGATCGTAGACAAATACAGAAACCTAGTGGAGTCAGTCTGGCATGGAGAGGAGAGGACTGGCAGCACCCGGGGAGGGACCAGCCAGACCAGAGAGGGGGCGAGAGAGTGACCACCACATGCCTGAAATACACTCCACACTGCGCCCTCGCACTGACACCGCGCACGCATGCACGCACGCACACACACATGCACACACACACACACACACGCACACACACACACATGCACACACACGCACGCACGCACGCGCACACGCACACGCACACACACACACATAACACCAGGAAAGCACTGGTGTAACACTGAAGTCAGGATACAGTCAAAGACATGGGGTCACGTCCAGTAGTGGTAGTGTCCCCCCTTCTCCCTAAGCTGGACACTTCAGAGTTCCGTCTTCTCGCTCTGCGGAGACCCCTTCTTCTCCATCTTCCCGCTCCTGGAGCTGTCGCCGCTCTTCCCTTTGCCCTTCCCAACATCCGCTGCCGCGGACTTGCTCTTTTTCTTCTTCACCTTCTTCTTGCTCTGTCCGTCCTCGCTGTCCTTGCTCTTTCCCTTTCCCTTCTTCTTTTTCTTCTTCCTCTCCGGCAGGGCGGCTGTGTCTCCCTTCTTTTTCCACTTCTCTTGCAGACAATCTGGGAAGGGATCATGGTTAGTGTTAGAGTTAGCGTTAGCAGTTCTGCTAGTTTCTATATATTAGTTTATCAGCTGAGGCAAAAACAAATTAGAGGTGTCACCATGTACATGTGCACGAAGCTCTGTCTGAGTTTAAATGCATACCTATGTGTAGGTCTACTTGTGTGTGTGTGTGTGTGTGTGTGTGTGTGTGTGTGTGTGTGTGTGTGTGTGTGTGTGTGTGTGTGTGTGTGAGTCTGTGTCAATGTCTGTGTCTGTGTGGTTGATTTATCCTTTGTAGCTGTATTCTACCTTGATCTTGTCCCTTGAGAACGTGTTTCTCACAGAGGTAAGTGGTGAGATCTTCTTCCTGAGTTCCCTTGTACCAGTCTTCAATGACCTCCTCATATTTCTCCACCATGCCGTCACACTAGCTCACACACACACACACACACACACACACACACACACACACACACACACACACACACACACACACACACAGAAATACATATAAACACAGTTAGAAAGACACACACATACAACAACATGATTGCTCTGTAAGAAATTACAGTATATCCTGTGTGAGAACATGACATTCTTGATAAGGCAGCTGCTGTGAACACCAAAAGTTGGCCAGCATAATATCCAAAATGGTAATCTTATCATGATAAGAAAGGAAAGGTCCCCACACTGATTAGCTCAGACACCTGGGATCAGGAAGCAAACTAAGGTGTGAGTGACTGCAACCAATTATAGTATGGGAATGTGGGTAGGCCATTGAGAACCATCTCAGGCAGCGGGTAAAAAAAAACTGATTATCATAAAACACAACAAAAGGTTGCCAGACCTGTTTGCATTAGAAGCCTGCCACATTTACATTAAAAGCCTCGGAGGTGTCTTAAACAGTTGGAGATGCTTGTTGTTCAGCTCTGCACCACTGAATCCGGAGTATGTTCCACCTGCTTTGTTACTGCACTTAAAGGAATAAAGACTGACTGCTGCATCAACCACCTGACAAACATCCCTTTTCCTACAACTCCGACTAAGATTAGTAGGTCTACATTGTATCCCACAACATATTTAGTATAATAATATTATTATGTACTACCTTTTGCTTTAAGTATCCTGACAGGACCTATTAGCAACTTCAGGAGACACATTTGCTCTTGTGAGTGCTTTGTAATCTGCAGAAGGTAAATACACTCATATAGATGCAGACTCACCCTCTCACACTCCAAAGTGTGCACTAATACACACTCACCCTCTCACACTCCAAAATGTGCACTAATACACACTCACCCTCTCACACTCCGAAGTGTGCACTAATACACACTCACCCTCTCACACTCCAAAGTGTGCACTACTACACACTCACTTGCACACACAGACACAGACATGTAGAGGGCTACCTGTTTCTTGAGGTCGGACACCTCAGCGCTGGTCTCATTCCACAGCTCGTATGGGATGTCCATCACCACCTTGACACCCTTGTCGACCAGGTTATGCAGAGTGGAGAAGGTCTCGGACATCCCCTGCAAACACAGGCATAGGGTCACACTTGAGAGACGAGACAACAGAGACAAGAGATAAAGCAGAATGCAGCTATTCGATTTATAAGCAAACTTCCAATTTCCCATGGGATTCCCATTAACTTCAGCTGATCTCTGTTTGGTAGGGGAGTATATATTAGGATTAGGGAATAGGCATTAAGAGTAAGGAGTAGGCCTTAAAAGTAAGGAGTAGACCTTAAAAGTAAGGAGTAGACCTTACTTAGGAGAAGGGAGTAGGCCTTAAGAGTAAGGAGTAGGCCTTAGGAGTAAGGTGTAGGCCTTAGGAGAAGGGAGTAGGCCTTAAAAGTAAGGAGTAGGCCTTAAGAGTAAGGAGTAGGCCTTAGGAGAAGGGAGTAGGCCTTACAAGTAAGGAGTAGACCTTAGGAGAAGGGAGTAGGCCTTAGGAGAAGGGAGTAGGCCTTAGGAGTAAGGAGTAGGCCTTAGGAGAAGGGAGTAGACCTTAGGAGAAGGGAGTAGGCCTTAAGAGTAAGGAGTAAGCCTTAAGAGAAGGGAGTAGGCCTTAGGAGTAAGGAGGAGGCCTTAGGAGAAGGGAGTAGGCCTTAAGAGAAGGGAGTAGGCCTTAGGAGTAAGGAGTAGGCCTTAGGAGACGCCCCAAGGTGCACGTTAGAATCCAGTGCAGGACTGCGCTTTACATTACATGGATTTCATGCCAGTACACAGGTGTTCAGCATTTCTATACAGACGCCTGATACCACCAGGAGGCAGTATCTGTCGCCTACTGCTACTGTCAGTGCTCCTGCTTAGCATTATACCCACAATGCACTATGTCAAAATAAATCACCAAAGCGTACAAGAATGCAAACATGGCCGCGAGCAGCGACAGAGGGCAGGTCGATACTCCCTGAGCACATAACACTCATTGTTGCTGTCATGCTTGACCAGTCTGGCCAGCTCAACTGCTTACTCTCCCTAGTAACATGGACTTAACATACATAGCATACCTGACAGAGGACAAGACAGGTGTGCAAGAGAAAAGTAAAGCAGTGCTTCTCAATCTTGCACTTTTCAAAAGTCTATCTGCTCTTTCACAGCAGCGTGAATAGTTTCAGTGTAGTTATAAGGTCTCTGACAGCCACAATCAGGGGGTTTCAGTCGATCAAAAACAGGGGTTTCAGTCGATCAGAAGCATGGACCATGAGTGAGGGGCACAGAGACTGTGAAGACACATTAACATAAAGCCTACAAAGAAACTGTGTGTCTGTGTGTGTATGTGTGTGCGTGTGCGCAAGCGTGTGTGTGTAGAGGGTAGAAATGAGATGTGAGAAATTAAAAGCCTACAGCAAATACAACAGAAGAGGAAGTGGAAAAAGAAGAAGTGATTGGTATGCACTACACATGGGTTGAGCCTGCTCTGTGCAGACACGGGCTACTGCAAGCACACCAGAATGAAAGATGAGTCCAAATGAAATGCTGTACTGGCCTTAACTCTCTCCCCTTCAACACCTGTGGGGAGCAGCATCTGGTGTGAACTGTACCTTGGCAAAGCGGTTGCTTCCTGTTCTCTCCTTGTGCAGATTGTACTCCAGCAGCCTCTTGCACACATTCTCTACCACTTCGATGAAGCGCATGTCACTGGGGAAGGAGAGGTAGCAAGCAAGAGTGAGGAACTGAAAGTACACTACACTGAACAAGATGTGAAGATTTTGAGAGAAAGTGACACATATAACAGAAAATATTATATGATTCAAATATTATTTCTTATGATTGTATGAAAATAAGATAATAGTTTCTTAGTTGTTGTCCACTATAAAAAACAACTCAAGATTTAAGAAAAAAATTCCAAAAACAGAGCACATGTTCTTTTACTTAAGACAGAGTAAAAGACACTGGCTCTGCTGGTGCTGTATAGTAATATCAGACTGACTTACGATTTCACATATTTGATTGGTGCTGACCCCTTGCCGTCAATGAAGCGGTAGTTGGTGTCAATCACTTCTTTTGTCTTCCCAGTTTCGTCAAATGCGGACTTCATTTCGATGCTTACAAACTTACATACTAAAAAAATAAACGACAGTTTCAGTATTATTGTGTATGCCTATGAGAGCACATTTATTTTCTTGGCATGATGCGCATGACTGACAGCTGAGGAAAAGGACGCATACACTGATAGGTAGTTAACGGTTCTAAGCGGACCGTTACTATACCATAGGCATATTTTAAACATGCTTAGTTATACATAGACCATATATCTTAATCACATAAGCAAACGGATTTGTCTTGGTAATCAAAGATAAAGTGATCTCCGACCAAATAAATAAATGACACTGTTGAACAAGCGCAGGATCAACCAAATTGAGTATTACCTTCACATTTATTTGGGAGATGCACCCATTCGTCACCCTCGCCTTTTTTGACCGCACACAGACAACTTGCACACAGAGAACACAACACCAAAAAATAAAAAAGGTCCATGTGGCCTATTTCTATATTCTTTCAAGATTACATTAACATTAACAGGTCTGCAGACCATCTACAACCTGTTTTCTGACCCAGTAATGTGCAGGGAAAACGGTAACAGTGAAAACAACAACAAAACATAGCAAAAAAGGATATTTCTTCCGGATGTTTCAAAATAAAAGTCCAAAAAAAAGAGAGTTCGACTGTATGAGGGTAATGACGGAGACCGACAATATGAGTGTTTTTGGTAAACAGACTAAAGCTTAGGTAAAATCCTGCAAATGGGATCCATTTATAAAAGAATAAAAACGTCATCGTTCAAATCAGGCAAGTCATTACGTTGATCTGCAGAACATTTTACTATGAGAGAATGTTCATAGACATGATAGTCATGGAACTGTATTACACCTTTAAACCTTATATTACATTTATTTTAAAGGTTCCACTAAATTTGACAACCGTTCTATTGCTTTGCATAGTCATATTAGAAATGAGCTGACAAGGTAAATGTCTGTTGCATGGTTTTATTTTATAGTATTTTGTCATTGCTTTATATTCTTGAATGTTATTGCAGCATTTTTCACTAAGCAACGCCGGTGCTTCTCACTTCCGTGAGTGGATGTCGGTGCAGCTGTCACAAAATGATCCAATAAAAGACGCCGAAGTGTCACCAACGAGCCAATAGTAAAAGGGGGCCATTGCTTTTCGGGGAGAGGGGGCACAATGCGGAAGTTGTTCTCTTGCAGGCCTAGTATTGACATGGGTTTTGGTCAAGTCCATTCTTAATTTGTCTTTTTAAAAACGAATTGTCCATTTATTGTGTTTTATCTTATGGATGGTTTTATTGTAGTCTCTTAGCTTATTTTCTCCTTGTATTGCCTATTTTATTTTGCCATTTTATTTGTCTTCTGTGTTTCTCTCTTTTAGCCTTTAACTCACTTACACTTAGTTTCCCTTGTGTATCATGTTCATTATTTAATTATTTGTTGAATACCCTTTATGTCCTCCTTTCTCCCCTTCTCCATGGATGGATCATGAAACTATGGGGCCCTGGGCCTGGACATGTAAAAGCCCCCCTCCCCTTCGTGAGCACCCTCGGCTGCAAAAATTATGCGCTCGCAAGACATTACTTAAAAGTAATGACATTTTTTTTTCAACAGCATAGTAGCTAAAATCACCTGTACCTCAACAGGATTTACAGTGCACATACACATTTTCTAACACAGTGCAGGTGCACTCAATTAAAGCCAAGAGCAAATTAACCAAATACACCTTTTTCAACCACAAATAAGAGATACATAATAGTGACCTCACGCATAGGCTCTGGCTTAGGGGCCCCCTGACCTCATGGGTCCTTGGTAATCCATTCCTGCCCTTCTCACACTCATATAAACTCCAAAATAACTAATGGCACACCCTTTTCCTTTGTAGATCAACTTTTCTCTTTCACTTTAGTAAAAGAAAGCAAAGGAAGCATAAAGCTTCAGGGAAACTTGAAACGTGAAACAGAAGTTTCAAGGCATAAGTGATTCCTTGTTGTAAACTCACCTCGAATGGAAAGGTTAAGATTTTTCTTTAGCCAAAGATGACTGCATGACCCCATACATACCCTCTGTGTCACTATCCTGAGTCACTGGCCAGGGCTTGAGGCTATAGGCTTGAATGCAGCGAGGAAACTGGAATTCAATTTTGCTCGTGGGATGATCTTGTCACAGTGCTGTACACTGACCTGGATGACAGCTGATGTTATTGATATTATACATCTGAGTCAGTATACAATAAGGAAATGCTGCACTTCCTACATGCACAACACAAATGTCTCACCAGAATATAACTAGACTTTCACCGCAACTTGACCTAGGTATCATTAAACTCAGATTGTACTAAATAGACATGACTGTTGCAGATCAACAAACCTTTGATTCATGATTTAACAAAATAATATTTTCTGTAGCTCAATTTTGTGAAGGCTAACTATAAGACTTGTTGTTTAAATCGCTGGAGTCATAGTAGCAACATATTATTGAGGCTGAACTTGTGCTGGATATAAACTTTGACTTTGGAATGTTTCAGGGTGCTTTTTAAAAATGTCAGAGCATTCCAGAAGTGCCTGCATGTGACCCCAGCTCAAGAAGGTACATTTTATTTTCTAATTATGTGGGTTATGCTTGCGGATATCAAAGAATATCAACAAAACACATAAATACAGAAATACACATGAAACACACATCAAACCCCTCCAGTTCAAAGACGGGATCTGGCAAGCACAGATAAACAGTCAGTTTTTCAAATCTGTGACACTAAAGATCCTCGTAGTGATGCCTGCTGATAAGAAAGTTGACGGTCTCTCAAGGGGGGGGGGGGGGGGGGCGGACCCCTGGCCTGTGGGCGTTAACGTGGGTTTCAGGTGAGCTGGAACAGAACCATTCGAAATGTATAAGTTTGTCTTCACTTGTTGCAATTCCATATCTGCTATTTTCACGCAACAACGAGTAGCCTAAATCTGCCTATTTTATACTATTCTTACTTTTTACATTCCAGCTGCAGTTTGTCTTCACTTGTTGCAATTCCATATCTGCTATTTTCACGCAACAACGAGTAGCCTAAATCTGCCTATTTTATACTATTCTTACTTTTTACATTCCAGCTGCAAGGCAGGTATGTACACTTGCGGAGTAATATACATATGAACGGCGTCATGTGACCGTTATATTTCATTAAATGCAGATAAGGAAGATTATAGTAATGCACAAATGTACTCGCCGTTACGTTTTGCATAGTGTACAGAGACTTCAAAGGGGTTTGAGGTTTCAAAGAGAAAACATGGTTGTTATTGCTGAGTCTGTTCTTTAAATCATTTTCACTCAAAAGCAAATCACAGACTAAAGTTTATCGTAAAAGTTCAGATTTCAAAGAACGTAAAAATGGAGATGTCTAAATCCTTGGAAGCGGACTTGAAATCATTGGCTCTGTCAAATGACACTAAAGGTGAGTGACTTCAATACCTAAGAGAGCGATTATTTAAACTTATAGACATAGATAGTCTTTTTATTTGAACCGTATAGGCCTACTGTATTTTTTCCCTATTTTATAGTTTTTTTGTCTTTGATTTCAAATGTCCAGCCTCCAGATGTCCAAACCTGTAAGTTATGTGCAATTATTTGATATGGAAAACACACAAATTTAGACAATTAGCGGAACTACGATGTTTCCTGTAACGGAGCCAGAAGAGTACAATCTATTTTATTATTCGCACTCTATGGTTCATGCACGCAGCCTATGGTCAAAACCATGTATACACCCATACAAATACACTTGCTACATATATATATATATAAACACATATTGTTTATCTTATTTAATTTAATATTCCCCACCCTGGAAACTGCCCTTCTTGTATTTCAAACTGTTGTTATATGTTATATGTTATATGTTATTTCTGGTATGTGTTATTTTGGTATATGTTATTTGTGTTACCTGTTGTATGCCGTCTACTGCGTAGATGTTGGCTGCCAAGTCGTAAGAATTTCGCTGCGCTGAAGAAATTTGGTGTATGCGATAATAAACACTTTGACTTTGACTTTGACTTTGATGTAGGCCTACACATTAGCAAAACGTAAGCTGTGATCAACTCTTTGGTGATTGTGTATCGCCACCTACTGGACAATGTTATACAGTGGGTCCATGCTGCATGAACAAAATCTCTCACCACACAGGCTGTCCTATTTAACCCTCCTATTATGTTCAAACTTTACCCACATCTATTATGCTTGGGGTCAATTTGACCCCAGCAATTTAAACCTCCAAAAAATTATTATAATTATTTTTTTTTACCCAAGTTTATGTGTCAGGTACTTTAGGTTTGTTTGTTGACTACCTAAATAGCCCTTAAAATAAAACAATATCCCCACCCACTCCCTTTATACATCCAGAATACATGTTACGCGACTATGGAGAAATATGCAGATCCCCATAAAATCTCACTGATTGACCTAAAATTGGAAAGAGATATCCTTCTGGTGTTTTTATGGCTTCATATTATTTTTAAGTACATATTGTTGTTATCTATAACATTTGGAATAAAAAACTATTTCTTTTATCAAGAAAAGTAACAATGTGATGAAAAAAGTTGATATTTCTTATATATTTTATACAATTAAAACAGCCTGGGGTCAAATTGACCCCAAACAACACCTATGCGTAAAGTATGTGTACAGGACATTGAAAACATATCATCATGTTAATTTTGTGTTTACCCAGTTGTCCCCATTAAATTAGGAAAAGTCATTAAATATGAAGCAAAACAAATTATGTCAAACATTTATTTAGAGACGTTAAACATTGAATGGGGTCAAATTGACCCCAAACATAATAGGAGGGTTAAGTCCAAATGACATATTTACATCCTTAAAACTAATATAAACATTAGCAACGTATACAGCACAATACACAATGTCTAATCATCCAATGTTTGTTTCCAGTGCCACTGCCTGCGAAATGGAAAACCACATTCAGTTCTGCTGAGAGGAGAAACATTGATGCAACGACTGATGGATTATTCCTATTCCTTCGTCCAAAACCCAATGGCGCCACCAAGGAGATTACCCAGGAAGGTACATTTCACAACAGTACAACTATGACACATATCATTGCGATGAATTACTAGTTAGTTGCTTGCGTTATCTCAATTTTGATTCACATATTGCCAAAAGAGATTTCTTATTGAAAGTTATTAGTTGTCTCTCTCTCTCTGTTGACAGTTGGGTACAGTGGCTTAGAAAATCAAGGAGCAACCAGCTACCTGAACTCAGCTTTGCAGGTCCTCTTTATGACCAAAGAATTCAGAGAGGCAGTAGAAAGGTAACAGGATAGTGACACTTGTTCATGGCTGAGTGTTCAAAATTGCAAGGACTGTTGTTGACATGTTGGTCTTATCACTCTGTAGGTTGCAGATTACACCAAATGATGATGAGGTACTTTACCAACTGCAACAACTATTTGAAAATCTAAAAGCTGATTACAAATGTGTTTCTACTCTCAAAATAACCGAAAGTCTCTCAATTGAAAATGGTGAGTGAAACTCAAGCTTCCCTAAATTCATTACTGAAACATGCTGGTCTCTGAATTACTGCATTTGTTCAGTCAACTGTATTTTGTTAGTTTTTGAACATCAAGATGCAGTGGAGTGGTTTGAGAAAATCCTGAGTGTAGTGTCACCTGATGCATCACAGGTACTTCAACAAATATTTTTACATAGTTAGGAAGGACCAGGCTTCCTTGAAAATATATTTGACATTCACCTATTAAGTTCATGCATTTCTATGCTTTCTATGATTGTATTCAGGTCTATGAAGGAACCTTACTAAAAACACTGAGGTGTCTGAAGAAAGATCATGATGAATCTCACGAAGACAGCACATTTTTATCACTTCCAATCACCATTGATGCTGGACATGATGAAGTATTCCGTGTGGTAAGAGTGATTCTCCTGCATTCATTTATTTGTTCCTCAAACATGTCACACATTTGGACACCACTGACAGACTACTGTCGCTGTAGGTTGACGGTCTTGAAGCCTTTTTTCAAACCACAAAGTTTGTTTGACGACAACTGGCTGTACTGCGATGACTGTGATGAGAAAACATACATGGAAATTGTGAGTCCAAATTTCGCGGCCTAATATTTGATGAAGATGTAGCACATAGTCCTTTAGACGTTCGTAAATTAATTTGATTGGTTATTGAGTTTTCTTAAATTACGTAACGTAAGGTAAATTAATAAGCTCAAGTTTGGGTAATAAAGAATTACAGGTAGGGTGCAGGTATTTATTTTGTCCAGAGACAATCTGCCCTGTTATCAACTATCACCAAGGTTATACAACCCCCTAACCGTAATGATTCTTTCACTGTAATGCACATGTAGCGATAGCTATGCTAAGAGTCTATGATTTAGCCATTTATATTCTGTCTAATGTAGTAAGCAATGGCATTTGTTAGTTCAGACTCAGTGATGAATATGCCTTTCATCCTACAGAGTTTTAACATCCAGAAGTATCCCACAATACTGACTCTGCACCTCAAGCGGTTTTACTTTGACGACATGAAAATGGGATATCGGAAGAACTGCTGCCCTATGGACATACCCTCCACACTTACATACTTTGAGGTATTAAAATAGAATTGATCACACAACAGATGTTGAGCATTTTGTCAATTTAATAAGTAGACACTTTCATCCTTGCAAACTTACAGAGCAATGATGATCTACATGGGAATTGAACCATAGGTATTGGTGTTAGTAGTGTTTGTCTACAGAAGCACAACCTCATCATGCTTGTATGTTCCACCTAGAGTTGCACATATGATCTGTATGGTGTCATCAACCATAGTGGGGTGTATGGAAGTGGACACTACTATGCCTACATTCAGTCTCCTGAGAATAATGACTGGTTTTGCTTTAATGATTCTCACGTGGGTAAAGGTATGCATCACTTTCTTTTTCTATTCATGGATGGACTGTAGGATAACTAATGTGTATGTTACAGTTGTGAGGGAGTGTGTGTGACCATTTGGTACAGGCGTAAATTAAAGCATAGACGTTTCTTTTCTAAGAATGAGAGAAGCAGTTAAACTGATTATTGTTTTTTCTCTACAGATCACAGACAAAGACTTCCTGGAAAGGTAGTACAATTATACAGAGAAACATTATGAAGTTATTTCAGTGCATTAGGCAGTAGTTCTCAATAAATGTTCTGTTTATTCATTGTCTGTAAAGTTGCTATTTCAATTCTGCAGGTCAAAGACTGCATACATGATTGTGTACAGGAAAAGTGAGTAAACATATACACTCTCCTCATAGACCTAACAGATGGATTGAATGGATGAGATTATATGAAATCATTTAAGAAATGTGTTCAATCATATACTTATCCCCACATTATTGGAGAGTAAAAATACAATTACCTATTCTGGTTGTATTTTACAGAAAGAGATGCGTGTGTTTGTGTTTTAGGAGAATCTTCCTCTTCATCTCCTCATCAAGAAGAAGACACCATGGAGACCAGCACTGAGGAAGCCCTCGAGACCGCAACAGCAGATGAGGTACAAGGAAGTGTAGGGTCTTAATTAAACTATATTATTTATGGAACAAAAAATATGGTAGGAATAATATCATGTGGTACTTTCTGAATAAGTCAATGGATCATGTTCATAAAATGATCAAATTAAATATGGTGCCAGATTTATTGTGAGTGTCACTGAATTAATTTAGTTTTAAGAACGTTTTTAAATCTATGACGAACACATATTTTCTGTAATATCTTATGTGTAGAGTTTATAATTCTTGATCAGCCAGACAGTGATCCAAAATCACATTTTGAATGGCTATTGGATATCAATGCAGTTTATCAATCTATCTAACTAATATAGCCCCTCCCACCTGTGTAATGTAAAGGTAGTATCTTGACAAGCATGAGAATAAAGCTCTGACTAAGTACGTCTTTATGACTGACACTTGCACCATGGAGTAACTTACAGTATAGATGTGCATACATTTGAAGCAGGTCACCACATAAGCAACTGTTAAATCATCTAAAGACTACGCTAAGACTAAGCTAAAACCAAACCTAAAGACTAAGCTGAAAACATTTTTCCCTTCTACAGATCCCTAAGGAAATCCTGAACAACACAGCGACCGAAAAGGGGAAACGACACAGCTACCTAAAACAGGTTGGCCACTCCACTCATGTTTTCATGCAACAGTTTAATCATTTTGACTGTTGATTTTTAACATGTGTGAATACATTATTTTTGCTTGTATCTGTTGTATCTGTATCTTACTTTCCATTCCATGTGAAAAACTTATATTAGGTAAATGTGAATGTTAGTTACTCATGTATCAATGGTGATGTGTTTCACACTTTACAATAAGGCTCCCTTTTGCCAGTTATACATGTTAGTAGCTGATTAATAGATGATGATTTGTTTCACACTTTACAATAAGGTTCTCTTTGCCAGTTATAAATGATAGTAGCTGATTAATAGATGATGATTTGTTTCACACTTTACAATAAGGTTCCCTTTGCCAGTTATACATGTTAGTAGCTGATTAATAGATGATGATGTGTTTCACACTTTTAACAATAAGGCTCCCTTTGCCAGTTATTAAATTATAGTAGCTGATTAATAGATGATGATTTGTTTCACACTTTACAATAAGGTTCCCTTTGCCAGTTATAAATGATAGTAGCTGATTAATAGATGATGATTTGTTTCACACTTTACAATAAGGTTCCCTTTGCCAGTTATAAATGATAGTAGCTGATTAATAGATGATGATTTGTTTCACACTTTACAATAAGGCTCCCTTTGCCAGTTATAAATGATAGTTACTGATTAATAGATGATGATTTGTTTCACACTTTACAATAATGCTCCCTTTTGCCAGTTTATACATGTTAGTAGCTGATTAATTGATGATGATGTGTTTCACACTTTACAATAAGGCTCCCTTTGCCAGTTATAAATGATAGTAACTGATTAATAGATATGATTTGTTTCACACTTTACAATAAGGCTCCCTTTTGCCAGTTATACATGTTAGTAACTCATAAGATTAATGAGTAGTAAGCAGTAACTTGATCTTGGATGGATGATGGATACTTTATTAATCCCGAGGAAATTTTAGGCCATCCAGTAGCATCCAGAACACAACATACACAAAATTCACATACACATAGGGAGAACACGTTCAAAAGGAGTGGGGTAGTAACCTAGCCTGACGATGTCATACTCATAATTCTAGTCAGAATATGAGTCTGAGACCGCTCCGTTGGGCTGTGATTATGGGGCGTGTTTCAACCGAACTAGGAAAAAAAAGGCCTCTTCGCTCAATTGGATAGGCCTACAACCAATCAGAGCAACGTAGTATGACCATAACGTAGACCATGGGGCCAGGCTGATACATTAAACTTTTACCGGATCCCGTAGGAAGGACGGCAAAAACATCTTTTCGATCGACAAATGCCTTGATCGCGTTTCTCTGTTCCTCTTTAAAAATGAATGTGCTGTCAATGTCTTCTAAAACAGACTCGAATTCCACATTTCAGCTCTCCAACGGCAGCCATGTTTGTTGAAAACGAATTCACCCCAAAAGCTCTTTGGTGACGTGGTTGATTACGTTAGGGTTGATCATCTGTCCATCATCGTATAAAGCCCGCCCTGACAATTTGATTGGTCTATATCTCCTCACAGATTTTTGTGAGGAGATAATTTCTCCCCAACGGAGCGACACCAGACCGAACTTCCCGACCAAATAATTTGTGGGCGTGGCTAAGTTCGTCTGGCATCCAGGCTAGTAGTAACCAGTACCGTAACGGAAACACGAGAGCCACCCCCCACATATAGGCAAGATATCAAAACTCAAGCTCCCTATTTGCCGTGGGCGCGCCGGTCTGTGACCTTCTGACCTATGTCGTCACGTCACTAGGCTACCTAACAAAGAAAGCACAATTAAATATATTTTTCTTTATTTCTATATCAACTCTGGAAACACAGACAAGACAATGACATAGTGTGCATCCCATGTAATTCAAATTTAAAAAAAAAAAAAAAACGTTTTTGTTTTAATTTTTTCTTTGTGTGCGAGGCCCCCCCACGGTGCGGGGGTAATCTCTACGTGCTGGTAGTAACAGATACAAGAATGGTAGGGAGTGTGCAATGGGCTAGTATAGCCAGTTAAGGGATAGACAGTGGGTTGCCAAAATGGGGATCTTACCAAATAGTGAGCCGGCATCGATGTGTTAAGAACTTTGTTATAACTCATTTATAATGGCTTATTAATGACTTACAAAGGGTTTACAACCTAATTAATAACCTAATAAACCATTTATAAACCTTTATAAAGGGAACCTTATTGTAAAGTGGTACCCACTTAACTATGTCATCTCTCCTTCTTACAAATGTCAGAGTTGGATCAACTGGATGATACCGCTTTCCCTCCTCGTGATGTTGCATCTTGATGCAGTCAACGTTGGTCTTCTTGTCTTCGATTTCATGATGTGAGGCTTCTCTCTTTAGTTCTCCTCTGATAGCCTGTAATGCTCAAGATTTCTGTTGGAATTTTCTATTGGTTCAAACATGCATGTGGGATGGTGCATGTGGGGCAAATGTTAGACTATAACAGAATTAAAGTCTGAGTCTGAGACACTTTCCTTGACAGAAAGTTGTTCATACCCTCTGTTTGCAGCTTGGTGTCGGTTATCATTATGAAGATATTAGGGTACTAGTATAGGTTTTGTGAATGTTTAGAACTATATGGTTCATTTAGGCAGCAAGAAGCTTGCCTTGTTTCACATCAATCGATGGCCTTGTTTTGTTATTTGTTGGGCCATAGACATGGGTGGATTGGGCTTACTATGATTCGGAAAGTTGGAAATGTTTCCTGTTTAATACATAGGCCTAGGTCTAAGAATACACAGTTATTTAATAGCAGAGGAAGTTCTTTGTGCTAAAACTGTGGCTATTTCTGAAATGTACCACCTAAATTGTATCTGTGTTTTAAACAATAAACGTTTCTTGTTAAACAATTCCTTTTCAGTGGTAGAATCACAAACATGACTAACAGCTAGTCCATTCGTCCATCTAACTTTAAAAGTTTGAATAAATCTTTATGAAAAACATCTTACACCCTCATCTAGTTCTTGTTTTTTTGTATATATATAGGAAAGCAGTGATTGAATAGTAAGCTAATGTTACATATATGGCTCCTTGACCGTTACGTACGACTGTAATGACCATGGGAGTAAAGAGTGTGAGCTTCTGCAAGTTTCGGTAGGATGTTATCACTGTGGGTTCAAATAGTCTAGTCAGTTCTTAATGTTCTGTTGTTTATGTGCTTTTATGGGGTTAAAGACTGTTGTGCTGCAGCTGAAGTTCCAAAAACACAGAGAGACCCAGTGTTTGTGCAGAGACCTTTTAGAAGTGTACTGTGCACTTCAATGCAGTGGAACTGGTACAAATTCAACACCTGTAAAGTTTCCTAAAATGGAAGGCTCAGATTTGTTGTATATCATTTTAGAGAAAAGGACTGGAGGCCACAAGACTGGACAAGGAAGACTGGATGTACTTTGATCATTGTGATGAGAAAACAAACACTGAAATAGTGAGTTTTGGGTTCTTGGATTTACACTAGAATTGTTGCTCTAGAAGGAAGAAAGAATAAACCTCATATGAAGTATTTTTTTTGTTAGTTCCTCTAAATGTCTCAATATTTACTTATTTACTTGACTTGCTTACTACACTTACTTGGTTACTATTATAATTACTTATTTATACGTACCGCATGTAGTAGGACTACAGTCAGACTGTGGGAACGCTGGACTGGTTGTGTCTGTCTAGATTAACACACCAAAAATATGCACAACAGAACATAACGCGCACCACCAGATTATGACAGCTGCTACTGCTTTCATGATCCTTGTCTTTGTCTTTATTTGATTGACAGATTGATGAAAAACTCATGTAAAGGTATTTCTTTTAAGTCATTTTGAAACTGATATATTTAATGGTAACGAAAACAGCTACAGGTAACAATTAATCTTCTATGTGCAAGAATGGCAAGTGTTCAACAGTATATGTACTATAGAAATAAACTGCTACGTTATGGTATAATTATCTACAGGATGTAATTTACACTAGCAATCAGAATCAGAACACGCTCCATTGTCTTCAATAAAGCCATTCCAGGCAGGATTTCAAGCAGTGTGACTAAACAGGAGACACTGATACATGTCCTGAACATTCTGAAAGTGCCGTTTTTCAGGGACACGGGTAGTGTGGCATTTTTGAATTTCAAGAATTCCTCAATTAACAGCATTAGCAAGTATCAACAGCAGGGCTGCAGAAATACATGAAAGTGCAGTTTTTCAGGAACAAGGGCAGTGTGGCAGTATATTTTTTTTTGAAAGTATCAACAATAAGGCGGCAAAAATCAATGTATAAACATTGAACATTCTGTGGTTCATAGTTAGGAAGTGACAGTATGGGGGCGCTGTCACACCAGCGCTGAACCCTGCTCCTGCCACGCCCCCTGTGACTACAACTCACCCAGCTCAGTCACATTCCCAAACTTCCAGGTCATGTATTCTCTTCGCGTTAGCTCCTTAGTTTCCGTGTATCGTAGTTCAAGTGTTTGTTCCCCAGTTTGCGTATTCTCCTAGACTGCCTTTTGTGTGATCATTATCTTCTGAGTGTTTTGGTAGCTTTTGTGTTGTCCCCGTTTATTCCCCTGTGCCCCCTGTTCTGGCTGCTTCTCATGAACTCTGCCAACGTACGTGTTTGTGTCGCCTGAAATCCCTGACAGTAACCCACACACCTCCATCTTCCTCTGGAAAATGAGATCAGTCCGCACAGCATGTGTAGTATAACAGCTTCTTAATATAAATATGGCAACACACTACATATCATTACACCAAACAGTTTGAACACAAACCTTTCTGAAGATTCTATTATTCAGATTTGGTGATTGTGCCCTGATTGCATGCCTGGACAGCTCAAGTCAAAAAATTGTAATACACATGTGGGCTGAATTACCTCCTCTACATGCCTGTTTGAGAATGACTTTGGTTTTGTCACGCAACATGGGACAGTTGGGAGTGGCAGAAGATGCAGTCTCTCTCTCTCTCTCTCTCTCTCTCTCTCTTTCTCTCTCTCTCTCTCCCCCTCCCTCCCCAGCTCCACGATAGACTAGGCTATTTACATTAGCCTTCACGGAACATGATAAACTATAAAGAAATATGTTGTTTTGGAGATCTCTCTAAGATATGGCGGACAAGCATCTGGAGGACACTGGCAAACTTTGACCATTGAATAAAGGACAAATCCTCCACACATTACTGTAATTTTGCTTACTCTCAGAATGCATGTATGAGTAAAACTGAATAATTATTACATCTATTATTAATTATCACAGATGAAGATATTTTTTATATCCGTATCAGAATCAGCATAAAATCGAAGAAATACTCTTCTTCCTGCAGATGAATCTTAGACTGTGCTGAATGCACAGGCAGTATTCAGGCACACATGACTCAACTCTGGGCGCCACCAGGAGCATGAAGTGGATGGAGAGGGCAGTGTGACGACATAACTGAGCAAATTAATGCTGTGATCCGAATGAAAATGTTTATTGATTGTTGATTCATATAACAATAATAAAGATACACACATATTTTCAGAAGTACAACCAGATTTGAAATCTTCTGTTTAACAATTAACAATATGCTGAAGTATCTGTTCACGAGCTAAATGAACATTATGCTGAAGTATCTGTTAGCTCCCCATTGGCATTATGTGAATATTTACGCAATGCTTTATTGGCTGCTATATGAAAATGCACAAAGATACATTGCCTACATATTTCAAATGCAAATAAAAGATATGCCAAACTTTATTTCTATTATAAGACAAATAACAATTAATACTTATTAGGCAATTAGGCTTATATGACGGTTATGAGGCAAATGTCTTTTCCTCCAAAATGTCTTGAAAATAAAGCTGCATAAAAGTTTTACCACACATCTTATCAAGTGATCTTGTGAACAGAGAGTTATATTGAAGGGGTGTTTATTTGAACTGTAAACCCGCAGATTACTTCACCCATGATGGGATGGAAGTCTGCTTCTCAGCTACAGTACAAAGACTAAAGTGACCACTGGACATCAAACATTCATCCCTGAGTTTCAAGCAGAGAAAACAAAACTCCTTCTGACATTGAGTGCATGTGATCATTTTGCAGTCAGCTGTATCATGCTCTATAATTAAACCACACGTGGGACAGGCACGTAAAGATGGACACTGCACTGCACTTCCTTCTGGTGTTGACACTTGAGATAAAGTTATGGTAATACACGAGGCCAGCGTCTTCAAGTTTGGGTTGATGCATTCCTCATTTTCACATTTGTCAGAGCGAGGAGCAGGTCCTTTCCATGTTATTAAGCACTGCCAGCAGAACTCAAAGGTGTGTCCTTTTTCCGCTGTGCAAATTGTGCAGCTTACAGACAAGTTGGTCAGGTCTCTTCGCTCCACAAATGTCTGACAGCCGGGACACTGTTGACAAGCCATCATACAAAGTTTATAGAACAGTTCAAAGTTTTTTAGATGTAGACGCAACAAAAACTGTATTTCGTGCAGGATGTGCTGCTAACAATTCTAAAAGTCTTATTTTTCAAATTGTAATCGTACTGATGAAACTGTGAAAAATCACACACCCAAGGAGGACTTTCTTAATATGCCAAATATACATTAGCATTTAAAAAAGCATATTACTAAAGAACTGCTTGTGTGTGATTTTTAGAATGGTCGTCATATAAAAGAAGTGATGTTAATAGTACAGTAATATTGTTTTGTAAGTAATCCCAAGTTATGCACACACACCATGTGATGGTTATTTGAATCCACAGTACTTACTGATTTGTATTCACAGTACCGAGCAGCAGCCAGCCGAGGCAATTTTTCCTCAAAAAGCTTCTGCTCCTCGTCTGTTAGCAAAGCAAGCTTGCGAATCTCTGTGTAAGGCCACTCTTTCTCACACTTCTGGATTGTGCCATCGACCAGTGCTGGACAAGTAAATTCGTATTGTCCCTAGGATAAATACAGCTCATATTACAGCTCTGCTACACATGCTTGGATACAATTTGAACACAAAATTGAAAACGTTTTCAAACGCCGCCCCTTTATTTTCGTTATGTTCCTTGTGCATTTACATTTTGTTTCCCAAACCCTCTAAATGAAGTTGAGAGCAATACCTTGTCCAGTAGACTGCGGCACCAGGCAGTGAGAGACTGTGGATTGACTGCATGGCCACAGGACATCTCAGCCCTCAGGGTGTCTGGGTCATCATCCAGAGCTGTCGGGTGAGGCATACAACAACATGTATTACTTTAATGTAGAACAATGGAATCAACCAAAATACAGTAACCACGGGAAGACTGGACCATTCACTTACTTATATCATCTGGCCTTGTGACAAATTTCAGTGTAGTGTCGGCTGGATCAAATCTTTTTTCATCCTCTTCTTGTTGTGTCGACATCTTGTGATAATGCTGTGTCTCCTCTCAATGCGCAAATGTAAAGTTGGAGACAGAACTGTGTTTTCTGTCAGCATGTGTGTTTTACTTTCATTTCTCTGCTAACCACGCCCAGATAAGAATTTCAGGGAAATCCCTTAATGACTTAGCAGAATGTGAAAGGCTGGGGCAATTTTGTTGTTGTCAAGTAGGTTTATTACATAACCCCTAACCCTAACCCAGCAGTAGAAAGCTGAACTAAACATCAGGGTTACCACACAGAACATCTAGTTAGCACAAGATATGTTGCTATGATGTTAACAATTAATTCTCTATTTAATCATCCCCATAGGCTTCACCTGTGCTTTGTTTAGAAAACACCCTCACTCAGGGGCGGACTGGGGGAAAAAAGTGGCCCGGGAGTTACTGTCAGACCGGCCCACTCAATACACAGCGAGTTGCCCACTCAATGCATCGCACGTATCGACCAGTCGGTCACCTATTTTGAAAATTACCCACACACTTAACATTATTTTGGATGATTACAAAGAGATTACATCATATATGTTTTGTTTAATAACATTTGGATCCACCAATTTGACTGGATGGACACTGGCTATTGTACTGGCTATTGTAACACTCCAAGGTAGGTATAGTTTTCTAGATGAATATGCTTAACTCTGGGCTAGTATCAGATGGTTATATTTATAACTACAGAGCCTTAAGGAATGAATGTCAGCAGAGAAAGACCACACAATAAAGAAACTGGAATCAGAGGGTAGAATTAGTAGGAACCAGTCTCGGCTCCTGGAAAAAATTCTCAGGGGGGGGGAATATTTTTGATAATGATTAAGGCGACCCATTCAGTAGTTACATTAAGCAAGACAATTGTATCAATTTGTTGTTAGCTGATTAACTCATACAGTAATACCTTTTTGTCCACTAGATGGCAGCACACAACATAAATATTTCCCCTCTACCTACATAGCTAGAGTAGCTAGTTACAGGTGGAAAGTTATGAAAGAAAGTTGCATCCAGGAGCCTTCATAAGCAAACATGATGTGGCTCCACATTAAAATATCCCACTTTTTCATTATCCACATGTCTCAAAAGTTGTTTGATGTAACATAGCTTAACAGGACACATGATATGTCCAATAACAACATAAAGAAGGGGGCAACATATAAGTAAAAACCAACTACAGTGGGGAAAATAAGTATTTGAACCCCTGCCGATTTCGCAAGTTTGACCACTTCAAAGAAATGTGTGATCTATAATTGTAATAGTAGGTGTATTTTAACAGTGAGAAACAGAATATCAACAAACAAATCCAGAAAACTGCATTTTATAACATTTATGACTTTATTTGTATTTGATGCAGAAAATAATTATTTATACTATGTCTATCAGTATACTATGTCTATGGTTGCCTGAGTGACTGTTGGCTGATTCGACAATGACATGCAGAGGCAGATCAGACGGTCTAGTGGTAGAATCCGACAGAAAAAAACAACTCCTTTTCCCGTAGGCAGTGCGTCGCCCCAATGGCCCTTATGGACAAGCCGCCCACTATATTGTAGAAATGAACAGTACAGAACATACGATGGGGTGTGAACATCAGTGGTATCAGCAGTGTTGCATGCTGGGTGTGTGATTGTGTGTGTGTGTGTGTGTGTGTGTAGTTGTGTCTGAGAGCGAGTGATGCAAGTGTTGAGTAGGCTAGAGCGATTGACATTTAATAACGCCTAAAACAAAGTTAGACTTACGGAAGACATTAGATGAGTAAAGAAGACACTTCAGAATAGTTTCGAAAACTAAGCACCATGAGTGTGAATACAGATCGCAAGGAGTAGTATAAATTCCAATTAGTGAAATCAAGCAGCTTTTGGAAATAGAGTCAATAATATGTGTTCTGTGTAGCATAGAATAACGTAGGTGCCGGCGATGTTAGAGGGAAGGGCCGTTTGGTGAGCGGAGTGGGCCGGTATTTTGGACCATCCCAACCCTGTCAGCCCACCGGGGATTCCCCCGGTATCCCCGATGGCCAGTCCGCCCCAGACTTCAACAACTCAACTGTTGTTGAATTAAAGAAGAAACTTGTGGAGAAGCTGCCAGGGAACACAGGTGATGACAATTATGTGCTGTGTGTTCTTCTCTGTGTTTTTTGTTTTGACAGGGAGTTAACATTAACGTGGTAATGCCTTTATTTCACTCACACAATGACAAAAATGCTTTTCACTTCATCCTCAATTAAATTATTCTTGCCAACCTGTTAGATCCTTCTGAGATACGGCTGCTGTTTGCATCCAAGCAGTTGGAGGACACAGACAAGCTTTCTGACCATGGAAAAAAAAGGACAAATCCACACTCATGTCTGTACTACGCCTGCATGGACGATGGACACATCCCATGGACTCACTGTTAATGTTAACTCCCTGTCACCAGGACGGCTACGGCAGCACTATGCTATATTATGGAAGACTATGACTGTTGTAAAATATCGCAAATTCTTGTATTTCTTTGTGCAGACCGGGCCATAGATCCAATGATTCAATAGATTCCAATGTCCAGACATGTATATGTAGATCGTGAAAAACTGCCTCCCTTCTGAATGTTTTCCTTTGATTATGTGTTTAAGCTCATGTGTGTACTACACTGTTTCATTAGGTTCAAAGGTGACGGCATGTGAACGTTATCTTGTTGCTACATCAATAAAATTGACAGCAGTTTGTATTTTGTTTCTTTTATATTCTATTATGTACAAAGTGCTAATTATCTCCTGCCACTGCTTTCACAGCTACGTTAGCTGAAGAGTTGGTTAATGGGGGCTGACAATACTACTCTTACTGAAGTCTCCAAGCAAAATGGAGGAAACTTAAAATATGAAACGATTTGTCTTTAGCCAAAGAGTCATGAGTCACTTGACTTGAATGGAGCAAGGAAACTGGAATTCAATTTCTCTATGATCTCGTCAGAGTGGTGTCAGGATGACAGCTGATGTTATTGGCATAATACAGTCGGTATGCAATAAGGAAATGCTGCACCTACATGCAGAACACAAATGTCTCACCAGAATATGACTAGTCCTTTCCCGCAACTTGACCTAGACTTCATTAAACTCAGCCCAAGTAAAACTCCAGCAGTCAGTCTTCAGATGAACAAACCTTTTACACTAATTGAATATCATGATTTAATAAAAGACGATTTTGTATAGTTCAAATTTGTGAAGGCTAACTATAAGACTAGTTGTTTAAATATCTGAAGTCATAATAGCCACATATTATTGAGGCTGAACTTGTGCTGTTCCAATTCCAGAAGTGCCTGCATGTGACCCAAGGTCAAGAAGGTTCATTTTATTTTCTAATTATGTGGGTTATGATTGCGAATATCAACAGCCTATAAACACATAAATAAAATAAAAAAAACACGTACAACACACATCTTACATAAATCAAACGCGGGATTTGGCAAGAACAGAGAACACCGAGTCGTTCTCAAATCTGTGACACTAACGATGCCTGCTGCTTAGAAAGTTGACATTCTCTCAATCAACAAGGAGGGGGAGGTGGACTCCGGTAATGTGGGCGTTAACTAGTTGGACTAGTGGGTTTCAGTTTTACTTAGGTAGGCTATCTTGCTCGATTTTATGCCATACAATGTCTTTGGCTGTGGCGAGCTGGAACAGAACCATTCGACATTTATAAGATAGTCTTCACTTGTGGCTATTTCATGTTGGCTATTTTCATACTGTAAATCAGACTGTTTTTTAATATTGTCATTTTTTCATTCCAGCTGGAATGCAGCTGTAAACTTCCGGAATAATAGATATTTGAACGGAGTCATGTGAACGTTATATTTCATTAAATGCAGATACGGACGATTGTAGGCTACTCGTTGTATGTTGATGCACAAATGTACTCGCCGTTATGTTTTGCATAGTGTACAAAGACAGTGTTTCTAAGAGAAAAAAACATGGTCGTTCTTTAAATCACTCAAAAGCAAATCACGCACTATAAAGTGTATCGTATTAGTTCAGTTTTCAAAGAACGCAAAAATGGAGACGTCTACATCCTCGGAAGCGGACTTGAAACTACTGGCTCTGTCAAAGGACACGCAAGGTGAGTGACCTCAACACCTCAGAGGAAATATGGTTGCAGAGGATTATATAAACCAATAGACATGGAATTATTATAAGTATTTTATTTTAACTGTATAGGCCTACTATACTTTTTCCTAATTTTATAGTTTTTTTTTGTCATTTCAGATGTCCAGCCTCCAGATGTCCAAACCTGTACGTTTTATGTCAAGTGCAATGCTTTGATATGGGAAATACACTCTAAGAGAGCCAGAACAGTACAATATGTTTTATTATTCACACTCTATGGTTCAGGCATGCAGCCTATGGTCAAAAACATGTACACATAAGCAAGATGTAAAATGTGATTAACTCTTTGGTGATTGTCAAGTGTCGCCACCTACTGGACACTGTGGGTGCATGTTGCATGAACAAAATGTCTCACCACATACTATTGTACTCCAAATGACATCCTTAAAACAAATATAAACTGCTTATTCATTGATCACGTATACAACACCATAAACGAAGCCTGATTTTCCAATGTTTGTTTCCAGTTCCATTGCCTGAGAAATGGAAAACCACATTCAGTTCTGCTGAGATAAGAATTACTGATGCAACGTCAGATGCATTATATCTATTCCTTCATTCAAAATCCAATGGAGACACCAAGGAGATTACCCAGGAAGTTACATTTCATGACAGTACAACTATGACACATTTTATTACAATGAATTAATAGTTAGTTGCAAATACAGATTTTGATTTAAATCTTGCCACAAAAACATTCTTATTGAAAGTAATTAGTTGTCTCTCTCTCTCTCTCTCTCTCTCTCTCTCTCAAGGAGCAACCAGCTCCAGTGTCACTGAATTAAAACACAGTCAAACATCCTCTGAGACACAAGTACGTTTTCAAATCTATGACGTACACATATTTTCTGAAATATCTTTTCTGCTGGAAATAATATCAAGTATACTTTGTGAATGGGTCAAGTTGATAAAATGATCAAATTAAATATGGTGCGAGATTAACTGTGTGTCACTGAAAGAAATTCGTTTTAAGTACATTTTCAAATATATGGCGCACACATATTTTCTGAAATATCTTTTCTGTGGAGTTTATACATTTTTATCAGCCAGACAGTGATCCAAAATCACATTTGGCTATTGGATACCAATGCAGTCTATCAATCTATCTAACTAATATAGCCCCTCCCACCTGTGTAATGTAAAGTTAGTATCTGGACAAGCATGAGAATAAAGCTCTGACTAAGTACGTCTTTATGACTGACACTTGCACCATGGAGTAACTTACAGTATACATGTGCATGTATTTGAAGCAGGTCACCACATAAGCAACTGTTAAATCAACTAAAGATTAAGCTAAGACTGAGCTGAAAAGATTTTTCCCTTCTACAGATCCCTAAGGAAATCAAGAACGACACAGCTACTGAAAAACATTTCTGCCAAGTTGTGTACAACGGCTTGAAAAATCAAGGAGCAACCTGCTACCTGAACTCAGCTTTGCAGGTCCTCTTTATGACCAAAGAATTCAGAGAGGTGGTAGAAAGGTAACAGGATAGTGACACTTGTTCATGGCTGAGTGTACAGTATTGCAAGGACTGTTGTTGACATGCTGGTCTTATCACTCTGTAGGTTGCAGATCACATCAAATGACAATGAGGTCCATTACCAACTACAACAACTATTTGAAAATCTAAAAGGTGATCACAAATGTGTATCTACTGTCAAAATAACCAAAAGTCTCTCAATTAAAAATGGTGAGTATAATTCAAGCTTCCCTAAATTCATTACTGAAACATGCTGATCTCAGAAATATTGCATTTGTTCAGACAACTGTATTTGGATGTTAGTTTTTGAACAGCAAGATGCAGTGGAGTGGTTCGAGAAAATCCTGAGTGTGGTGTCACCAGATGCCTCTCAGGTACTTCAACA
>NC_045169.1:11051164-11156164 GCF_900700415.2 Clupea harengus
AGAGGTGAGAACAGCAGACAAGAACAGCAGATTCAATGCAGCCAAATTGTCCAAGGAGGTTCCCCATAAACTACAACAAGGTCCCAAGAAGGTTCTCAATAAACAACAACAAAGTTCCAAGAAGGTTCCCCCTAAACTACAGCCTTTAATAAAGAAGCCAAACCACAACCGGCTCCCCTCTCTCACCCCTGGGACTGTGCTTGTCCTTCACACTCGGCGCCACCAGGGAAAGCGGGTGGTGTTTCTCAAAGACCTCCCCAGCGGCTTGCTTCTCTTCACCGGCCCTTTCGTCCTAAACAGAGTCCCTCTGAGCAGGGCGTCCCCAAAGTCTGTCACTGCCACGGCTACCAAGGTGGACGTATCTGGGCTGAGGATCCCAGAGACACTAACTGACACGTCTTTCAAGAGGAGGAGACAGAGGAAGCCTGAGAGCGAAGGAGAGGAGGGCCTGGAAATGGGGGTAAAGAGGCTCCGCATAGCAGAGCAGTGGAAGAGGGACCAGAGGGCCGTGGACTCCCAGGTCCTTAACTGTATTAGGAAGGTTCCTTGGGTGAGGAGGTTCCTGAGCTCTGAACCGTACCAACGTGGTCTGTTGAAGGTAAGACAGAATGTTGATGCGGTCTCTTTGGTCACATGTAAGGCAGACATGCAGCATTCAGTCAGGAACATCACGCAGAAGGGCACAGATGTCTAACAATGTGACTTCAGAAAAATGAAATACTGTGTTCAGGAAATATTTCTGTGAGGCAAGCTATGGTATAGCTTCATTGTATATGCATCTTTATTCTGAAACTGTTCCATTCAAGTTGTAGCTCTGATAATGTTTTGTACCTTGCTTAAAATACAGTACAAATAAAATTCCATTGAAAATACCTCTGAGTTTTATATTTGAATGTAAAGGTAGACTACTGCCCCAGCCAGAGACAGTAATAACAGCAACTGTGGCTACCCAATGCACAATTTTACTATACAGGAAAAACAAAATAAACATTATGTTAAATGTAAAAATAACATTATCTTAATACAACTTTTAATATTGCTCTATTCTCTTTAAATATGGAACACAACATTTCTATTTAATACTACAGCACCATACAAATATCAGCACACTGCTTCACTTTGTCAGAACGCTTTCATCAAAAATATAATAACGTTTTAGCAATCATAATTTTGGTTAATAGAATATTCGAAATTGCGAGAAACCTCAAGACTAAAATTATGCGTTAATGTGTACATGATGGCACTTAAGTCTATCTTGATGAGTGTAATGAGGAATTTATTCAATAAAATAGAAAGATGCATTTCACCCATTTTCTGAGACAGATAGATTACTGCTCTACGCGTATTGCTCTAACTCCCTTGTCTAGAACTGACACTTAATCCAACTGTAATCTCACTAAAGACTCAACACAACTATAATCCCCACAGTAACTCTATTTGTCAGAACTCCAAGGAACCCTTTTCCATAACACTGTTTGTGGTGTTAGTGGACAGCTACTTGTACTGCCTCCACACTAGGACTGACAGCTGGAGAGGTGCCACATCTCTAAGGCACGGGAAGCATGGATGGCTCGTTCGGGAACAAACAGTGTTCACAACACCACCTGGCAGCGACGGCCATTTTTTTGCACGCCGATCTGTTGTGTTCGGTCACTTGGCTGCAGGGTCAGACAGGTGCGAATGGAAGGACACACCACGTTCTCAACGTCCTGGAGAACGACGTTGTGACATGTCAGCAGCTTCTCGACATCAGGGTAGCCACATTGAGCGCTGCGGCAGTAAATATGGTGTCGGCACACACAGATTGGTCATGTCCATCCTTCCCACATAAGAATGGCACCCCGGACACTTTTGGTGGACACAAAATATCCAGAGTATTAAGTTAAAATCTCCAACCAAGTAAAAACCCTGTCTGAGTCTGAGTAAAACTCTACAACCACAGTGACAGAGTAGCGATTGATGAGTAAAACCAAAAGCTGCTCTCACTGATTCCTGATACTCTCACCGCCATGGTCTCCTCAAAATGACTCTGCTCCTCATCTGTCCAGACAACAATGCTCTAACTGTTCCAATAAAAAACTTTTAATTGCATCTAGTCTTTAAGGACTCATGTAGTTATGTACTTTTACGTAGCTTAACTGCAAAGTGGGAGCTTAATCAGAGTCAGAATCAGGTTTTGGCCAAGTAAGTTTGCACAAACAAGGAATTTGTCTTGGTAAAGTGGTTCTCAGTGTGCTTACACATATTACACAGAATATACATCACAACACAAAACAATACAACAGTGCAATGGTCTAACAGTCCAAGAAGTCTAAAAAGTATATACAAGGAGGAATAGTGCAAAGTGGAGAGTCCAGGAAGTGCAGGGATAAATAAATAATATACGGTATGAGTATGACGGTTATACAGTAAGGGTGAAATAAATAAATATGATTGCGGGAGTAATTGTACATTGATTATTATAATGATCCAGGGTTATTTCACAGTGCCACAGTGGGTTAGCTGTTCAGTAGAGAGACGGCGAGGGGGAAATAAACTCTTTTTGTGTCTGGAGGTTTTGGCGAACAGAGATCTGTAGCGCCTACCAGAGGAGAGCAGTTGGAATAGGTTGTGTCCAGGGTGTGAGAGGTCCCTGAATCTATCCCTTAATCACGTTGATATTTTTGGTGATAATGTTATTTCTTTATGGCCGTCGTCATAACGTGTGTTCCGTGACGTTTTGACTGAAACTTACAGTAATAGATGCTACTAATGGGATGAAATGTATAACACTTAATTATGTCATCTCTCCTTCTTACAAATGTCAGAGTTGGATCAACTGGATGATATCACTTTCCCTCCTGGTGATGTTTCATCGTGATGCAGTCAACATGGATCTTCTTGTCTTCGATTCTATGATGTGAGGCTTCTCTCTTTAGTTCTCCTCCAATAGCCTGTAATGCACAGAAAAGGAGACGCGACACGTTTCTAATGGCTCAAGTAGAAGTGAAACTCAAGATTTCGGTTGTAATTGGTTTGAACATGCACATGGGATTAATGCTATAACAGATTTAAAGACAAATCCATTATTTTCCCTGTTTTGATGCTGCCAGGAGAAGTCTGAGACAATTTCCTTGACAAAAAGTTGTTTATACACTCTGTCGGTTATCATTATGAAGATATTAGGGTGCTAGTATAGGTTCTGTGAATGTTTAGAACTATATGGTTCATTTAGGTAGCAAGATTTGTAAAGTTGAAAATGTTTCCTATTTAACACATAGGTTTAGGCCTAAGAATACACAGTTATTTAATAAAAAGCAGAGAAAAGTTCATTGTGCAAAATTTCTGAAATGTATTGTATCTGTGTCTTAAACAATAAACGCTTCTTAAACAACTCCTTTTCAGTCTGATAGAATCACAAAAACGTTTTCGTCCAGCTCACTTTAAAAGTTTGAATAAATCTTTTTATGAAAACAAACATCTTACACCCTCGTGTATTTCTTGTTTTTTTTTATATAGGAAAGTGGTGATGGATAGTAGTAGTAGTAAGCTAATGTTTACGGTAAGGCTCCTTGACAGTTACGCACGATTGTAATGACCATGGGAGTAAAAAGTGTGAGCTTCTGCAAGCTTTGGTAGGATGTTACCACCGTGGGTTCAAATGTAGTCGTATTTAGGTACTAGTGATAGCTAATCAATATACATTAATATTATATTTCAAGTATATATATATATGAAATCAACCGTAGCTTATTAGTAGTAGCAGTCTGCACCAAAGACATGCCCTATCTACCAGTGAATTGAAGTGTCAAGGAATAACATTTTTGAATAGCTCTTTCAACATAACAGAACGCCAAGGGCCTCATTTACTAATAGGATTGCGCCCATTCCAGGCGTAAAACACTGGGTAAAGACATAAAACCGTATTTCCAAAGGAGGCGCACCTGAGTAAAAGCGCAGATTACCGCTGCTGGGAAGTGGGTGTGGGAAAGTCGGTGTTCGTCGCAAAGAGATGGGAGGAGATGCGTAGTGCGCCTAATTATGTATTAGTAACGAAACAAGAGGTGTTTTAGCATGACATATCAGCTGCTAAATGAAAACTATGTGCCTGCGAGAAATTTGAAAAATACGATCAGAAATGTTTTTAAATGTTTATATTTGATAAATCATTTAATAGGCATACAAACAAATAGAATTACAAACTGTCCCACCAGCTAGCTGTTCGGGAAAAGTTCGGCCAAGTCTTACCCAGAATCGCTGCTCATTGTATGGTTTAAACACTTATAGTTCAAGCCAGGGGCGGTTTTAGGCACGGGCGACCCGGGCAGCCGCCCGGGGCGGCACTTTCTCATAAGACATGGGGGGCGGCAAGAGCACTTAAATTTTTTTTTTATCTGGGCCGCGAAACGGTTTTCTATTATCCATCATATCACTGTGTGTGGAATTGGCAAATTGGCGCCCCCTGCAGCTGCAGGCGCCTCTGCTCGCTAAGAAGGAATGAACTTTCACACCTATATTGTGCGAGCCCAATTAAAATGGAGCGCCATCTAGTGTCCCACACAAGATTAAAACATGAACCCAAATGGCTCCTACAGTCACACCTCGACTTTCTTCCAAATAACGCATATTCATAACATTGTAATTACAGGCCTATAATTCCTGCACGTTTTCGTTTTTCTGAATTGTGTGAAATGGCTAATACAAATAGGTAATATGTAACACACCCTAAAAGGGAGGTTGAGGCTCAGACGCAAAGCTCAGAATACGTGCAAGAGAAATCAGAACACCGTGCTTAATAATAAAAGAGATTTATTTAGCGACTCCAGGGAATTGATAATAAATATAAAACATTAAAAATGCGCTTCCTAAAAGTAGTGCCAGCACTCAAAGTTCAAATGTCTGTCTGGGTGTCCAGGTAGGTTCGTATGGTTTCAGCACCGTGCGCGTCAGTCTCGTTCTCCCGGGACACGGCCAAGCCAGACGCTCTTCTGGTTCTCTGATTCTCATTCACACACACGACACAGCTTGGACAGGGTCAATGGCCGGCAGTCCGCAAGCAACTCTCCTCTGGTCCAACCTTAATACATGGACACAGCGTCAGACAATACTCTATTACAATTAAATGAAACCCAGAGAAAGTATAGAGCCCACACCAAAGAATATCGCGATCACCAACCTTAATACATGAACACAGCGTCAGACAATACTGTCATTAGCTTGTGGACACGGGTATAAATAGGAACATTGTGATGGGAAACACCTAAGGAGGGGAGTGGCATAATGCTAGGCACCTGTGCTTAATTAGTGATCACGCTACACACGTGCGGTAGAAAAGGTTCGTGCTCAGTGCTCAATTAAAGTGTGCCAATCACCACTACACTCATGTGAAACACTACACATCACTCAGAACACACCGTGAATCACTGCAAACAACCCTCAGGCCCAAAACACCATGTTACATCCTTCCCTGCTGTAAAGTCAGTGTCCCAATGACTATGCCCATACTAGATGTATAAGTTATTGGTTTCCATATTTGGTTGGAGGAATCCCAATGTTAGCCCTGGTGGATCGTCTAGGTTGGTCAAGCTCGAGTCTCTGCCCGTCTCTGACATCTGGATGGTTGTGGTCTGGTCGTTGCCCGCCTCGCGCCACATCACCATCTGGCCTCGCACCTGTAGGGGCCCAAACCCCTACCCAGGGGAAACTCATCGTGGCTCTACTTGTCTCTGCTGGCTGGGGGTCAATCGTGGCTTCTCCACGCCTAGGGGTCCTCCCAACTGCTCTGGGGGTTTCAGCTGCCATCTCCACAGGGGGAAAAGAGCAAGGCCTTAACATGTTACAATGGACCACTTTCTCAGCTCCCTGCCCTTGCTCTGGTCTGACCACATAGACTGGCAGTTCTGGGTTAGTTTGTTTTTCCACTATATAAGGCACCACCTCCCACTTGTCGGCCAGCTTACCTCGGCCCCTTGCCCTCATGTCTCTCATCATCACCCGCTCGCCTGGCAATAGGGGAGAGTTCTCAGCGTTGTGGTCATAGTGTCGTTTTTGTCTGGTTCTCTCAATGTCTGTGTGCTTCCCTGCTTTCTCATAGGCATACCTCAGACGCTGTTGATGGCACTTTACCCAGTCCTCCACCGACGCGCAGCCAGTCTCATCTGGTATTCCCAACAGGCAGTCCTGAGGAAGGGAGCCGTGTCTACCGAACAGCAGATAGTAGGGAGTATACCCTGTGGCGCTGTGGGTTGTGTTGTTGTACACCTGGATCATCTCCTGCAGATGATCATGCCAGCGGCGCCGCTCCTCTCCCAGGGTTCCTAACAGCCCCAACAGTGTCCGATTAAATCGCTCACACCCACCATTTCCTGCTGGGTGATAAGGCGTGGTATGACTTTTAGTTATTCCATACAGTCTACACAGATCTTTCATTAGCTGGGATTCAAAATTGGCACCTTGATCAGACAACAAGCGTCGGGGAGAGCCAAAAGGCTGGATTACCTTCTGCCACAGGGCCTTTGCTGTTGTCACAGCTGTCTGATCCCTAGTGGAGGAAGCCCATGCATATTTAGTAAAGTGGTCAACCATTACCAATACATTATGATGGGGATCCTCTGGGTGACCTATAGTCAGATAGTCTATGGATAACAGTTCCAGGGGAGCTGAGGTTCTGATTGGCACTAAAGGAGCTAGTTTTGCCACAGTGGGGGCTTTTCTTAGGGCACAGGTCTGGCAGGTAGCACACCAATTGGTAATGTCTCTAGTAAGGTTGGGCCAATAGAACCTGGCATGGATCAGTGCAGCAGTCTTTTCTGCACCCCAGTGACCCGCCTGGTCATGGTACAGATTCCAGATGTGGACTCGCTCACCTGCTGGGGCGACAATTTGGGTTCGTAGATCCACTTCCTTGGGGTCCTGAAACGTCCGGCACAGCACACCGTCTTTGCACCTCAACCGATCCCATTGTCGCAGTATTTCTAGGACCTCTTTGGACTCCGCTTGTCGTTCCAGTCTGTTAGGGTGTTGGCCTCTCTGGAGGAAGTGTAGCACTCTCCTCAGCGTGGGGTCACTTTCTTGTAGACTCTTCCACTGAGCCCATGTTCTGTCAGGCTGGAGTGGGGTACCCTGTTCCATTGTAGTCCCCTGGTCATCAGGCTCCTTGGTTCTCCAGCCCACCCCCACACACAGGGCAGTCACTGTTGACGGCTGAACCTCCCGGAAGCCTGGTATCTCCAGTCCCTCTCGCTCTTCCCTCTGGTCTGGGACTGCTGTCTCTGGGGGGAAGCGGGACAATGCATCTGCACTCTGGTTATTACGTCCTGGCCGATACTTAATCTCAAACTGAAAGCCGGCAAGGCGGGCAGCCCATCTCTGTTCATGACTACCCAATTTAGCAGAGTTGAGATGCACAAGCGGGTTATTGTCTGTGTATACTACAAAGGGTGCAGGCGTTAGGTACTCTGCACTCTTTTCTGTGATGGCCCACTTCAATGCGAGGAATTCTAATTTAAAAGAACTGTAGTTACTGTCATTTCTTTCAGTTGGATGTAGGCTCCGGCTAGCGAAAGCGATGACTCGCTCCTTACCCCCCTGCACCTGGGCGAGCACTGCCCCCAGGCCTCTGTTGCTGGCATCTGTATAGAGTACAAAAGGCAGTGTGAAATCAGCAAATGCTAAAATGGGAGAAGTGGTTAAGGCCTCCTTTAGGGTAGCAAAAGCTACATCACATGTGTGGTTCCAGCCAGTGAGGGCATGAGAAGGCCTCTTTTTACTACTCTGTGTTGGACCTAGCCCTGTTAGCAGTTCATGTAAGGGGCTGGCAATCTTGGCAAAGTCTTTAACAAAGCGGCGGTAGTAGCCCGCTAAGCCTAGAAATGAGCGCAGTTCTTTTACCGTCATGGGGGTCGGCCAGCCCTGCACACACTTCACCTTGTCAGGATCTGGAGACACCCCTTTGTTTGACACCCGATGGCCCAAGTACTGGACCTCCTGTCGCAGCAGGCAACACTTGCTAGGTTTCAATTTGAGTCCATGGCTAGTTAGTCTGCTGAAGATAACATCCAAGTGGGTTAGATGTGTGTCAAAGTCAGGGGAAAACACAATAACGTCATCTAGATAAATCAGCAGAGACTCTTGGTTTTGATCTCCTAGACAGGTTTGCATAAGCCTCTGAAATGTAGACGGAGCATTACAGAGACCAAACGCCATCCTATCAAATTCATATAGTCCCATTGGAGTAGTAAATGCTGTCTTCTCCCTATCTTTTGGAGCCATCTGGACTTGCCAGTATCCTGAGTGCAAGTCTAGAGTACTGAAAAACTTAGCATTGGTCAGGCTGGCAAGGGATTCTTCGATGCGAGGGAGGGGATACGCATCTTTGTGTGTCAATAGATTTAACTTGCGGTAATCCACACAAAATCTCAGAGTCCCATCTTTCTTCCTAACTAACACAATGGGAGATGCCCATGGGCTGGTACTTGGTCTGACAATCTTTGAATCAATCATACCTTGAATGAGGGTTTTCACTTCCTGGTACAGGTGGCGAGGCACATGACTGTGGCGTCCTCTCACAGGTGCGGCGTCTCCTGTCGGGATCACATGCTGTATGGTGCTCGTCTTCCCATAGTCCTCGTCATGACAAGAAAACACAGCCTGATGCTTGTGTAACAGTTCCTGTAATTTCAGTCTTTGGGCTGGGGAGATATCAATGTTGTTAACATCCACTAGGGTTAACATCCATCCGTGTCCTGTACAATGTCTGCTGGTTCCACTACAAATGCCTTAGCCAGCTTCTGGTGGCGTCGTAGGTAGACCGGGGTGCTGCTTATGTTTCTCACTCTGATGGGTAACCTTCCCTGCTTGACCGTTGATACTGCTCGAGCGGTGAGCACATCAGACTCCCCAAAGGGCTCCACTAGGCACTGGTAATCCCGTTTCTGAATGCCAGCCTTGGTACGGCCCCACACCAGGACTTCACTGTGTCCTGGAATTCCAGAGGGTAACGGTTAATAGTGCGTACATACCCTGTAAACCCATCGCTGGCTGCAAATCTGGCCTCCTTTGCACATACTCTCATGGCGTTGCGCCACGACTGCTGTTGAAAGCGTTCACTGGACAAAGAGGGCACAGTCAGATTGTCTTTGGTCAGTGTATCCCAGCAATGCTTAATTATGTTGGTTCCCACTAAACCATTTGTATTAGCCAAGCAATGATCTTTAACCACTACAACGCCACAGCCAGGGAAGAGCACATCACCCACCTTCACGTCCAACAGTACATACCCCAGGTACGGAATCGCGAGGCCGTTTGCTGCTTGTAGTGCCAACCATGCTGAAGGGTCTTCAAGTAGTGCCCCCTGCTGGCCAAAATGTTCCTGGAAAAAAACTCCCTCATCAATGTTACTTGTGATCCCGTGTCTAAGAGACAGTGGATAGGCACCCCATTAAATTGCAGTGCAACCACAGGGACCCCTCTGAATCTTTATTTGGGCCGTTGTTGTTCCCACTACCCACTGTCTGGCCCGCCACAGTGGTGCTAACTAGTTTAAAGGAGCCGGTCCAGACGGATTGGATACTCTACAGTAACGGGCAGTATGTCCTGATTGTGCACAGTTGTTGCATATTGGCCTACCTTGCTCGTCATACTGATTGGCTGCTGGACGCCATGGGGCCCTGCGGTCAGGTGTATGATGATTCCGTCCCTGCGTCGATGTTTGTTGCGCCCTTCTTGGCGAGGCCTGTTGGAGCTCTGTTCGAATTTCACTTATCAAGCATTGAGACAGTTCATTAAATTTACTTGCTATCTGATCATTCATTTCCTCTTTTAATTGTCTTTTCATTTGTTCTAGGTCGCTGTTAAGTGAGGAAGAATGCCCCCTAGTGGCGAAACACTGTACTTGATCCTGTTTTGCCCCATATGCGCGTTCACGTACTAACATTTCCGTTTTTACTTGTTCGAATGTTACGTCATCATTTAGGAGGACTTTACTTCTAAACTCACCCCGCATGTCTGGATCTCTTAGGCCATCAATGAGAACATCACGGAGCAGGACATCCTCGTCTCTTAGTCCTCGAGCATCTCTCCTTTTCAGCCTGGCAAAGTGTTCTTGAATCCGGAGTGCAAAGCTATCAATATCTTCTTGAGGCTCTTGGGTGATATTAAAAAACTGGGCGCGCAGGACCGAGGCAGAGGCTTGATCTCCGTATAGCTCTTCTAATTTTTTAAATATCAATTCAGCTGTGTTTCTTCTCTCTTGGGGTAGAATTAGAATTTGTCTTTTTGCGGTCCCTTCCAAGCAGCTAAGTGTAAAGTCCGCTCTGAATTCGACCGGAATCTTTTGGAGATTAAATAGTGTGTTTAACTGTCTCTTCCATTCTCCAAGACTACAGTCTGAATCTTTGCCTCGAAACTTGAATATAATCATGTTTGCCATGTATATTGGCATCATTCTGGGGCTTGCTGAACTACCTGGCTCAGTCATAATTTCTCTTGCACGACTCTAATTGTTTCTTTACGTCCTGCCGACTACGCCAGTTGTAACACACCCTAAAAGGGAGGTTGAGGCTCAGACGCAAAGCTCAGAATACGTGCAAGAGAAATCAGAACACCGTGCTTAATAATAAAAGAGATTTATTTAGCGACTCCAGGGAATTGATAATAAATATAAAACATTAAAAATGCGCTTCCTAAAAGTAGTGCCAGCACTCAAAGTTCAAATGTCTGTCTGGGTGTCCAGGTAGGTTCGTATGGTTTCAGCACTGTGCGCGTCAGTCTCGTTCTCCCGGGACACGGCCAAGCCAGACGCTCTTCTGGTTCTCTGATTCTCATTCACACACACGACACAGCTTGGACAGGGTCAATGGCCGGCAGTCCGCAAGCAACTCTCCTCTGGTCCAACCTTAATACATGGACACAGCGTCAGACAATACTCTATTACAATTAAATGAAACCCAGAGAAAGTATAGAGCCCACACCAAAGAATATCGCGATCACCAACCTTAATACATGAACACAGCGTCAGACAATACTGTCATTAGCTTGTGGACACGGGTATAAATAGGAACATTGTGATGGGAAACACCTAAGGAGGGGAGTGGCATAATGCTAGGCACCTGTGCTTAATTAGTGATCATGCTACACACGTGCGGTAGAAAAGGTTCGTGCTCAATGCTCAATTAAAGTGTGCCAATCACCACTACACTCATGTGAAACACTACACATCACTCAGAACACACCGTGACCATCACCATCACCATTACACATCGCCAGCACTTTCAACTATTATTCATATATAAAGAACACGTATCATTTCCTCCATTAACTTTAATATATTCAAATCACTGACTGAACTTTATACTCCTCTTTGCGATTTGTATTCACACTCATGGTACCTATTTTTCGAAAATGTTCTGAAGTGTCTTCTGAAATGTGTTCTTACGGAAGTTCAACGTAAGAAACGATCTCCACCTTATTAATGAACACCTGAAAATTGGTTCTTACACAGCCGAAGTGTTCTCAGCTGTGCGGATTGAGGATGAGGATTCTTAAATTAAACGCACCTGGATTTGCATACATACACGCCCCGCCAGGGCACGCAACCGTAGTGACGTGTACAGTCAGCCCTTCTAACATGGAGCGGCCCGTGGGGCATCTGGTGGTTTTGAGGAATTGCATTTAAGAAAACTCTGGGCCATTTACGACTGTTATTTCGCGTGACAGTGTCAGTGATACAAGGTAAGTTGTGGCGTTGACTTGGCCAATGTTAGCTTGCTTTTCACAGATGAGGTAACGTTCCCTATTAACTAGCCTAGCTAACGTTAGGTAGTTAAATGTCCAAAATTGAGACCGTTATGATCAGGTAAAATAAGCAAACTAGCGCTGTTGTCATCGTCGAGATTATCTGTTTTAATAAGTTAGCCGTAGTCACTTAGTTACAATCGATGAGCAAGCTATCCATGGTGGTAGTTGTAAAGAGGGCAATCTTATAATTTCTAATAGCTTATGTAAAATAAGTTAACCAGCTAGCTTGTTATGCTAAAATCACCGTGTTACACACAATACTAACATTATAAACAATGTTAATATGTTATCTAGATTAGATAGTGAGGTCATAATAACACATGAGTATACTGATATTGTTTTTTATTAGCATGTGACTATAATGCAACCCGGGCCAGCAGAGTTAGTTTAAGTTCTGTTACTTAACTTATTGTTTTGTTATGCACCTTCAACACCCCTACACACACACAATCACACACCCAGCATGCAACACTACTGATACCACTGATGTTCACACCCCATCGTATGTTCTATTCTGTTAATTTCTACAATATAGTTCATACTAATTCTACCCTCTGATTCTAGTTTATTTATTGGGTGGATATTCATTGTATTGAGTGGGCAGCGCGCTGTGTACTGAGTGGGCCGCGCGCCGTGTATTGAGTGGGCCGGTCTGACAGTAACTCCCGGGCCACTTTTTCCCCCCAGTCCGCCCCTGGAAGGGATTATGCCTTAGGAGAAGGGAATAGGATTTAGGAGAAGGGATTATGCCTTAGAAGGGAGTATGCCTTAGTTCCACGTTAGAATCCAGTGCAGGACTGTGCTTTACATAACATGGATTTCATGCCAGTACACAGGTGTTCAGCATTTCTATAGAGAGGCAAATGTGCGTAAATGTGCACTGGCTCATCTGTCAAAATAAATCACCGGAGCAAAGATGGCAAACATGGCCGCAGGCAGTGACAGGGGGCAGGCCGATACTCCCTGAACACATAACCCTCATTGTTGCGGTCGTGCTTGACAGTCAGACCAGCTCGACCACTTACTCTTCCAGGTAACCTGGACTGAACATACATAACATATCTCAATCTTGCTCCAGGGGAGCCCAACCCCTTTTCAAAAGTCTCTCTGCTCTTTCACAGCAGCGTGAATAGTTGCAGTATAGTTATAAGGTCTCTGACAGCCATAATCAGGGGTTTTCAGTCGATCAAAAGCATGGAGAGTGAGTGAGGGACACAGAGACTGTGTAGACAAATTAGAGACATAAAATATAAAGCCTACAAAGAAACTGTGTGTGTGTGAGTGTGAGTGTGTGTGTGTGTGTGTGTGTGTGTGTGTATAGAGCAGGGAGTAATTAGTGTGTGACAAATATGAGGGGAGGACGTGAGAAATGAAAAGCCTACAGCAAAGACAACATAAGAGGAAGTGGAAAAAGAAGAACTGATTGGTATGCACTACACATGGGTTGAGATGGGTTGAGCATGCTCAGTGCAGACATGAGGCTACTGCAAGCACACCAGCATGAGAGATGAGTCCAAATAAATTGCTGAGCAAATATTGCTGCCCATTCCCAATCTTTTGAACTTCACCTTAGTATTCATTAGTCCTCTGGTGGGTAGCATCTACTGGCCTTAACTCTCTCCCATTCAACACATTTGGTGTGAACTGTACCTTGGCAAAGCGGTTGCTTCCTGTTCTCTCCTTGTGCAGATTGTACTCCAGCAGCCTCTTGCACACATTCTCTACTACTTCGATGAAGCGCATGTCACTGGGGAAGGAGAGAGGTAGCAAGCAAGTGTGAGGAACTGAAAGTACACTACACTGTCTGGACAAGATGTGAAGAGTTTAAAAGAAAGTGACACGTATAACAGAAAATATTATATGATTCAAATATTATTTCTTATGGTTGTATGAAGCTAGGTTTCTTAGTTGTTGTCGACTATAACAAACAAACAAGGACGGATGTCCTCCTGATCTTCACTGTAGGAATTACCACAGACTCCCTATATTATATGATTCAAATATTGTTTCTTATGGTTGTATGAAATTAAGATAATAATTTCTTAATTATCCACTCAAACAAACAACTCCAGATTTAAGAAAAAATGATCAAAAACATAGCTCTGTTCCTTTACTTAAGACAGAGTAAAAGACACAGGCTCTGCCGGTGTATATTAATATCAGACTGACTTACGATTTCACATATTTGATTGGTGCTGATCCCTTGCTGTCAATGAAGCGGTAGTTGGTGTCAATCACTTCTTTTGTCTTCCAAGTTTCGTCAAATGCAGACTTATTTTCGATGCTTACAAACTTACTTACTTACTAAAAAAAAAAAAAATGACAGTTTCAGTATTATTGTGAAGCCTGTGCTGAGGAAAAGGACTATATTCTATATTCTTATAAGATTACTTTAACATTAACTGGTCTGCAGATCATCTAGAACATGTTTTCTGACCCAGTAATGTGCAGGGAACATGGTAACAGTGAAACAACAACATTTAATAATTAATAGACATCATAGTTTTGAACATGTTCCATTACAATCGACAACCGTTCTATTGCTTTGCATAGTTAGAAATGATCTGGAACATAGATGTCTGTTACCTAATTTTATTTTATAGTCTTGAATTATATTGCAGCACATTTCACAAAGCAACGCCGGTGCTTCTTAAGGCCCCGTCACACCATAACGTTCTGGTCAACTTTCTATGACGTTAGAGGAAACGTTGGTAATCGTCCATGGTCACTGGTATAGCGCCAGAAGAGCGTTGTGTGAAAGCTGGTGAACGCTGTAATCGTCAGTAATCGTCGGTGATCAGCGGAGAGCGCTGGTCCGAATTTTTTTTTTTTAACAGGCACAAAAGTTCTCATGGAGACCAGCATTCTTCAACGTTTAATTTAAACGCTGGAGAACGTTTGTGGAACGTTTTACTAACGTTGCACGCGTTTGGCTATCGTTAGTCAGTTGTTACCCTAGCGTTACTTGGTTGTTATTAATCGTTTGCCTTGCAGTGAACAACTCACTAGCGACCTGTCAACGACCACTGAACGGACCCCTAGCACACGCAGTGTGTGACTAACGTCAAACGAACGTCATATGGCGTCCAATGAGCGTCATTTAGCGTTTCCCGAACGTCCATGCATGTAGGGTAGACTGAATACAGTTGATGCACCCGAAATAACTTGTGTGCGCAGCAATCCTGAGACGTGATTTTTAGTTTGGACATGCTTACTAACGTCATCATTGATCCCGGGAAATTTTAGCACCTAACCCATCTCTCGTACGAAGATTTCGGCGAAAGTTTCTTCACCAAGGGAAGATCTTGATTTTATCATGTCCCTTCTACAATTAATATGTTATTAACCATACGTGATCAACAAACACAACTTACATCATTGCAAACGTTATTCTGTGCACTATACATCTACATATTCCATGCTATCATGTCATGCAAGGTCATTGCATAATCTAGCGAAAAGCGTGAGGTGGTCAGCGGGGTACAGTTGACACACAATGTCTCAACTGTACCCGCGATAAGCAGGTTAGAAGTCAAAGTTAGACAACAAACAAAGCAAATGAAAATAAAATGTTATATTTTTGATATTGGAACTGTCCTATATGAATGGGTGTCTTTTCAAACATGAAAGTAATAAGAATGATTCATCTTGGGGTCTAAATAAGCAAGGTGGGAGATCGGGTACAGTTGATACAGCTTGATTGTGATATAGCCTGTATTTTCAATCCTTGGTCAGTCACCATCGATGGGTTTAAATGGGTGTCTCAACTGTACACATTCTACCCTATATAAACCGATGCTTTTTAAGTAGGGTTCAGTTGATTTTGGGCTACCGTAGAGAACACCCACTATGGAGGATCCAGAAAGACTAAGGAGGGTATATGCTTGCTTAAGCCCAGCATGAAGTAGATGAACTGAACTTGAACATACTGTAGCTGAGCACTGTTATAGCTGGTGCTGTTCCATGTCAGATGGATATGATATGAAGACTCTTGTGACATGGACAATGTGTGTGGATGTGTTGATGTTTTCTAATAATAAACATTGAGAAACACAAATTCAGTGTCAAATTTAAATAATTTATTTTAATAACATAAAACCCCAGGAATAACGCTTGTTATTTCATAAAATCACAGTAATAATAACAGTAAATCTTCGTCCGAAGACATTGCTAGTGAAAGAGGCTTTGTATTCTTCTTACTTTCAGCAGCATTTATCATCTTCTTACTTGCAGCAGCGCTAGTAGCAGAAGCCCCCCTCACACCTTTTCGTCGTCTTGGCGGCATGATGTTCACTGTTCAGATCAACTGAATCCACTATGATTTTCCAGCGTTTTATACCCGTTTGACCATAAAACCCACACGCCAGCAAAACGCTATTCTGTTGTTATTCACACGTTTATCACACGCTCAACACGCTCGTCTAACGTTGACTTATCGCTCGTCGCGCGCCAGTGACACGTCAGCACACGTTCGTCGCGCGCCAGTGACACATCACTTGGTCGCTGTTACACGCTCCTCATGCGTCAGTCCCACGCTAGTCATGCGTCAGTCCCACGCTATTCTGTCATTAGTCACACGCCAGATGTGTCCACCTCGCCCTAGAACGCTCGAAATTGAACGATTAGAAAGTTCAGAGAACGTTGACCAGAACGTTATGGTGTGACGGGGCCTTTACTTCCGTAAGTGGATGTCTATCACGCCAGCGCTGAACCCTGCTCCTGCCACACCCTGCTCCTGCCACACCCCCTCCGGCTACAACTCTCCCACCTACGTCACATTCCCATGTGTTTTGGACTGAAACTTCTGAGCTTTGTGTTTTTTCAATTACAGCGAGTTTTTAATCCAATTCACATGAGTTTTTGTGTTGTCCCCGTTAATGCCCCTGTTCTGGCTGCTTCGAATAAACTCTGCCAGCTCAAGTCTTTGTGTCACCTGAAGTCCCTGACAATGTCAGTGCAGCTGTCAAAAAATGATCCAATAAAAGACGCCAAAGTGTCACCAACTAGCCAATAGTGAAAGAGGGCCAGTGCGCTCTCTCTCTCTCTCACTCTCTCGCTCTCTCTCCTTTAGAATGATAGACTAGGCTACTTATATTAGCCGTAAAATGACAACTACATCTATGATAAACTATAAAGAAATGTGTTGTTGAAAGATTCTGGGAAATGGGGCAAAATGTGGAGGTAAAAGAATTGTTATACTTGTGGAGGCCCAGTATTGAGATGGGTTTTGGTGAAGTCTATATTCTTAATTTTTCTTTTTAAAAACGCATTGTCCTTTTATTGTGTTTTATAATATTGTTGTATTCTGGTCTCTTAACTTATTTTCTTCTTGTATTACCTGTATTTTGTCATTTTATTTGTCTTCTATGGTTCTATTTGTAAGCCTTTTACTCACCTACACTTTCCCTTGTGTATCATGTTAATTATTACATTATTTGTTGAATACCCTTTATGTCCTCTTTTCTCCCCATCTCACACATATAAACACCAAAACAACTAATGGCACACTCCTTTCATATGTAGATTGACCTTTCTCTTTCATTTTAGTAAAAGAAAGGGAAGGAAGCATAAAGCTTCAGGGATTCAGCAGAACAGCTGAGTGATTCTTGCCAACCTGTTAGATCTCTCTAAGATACGGCTCCTGTATGCGGACACACATCTGGAGGACACAGACAAGCTTTCATACCATGGAATAAAGGACAAATCCACACACGTGCTTGCACTACGAGTCCCAGAACGAGGAGAATGGAGAAGGTCCATGGATTTTTTAATTATGGTTAATATAATAAAAATACAAGATACACATATACTTTCAGAAGCACAACCAGGTTTGAAATCTTCTGTTAACAAGCTCAAATGAACATTATGCTGAAGTATCTGTTAACCTCCCATTGGCATTATGTGAATATTTACGCTCCGCATATATATGCTTTATTGGCTGCTATATGAAAATGCACAAAGAAACATAGGCTACATATTTCACATGCAAATAGAAGATATGACAAACTTTATTTGTATTATAAGAACAATTAGGCTTATATGATGGCAAATGTCTTTTCCTCCAAACTGTCTTGAAAATAAAGCTGCATAATAGCACACATTTTATCAAGGGATATTGAGCACTGCACATTGTATTTAAAAGTGTGTTTGTCTGAACTAGATTATTTCACCCATGATGGGATGGAAGTCTGCTTCTCAGCTACAGTGCAAAGACTAAAGTGAGCACTGGTCTCCAAACATTCAGCCTTGAGTTTCAAGCAGAGAAAACAAAACTCCTTCTGGCATCGAACGCAGACAATCATTTTGCACGCGGATGTATCATGCTCTAGAATTAAACCACACGTGGGACAGGCACGTAAAGCTGGACACTGCACTGAGATAAAGTTATGGTAATAGAGTTCTCCAGCTTCTCCAGGTTTGGGTTGATGCACCCCTCATTTTCACACTTGTCAGAGCGAGAAACAGGTCCATTCCAGGTCTTTAAGCACTGCCAGCAGAACTCATAGGCGTGTCCTTTTTCCGCTGTGCAAATTGGGCAGCGAACAGACAAGTCGGTCAGGTCTCTTCGCTCCACAAATGTCTGACAGCCAGGACACTGTTGACAAGCCATCATGCAAAGTTTATAGAACGGTTCAAAGTTTTTTTTAGATGTAGGCACAACAAAAACTGTATTTCGTGCAGGATGGGCTGCTGATAATAAAAAGACTTATTTTTCAAATTGCCATCATGCTGATGTGAGAAATCACACACTCAAGGAGGTCTTTCTTAATATGCTCCAAAGACTTAAATACATCTGCTGTTAAAGGAACATATTGTGAATGAACTGCTTGTGTGGATTGATAGAATGGTCATCATATACAAGAAGTGATGATAACAGTGCAGTAATATTGTTGTGTAAGTAACAACATGTATTACTTTTTTGTAGAACAATAGAATCAACCAAAATACAGTAACCACGGGAAGACTGGACCATTCACTTACTTATATCATCTGGCCTTGTGACAAATTTCAGAGTGGTGTCGCCTGGGTCATAACTTGACATCATCTTGTGATAATGCTGTGTCTCGTCTTAGTGCGCAAATGTAAAGTTAGAGACAGAACTGTGTTTTATGTCAGCATGTGTGTTTCATTTTCATTTCTCTGCTAACCACTCCCAGATAAGAATTTCAGGGAAATCCCTTAATGACTTATCAGAATGTGACAGATAACTGAGGGAATTTTGTTGTTGTCAGGTAGCTGTATTACATAACCCCTAACCCTAACACAGCAGTAGAAAGCTGAACTAAACATCAGGGTTACCACACAGAACATCTAGTTAGCACAAGATATGTTGCTATGATCTTAACAATTAATTCTCTATTCAATCATCCCCATGGGCTTCACCTGGGCTTAGTTTAGAAAACACCCTCACTATTAGAGAACACTGGTCACTTATGCCAGAGAACATTAGCACTGCATACACTTTACCACTAAACCATTTTACCACTATTAGAGATTCTCTCAGTAACCAAATGTTATTGTAAAAATATATAAAAGTAAAACTAAAAGTGTAATGTAAGTTTAAGTGTAACGTCTGAGTATAATGAACACTTTCATTTTCTCTTCCTTCACCATTGTTTTTCTGCTGTTCTGACTCACTTGGGTTTCCCCAGAAAATCCCACTGTGACTTTCTTCCTTATCTGAGTCCAACCTGAATTGAGGAAACGCGATCGTCTTCCAGTACGTTGTCAACAAGACACAAGCCAAGCAAAGAGATTTAAAAAAAAAAAAAAAACATAACCAATGGCACACCCCTTTCCTATGTGGAGCAACCTTTCTCTTTCACTTCAGAAAGTGAAGGAACATAAAGCTTCACAGTGTCAGTAGAACACTGGGTTCCAGTTGATTCTCCTCATCTATCAGCAAAATGGGCAAGATTTACCAAATAACTGTTATTGGAATACAAGGAGAAAATAAAACTATTGATGTTGCAACTACAGAGGAAGACTTCAACAACTCAACTGTTCTTGAATTAAAGAAGAAACTTGTTGAGAAGCTGCCAGGGAACACAGGTGATGACCATTATGTGCTGTGTGTTCATTTCTGTTTTTTTGTTTCGTTTAATTGATTTGTGGTAATGCCTTTATTTCACTCACACATTGACAAGATGCTTGTTCACTTCCTAAATATTTTTTTTCACTTCATCTACTTACACAATGAAATTATTCTTGCCAACCTGTTAGATCCTTCTGAGATACGGCTCCTGTTTGCATCCAAGCAGTTGGAGGACACAGACAAGCTTTCTGACCATGGAATAAAGAATAAATCCACACTCATGTCTGTACTACGCCTGCATGGAGGATGGACACATCCCATGGACTCACTGTTAACTCCCTGTCACCAAGACGGCTACGGCAGCACTATGCTATATTATGGAAGACTATGACTATTGTAAAATATTTCTTGCAAATTTGGACTTTCTTGCAAATTTTTGTATTTCTTTGTGCAGAACGGGCCATAGATCCAATGATTCAATAGATTCCAATGTCCAGACATGTATAGATTGTGTAAAATTGCCTCCATTCTGAATCTTTTCCTTTGATTATGTGTTTAAGCTCATGTGTGTACTGCACGGTTGTATTAGGTTCAAAGGTGACTGTATGCCTAGCATTATCTTGTTGCTACATAAATAAGATTTACAGCAGCTTGTATTTAGTTTATTTTATATTCTATTATGTACAAAGTGCTAATTATCTCCTGCCACTGCTTTCGCAGCTACATTAGCTGAAGAGTTGGTTAATGGGGGCTGACAAGTGTCCAAACAAAATGGAGGAAACTTGAAACATGAAAGGATTTTTCTTTAGCTAAAGAGTCATGAGTCACTGCCTATGGCTTGAGGCTATAGGCTTGAATGCAGCAAGGAAACTGGAATTCAATTTCTCTATGATCTCGTCAGAGTGGTGTCAGGATGACAGCTGTTGTTATTTGCATAATACAGTCAGTATGCAACAAGGAAATGCTGCACCTACGTGCAGAACACAAAATCCTCAAAAAGCCAGCTTCAACTTGACCTAAGTCCAGCCCAAGTAAAACTCCAGCAGTCAGTTTTAAATGTCAGTATTAAATCGACACGATTATGTTGCAGATCAACACACTTTTTAATTTAATATCATGATTTAATAAAAAGATTTTGTATAGTTCATTTTGTGAGGGCTAACTATAAGTTGTTTAAATCTCTGGAGTCTGTATTCACATATTATTGAGGCTGAACTTGAGCTGGATACAAACTTAATTGAATTATGGTTTAAAGTTGCTTTTTAAAGATGTCAGAGCATAACAGAATTCCAGAAGTGCCTGCATGTGAACCCAGGTCAAGAAGGTTCATTTTGTTTTATAATTATGTGGGTTATGATTGCGAATATCAACAGCCTATAAATACATAACAACAATAATACACGTTACGTGTAACACGTACAACACACATCAAACCCCTCTAACTTGAATCAAACGTAGGATTTGTCAAGTGAAGAGAACATAATCTAGTTCTCAAATATGTGACACTAGACACCAATTCTCGTAACGATGCCTGCTGCTAAGAAAGTTGACGGTCTCTCATTCAACAAGGAGCTGGAGGTGGACTCCGGTAATGTGGGCGTTAACTAGTTGAACTAGTGGGTTTCAGTTTTAATTAAGTAGGCTATCTTGCTCGATTTTATGCCATACCGTGTCTTTGGCTGTGGCACTTGTGGCTATTTCATGTTGGCTATTTTGAGACAGTCAGACTGTAAATCAGACTGATTTATAATATTGTAATCTTTTTATTCTAGCTACAATGTAGCTATGTCAAATTTCGAACTAATAGATATTTGAACGGAGTCGTGAACTTTATATTTCATTGAATAAAGATAAGGACGTTTGTAGGCTATTCGTTGTATGTTGATGCACAAATGTACTCACCGTTATGTTTTGCATAGTGTACAGAGACAGGTTTAAAAGAGACAAAAACATGGCCGTTGTTAATGAGTTCCTTTTCACTCAAAAGCAAACAACACACTGTAAAGTTTATCGTATAAGTTCAGTTTTCAAAGAAAGCAAAAATAGAGATGTATACATCCTCGGAAGCGGACTTGCAATCACTTGCTCTGTCAAAGGACACTAAAGGTGAGTGACCTCAACACCTCAGAGGAAATATGGTTGCAGATGATTATATAAACCAATAGACATGGAATTATTATAAGTCTTTTATTTTAACTGTATAGGCCTACTATACTTTTTCCTAATTTTATAGTTTTTTTTTGTCTTTGGATATCAGATGTCCAGCCTCCAGATGTCCAAACCTGTAAGTTTTATGTCAAGTGCAATGCTTTGATATGGGAAATACACTCTAAGAGAGCCAGAACAGTACAATATGTTTTATTATTCACACTCTATGGTCCAGGCATGCAGCCTATGGTCAAAAACATGTACACATAAGCAAGATGTAAAATGTGATGAACTCTTTGGTGATTGTCAAGTGTCGCCACCTACTGGACACTGTGGGTGCAAGCTACATGAACAAAATGTCTCACCACATACTATTGTAGTCCAAATGACATCCTTAAAACAAATATAAACTGCTTATTCAATGGCCACGTAAACAACACCATACACAAAGCCTAATCATCCAATGTTTGTTTCCAGTTCCACTGCCTGAGAAATGGAAAACCACATTCAGTTCTGCTGAGATAAGAAACATTGATGCAACGACAGAAGCATTATATCTATTCCTTCATTCAAAATCCAATGGAGACATCAAGGAGATTACTTAGGAAGGTACATTTCATGACAGGATTAAAATAAAACAGTACAACTATGACACATTTTATTACAATTAAGTGATAGTTAGTTGCTTATCTCGATTTTGATTCAAATCTTGCCACAAAAACATTCTCATTGAAAGCAATTAGTTGTCTCTCTCTCTGTTTACAGATGTGTACAATGGCTTGAAAAATCAAGGAGCAACCATCTACCTGAACTCAAATGAAATAATTGTCACTGAATTAAAAAACAGTCAATCATCCTCTGAGACACAAGTACGTTTTCAAATATATGACGCACACATATTTTCTGAAATATCTTTTCTGTGGAGACTAAGCTAAGACTAAACTTTCCCTTCTACAGATCCCTAAGGAAATCAAGAACGACACAGCTACTGAAAACTACGTCTGCCAAGTTGTGTACAATGGCTTGAAAAATCAATTTTTACATAGTTAGGAAGGACCATGTTTCCTTGAAAATATATTTTACATTCACCCATTGTGTGTTTGCATTTCTAGATTTTTTCTGTGATTGTATTCAGGAACCTTATGAAGGAACCTTACGAAAAACACTGAGGTGTCTGAAGAAAGATCATGGTGAATCTCACGAAGACAGCACATTTTTATCACTTCCAATCACCATTGATGCTGGACTTGATGCAGTATTTAGTGTGGTAAGAGTGATTCTCCTGCATTCATTAATTTGTTTCCTCAAACATGTCACACATTTGTACACCACTGACTACTGTCGCTGTAAGTTGACGGTCTTGAAGCCTTTTTTCAAACCAAAAGGTTTCATAAGGACAACTGGCTGTACTGTGATGACTGTGATGAGAAAACAGACATGGAAATTGTGAGTCCAAATTTCATTGCCTAATATTTAGGAAGATGTAGCACATAGTCCTTTAGACGTTCGTAAATTCAAATGATTAGTCATTGCGTTTTTTTACTTAATGAGCTGAACTTTGGGCAGTAAAGAATTACAGGTAGGGTGCAGGTATTTATTTTGTCCAGAGACAATCTGCCCTGTTATCAACTATCATCAAGGTTACACAACCCCCTAATCATAAAGATTCGGCACTGTAATGTACATGTAGCGATAGCTATGCTAAAAAGTCTATGATTTAGCCATTTATATTCTGTTTCTCATGTAGTAAGCAATGGCATTTGTTAGTTCAGACTCTGTGATGAATATGCCTTTCATCCTACAGAGTTTTAACATCCAGAAGTATCCCACAACACTGACTCTGCACCTCAAGCGGTTTTACTTTGACTACATGAAAATGGGATATCGGAAGAACTGCTGCCCTATGGACGGTATGTCCACACTTACCTAATTTGAGGTATTAAAATAGGATTGATCGGGGGGCACTGTGGCGCAACCAGTAGCCCCGACCGCATTCGGGCTTGATGCCCATGGAGGATACAGGTTCGATTCCGGCCTGATATCATTTCTCCTGTCCACTCCCCGCCTCTTCTCCCTCTCATTTCCTGTCCCACTCTTCAGTAAGACTATCGATTAAAGGCCGAAAAGCCCAAAAATAAATCTTTAAAATAGAATTGATCACACAACAGATGTTGAGCATTTTGTCAATTTAATAAGTAGACACTTTCATCCTTGCAAACTTACAGAGCAATGATGATCTACATGGGAATTGAACCATAGGTATTGGTGTTAGTAGTGTTTGTCTACAGAAGCACAACCTCATCATGCTTGTATGTTCCACCTAGAGTTGCACATATGATCTGTATGGTGTCATCAACCATAGTGGTGTGTATGGAAGTGGACACTACTATGCCTACATTCAGTCTCCTGAAAATAATGACTGGTATTGCTTTAATGATTCTCATGTGGTAAAGGTTTGCAAATTTTGAAATCAAGGAGAAAATTTTGGCGCAGTTACCTTACCTATCAGGTAATGACCATTATGTGCTGTTCATTTCTGTTTTTCTTTTTTTGTGTTAAATTGATTTGTGGTGATGCCTTTATTTCACTCACACAATGACAAGATGCTTGTTCACTTGCTAAATAATAAATAATTCTTTTCACTTTATCCACTTACACAATGCAATTATTCTTGCCGACTTGTTAGATTGTCAGATACGACTCCGTTATGCATCCAATCAGTTGGGTGACACAGACAAGCTTTCTGACCATGGAATAAAGGACAAATCCGCAATCAATCTTTTTCTACACTTGTCTGGGGGAGGAGGAGAAGAACGGAAGAAATCCATGGACACCCCATGCCTATCGATGTAGGGCAGCTATTGTATCTTGACAGGTACTAAGTCATTATTCCAATTCTAAAAATCTGCAGATGGCCATATACTGCATAGGCCCTGATTTCATTTACAGGCAACTGGCAACGAGCAAAGCAATGCGCAGTGAGAAAAAGTCTACCGCACATTACCAGGGCCGGAGTGGGGCCACTTTTCAGCCCGGGAATTTCAGGCCCAAGACCGGCCCACTTTTTCCATGGTAGTGGAAATTGGATAAATGAAGCAACAGTTCAGCTCTTACTATCCTGTAGTTTTCTTCAACAAATAATGTAAAGGTTAAATAATTATCCACTTAAACTGAGAAGTTAACAAAATATATTCCACTATTCCACAAGGATAGATTGATAAATTAACAAAAGCAGAAATAAATAAATAAAGCATTTGAAACGTATCCTACTCTTCAACAAAGAGGCATATTGAACTAATGTTTACAGTTCAACTCACAGTACAGTATACAGTTACATTGCGAATAGCACCAACAGCATCTACAGCACCAGTAACCGCCTAAGCAGTGCACTGGTTTCAGCCACTTAATCTATAACTGTGTCGTTGCTTATAGACATGATGATTTCCTTCTCTGTGCACATTAACATCAAAGCCTCCAAGTTGTCCTGACTCAATGAGCTTCGTAGCCTATTCTTCACAAATTTTAAGGTTGAGAAGCTTCTCTCACATGCAACCGGTGTGATGGACAAAGTCAACAGAAACGTATATGCCAATGACATGATAAGCATCTGTGAGGAGGTTGTACCGTGAGAGTATTAAATGGACACAAATGGCACAGTTTTTGCAGGAGGAACAGGTCCTGCTTTCAAGCTCCATCTCTGGTAATATTTTGCTTGCGAATAGGTTGACAACGCTACAACGATATTAACCAACGCTACAACGTTAGCCTAATAGTTACGTTGCTAATCACTAGGCCTATGTCTCTCTTTACCAGTTGCCACTTGTGTTTGTCCTCTTGAAAATAAATCGGTAAGCTTGGCACATTTGGCAGCATCCTCCTCCAATGCTTTTCTTTTTTTCAACCTGGCTTTTTCAGCCCCTCTTCCTCCCATCCATCCTCTCTGACGCGTATGCTTGGGGTAGGGCCGGCCCAGCTATCGGCGACAGTGGTACAGTGGTAGAGAAGTCGTTTAGTAATCAGAAGGTTGCTAGTTCGATTCCCTTTCGAAGCGTCCTTGAGCAAGACACTGAACCCCTAATTGCTCCTGATGTGCAGTGTGCCATCAGTGTAAATGTAAAATGTGTATACATTGTAAGTCGCACATATGTAAGTCGCTTTGGATAAAAGTGTCTGCTAAATTACTAAATGTAAATGTAATCTGAGAAAACTTTTTGGAAAAGACGGGCTATGGACCCAACCAACTCTATTTGGGAGGGGAGAACTCCCTCGCATGGTACAACCCATGGAGAGGCTGCGGTGTCAGAATGCGGAACGTGTGTAGCCTACTTTAAGAGAAGATGGACTAACGTGACAAATGTCAAAAAATTAAATTCTCGACCGGCCCAGAAGTGAAGCGGCCCACCGGGAACTCTCCCGATTACCCACCCCGGGCCTGCACATTACTGAAACAGTCAAGTGAAGTGGAAGTGGAAGGAGAGGGCAGTGTGACGACATAACTGAGCAAATTAATGCTGTGATCCGAATAAAATATGTTTGTTGATTGTTGGTTAGTATAATAACAATAATATAAGATGCACACATATTTTCAGAAGTACAACCAGATTTTAAATCTTCTGTTAACGAGCTAAAATTAACAATATGCTGAAGTATCTGTTAGCTCCTCATTGACATTATGTGAATATTTACGCTATGCTTCATATAAGCTTTATTGGCTGCACCTATGAAAATGCACAAGGAAACATAGCCCACATATTTCTCATGCATATAAAAGATATGACAAACTTTATTTGTATAATAAGAACAATTAGGCTTACATGATGGCTATGAGTCAAATGTATTTTCCTCCAAAATGTCTTGAAAATAAATCTCCATAATAGTTTTACCACACATCTATCAAGTCATCTTGTGCACTCAGCATTATATTTAAAAGGGTGTATGTCTGAACTGTAAACCCTCAGCTTACTTCAACCATGATAGGATGGAAGTCTGCTTCTCAGCTACAGTGCAAAGAGTAAAGTGACCACTGGTCTTCAAACATTCAGCCTTGAGTTTCAAGCAGAGAAAACAAAACTCCTTCTTACAGCGAACGCATACGATGATTTTGCACGTGCGTGTATAATGCTCTATAATTACACCACACGTGGGACAGGCACGTAAAGCTGGACACTGCACTGCACTTCCTGTGGTGTTTTCACGTGTGATAAAGTTATGGAAGTACACATGGCCAGCTTTGGGTTGATGCGTCCCTCATTTTCACACTTGTCAGGGCGAGGAGCAGGTCCTTTCCAGGTCTTTAGGCACTGCCAGCAGAACTCATAGGCGCGTCCTTTTTCCACTATGCAAATTGTGCAGCGAACATACAAGTTGGTCAGGTTTCTTCCTTATCTGAATCCAACCCATTTGAATTCCGGATACATGATTATCTTCCAGTACATTGTCCACAAGACACAACCCAAGCAAAGAGATAGAAATACCACTTATCTGAATGTAGATCAGCCTTTCTCTTTCACTTTAGTAAAAAAAAGGTGAAGGAAGCAATAAGCTTCACGGTTTCAGCAGAACTCTAGGTGCCAGTTGATACTCCTCATTTATCAGCAAAATGGATAAGATTTATAAAATAACTGTTATTCTACTGACAGGAGAAAATAAAATTGTTGATGTTGCGACTTCAGAGGAAGACTTCAACAACACAACTGTTCTTGAAATAAAGAAGAAACTTGCGGTCATGCTGCCAGGGAACAAAGGTGATGACCATTATGTGCTGTGTGTTCATTTCTGTTTTTTTTTTTTTGTTAAATTGATTTGTGGTAATGCCTTTATTTCACTCCCTCAATAACAAGATGCTTGCTCACTTGCTAGATTATTTTTTTCACTTTATCCTCTTACACAATGAAATTATTCTTGCCAACCTGTTAGAACGTTTTGGGATATGGCTCGTGTTTGTCACATCAGAGCCCGGACCTGCACCAGCCACGCCCCCGTTGGTTTCCACTCGCTCACTCTCACCGGAGTACTGATCACTTACACCTGTCCTCACTCACCTGCACTGCGTTTATGTCACATTTCAGTCTGGGAAAATTATCATTGTTTACTGATGTGTGTAATCATGTGGTTGTATAATTGTGTGTTGTGCTGTAACCAGTATGCAGGGGGAGAACGTTGTGGCAATAATTGTGGACTAATGGACTAATGGCCACGGAGTATTGATTACATGATTGGACACTGGACGGAGGAATCCCTTTTATACAGGGTAACTGAAAGGAACGACAGAGATTTCCCAGGTGACGCTGGAGTGATGACGCGATCCAGCAGCGACACGCCGGACAACAACAATCGCCAGCCAGCCGGCGTGAGGGGAGAGAAGCATGTTAGCATGCCAGCTAAAGGGAAGTGCTTGTACTGATTCGAGTGGATACTCTGTGTGAATGGGTCAGCTTCTAGCCTGCCGGTTTGTAAGTGTGCTTTCTGTCCAGAGCTACCGTCAGAGGAGAAGCAGAAGTGGCAGCGGGAGGAAGAGTGCGAGAGAGAGACGCAGACTGTCACCAGCCAGGGTGTGTGGAAGTGCGACGGTGGCGTGATCTTCCCTCCTTCATCCTGCAACGATGAACCGCTGTTTCGCTTGCTCCTGGACTTATTGAGCTCGTGGGGTTTGGGTGTTTTGCTGTGTTTTGGTCGGCGTGGGGGATGCCGCCGACCAAAAGTGTTTTCCTTCATCACCGGCAGCGCACCCGCTTAGCGGGGCAGGCATGAACTGGGTGAGCCCCTCTTATTGGTTTCCACTTGCTGGGGAGGTAAGTGCAGCCTAACGTGACGAGGGGCTGTTTAGTGTAGCGTGGGAGCGAACTGTAACAGTGGTGTAGCTTGCTGTGGGTGTGTGTGAGCCATCTGTGCACGGACATTGCTTATGTATATTTCACGTGTGAATTGTAACACCAGTGTTTTGCCTAGCTGGGAATGATATTGGGGGCTTTGCTGTGGGGAGTTTTGTTTCTAATGTATTGCATGTCTTATTTCTAAGTGGCCTCTCTGCAATTAAGTTGTACTCCTCCTCCCCCCTTTGTGGTGCCTGACTGGCTATTAGTTAGCCTCTTTACCCTGTGTGATTGGGGTGGGTTACATAGGATGGGCTGGGCCTAAACTATGTACTATATTTTGCCCAGGGACTGTGTGCTTCTAAGTGTGTGTGTGGCTGCCGGCCCTCTACAATAAAACTGTTAAACTTTATTCATGTCTGGTGTTGTGTGTCTCAGAGGGGTCTGAACCAAGGGAAAACATTAAGGTCGCGGTGACGACATTTACACTCACCGGGTTCCTAATCACCCACACCTGTCACAGCCCCTACATATACCTCACTCTCCCTTCACGCGGTGTCTGGTATCGCACTTCAAACGGAAGCACTCCCACTGGATTTCCCGCGACCTGGCTTTTCGAAGGATTACGTTCTCTTCAATCATTGTTCGTTTCGGTTTAGTTCCTCTCCTTAGTTCCTGTTTTGAGTACTACCTGAGTTATAGTTTAGTTAAGTGTCTTGCCGAGTGTGACTCGTGTTTTGTTTGCCGCAACGGCATTTTCTGTTATAGTTTGTTCATCAAGAGGTTGCCTCTGCTTTCTTTAGTTTGGCGGTTAGATCGCGAGTGCCACCAGTGCCCAGCAGTGCTACGCGCCTGCGCCCCTCCGAGGGTAGAGACTGTGTTGAGGATTCTCCCGCAGCCTCTCTGTGTTTGTATCAGCATCTCTGTGTCTGCAACCTGTTGTCTGTCCTGTGTGTGCTCCTGGCTGTCTCCGTGTGCAATAAACTCTGTTCCAAGTATCCCACAACTTGAAGTCTGTTCGTTCTGTGCCAAAATACCAGACCGAAAGAGACAGATGGATTCAGCCAGCTCTGCGACCGCAGCCTGTCCTAGGGCAGGAGCAGCGGTGAGACCTTCACCATTCTCTGGCGCCACATCTGCCTGCCGAGGCTTCTTGTTTCAATGCACCCTCATCTTGGAGATGGAGGCTCAGCGCTACCTGACGGAGAGGGCAAAGGTTGCCTTCATCATCTCCCTCCTACAGGCAGAGCGCTCCGATGGGCCGAAGCAGTATGGCGGCAGGATGGTCCAGCTATGAGATCTTACGACGCGTTCATTCATCACTTCCGGGAGGTCTTCGATCTGCCCGATGGGGACACCTCGGTCCAGGTGCGACTGCTCCAGCTTCGCCAGGGGTCGACGATGTCTTTCCACGAGTACACCCAGCGCTTTTGCACGTTGGCCACCGACAGTGGCTGGAACGAGCCGGCGTTGATCACCATTTTTCGACAGGGAATTGAACCCGCACTGAGGCTTCAGATGGCGGGGTACGACGACACGGTGGGCCTTGAACGATTCATCCTCCTCGCCATCAGAGTGGCGAATCGACGGGAGCAGTGTCTACACGATCAGCCAGCCTTCTCTACACTTGCTCGCGCCTCTCAGCGTACCAGTGACAGTGAGGAGGCGCAGGCGGAGCCCATGAACATCAACTCTCTCAAGCTGTCTCCGGAGGAACGAATCCGCCGCCGCACTCAGGGTTTATGCCTGTATTGCGGAGGTAAGGGTCATGTGGTGGTGGATTGTCCCACTCATCCCACACGATCCGGGGTGAGTTCGGCTCCGGGTGAAATGTTGGTGTGTAATCCTTTGTGTACCCCTGTAACCCTGACTACTTCTTCTGGTTCCCTCATAGCCCAAGCCCTGATTGACACAGGGTCCGCTGGCAACTTTATTTCGGGGTCCATGTGCCAGCGGCTAGGTCTCCGCAGAATCCCGAGTCCTACCCCCTTCTCTCTCCACTCCATCACAGGTCACCCGCTCACGAGACGGCAGGTACGGCAGGTCACCTCTCCAGTTCAGCTTGAGATAGGTCTTCTCCACAAGGAGGAGCTTAAATTTCTCATCCTGGAGGAGTCCACCGCCGACCTCATCCTCGGACGGCCGTGGCTACTTCTACATTCGCCTTCGCTGTCTTGGGAGACCGGAGAGGTGACGAGGTGGGGGCCGGAGTGCTCTGGCCGCTGTCTACCTGTCGTTTCACCACCCACTCCAACTTCACGCCGTCCTCATCTGCGCACTCCTACCCCAGCACGCTTGGCACTGCATGCCACCACTGTCGAGAGCCCCAATCAGCAGGTTAGTCACCACGTTCCCTCACAATACAAGCAATATGCTGATGTGTTTTGCCCACAGCGAGCTTCATGCCTTCCCCCACACAGACCGGAGGACTGCAGCATTGACCTGTTGCCCGGTGTGCCTGTGCCGCGAGGAAGGGTATACCCTCTCGCTCTACCGGAGAGGAAGGCCATGGAAGACTACGTGGAGGAGGCACTGCAGCAGGGATACATCCGACCCTCAACGTCGCCGGCGGCCTCCAGCTTCTTTTTTATCAAGAAGAAGGACGGAGGACTTCGGCCCTGCATTGATTATCGGGCCCTCAACTTGATCACCATCAAGAACCGGTACCCACTTCCCCTCGTCCCGTCCGCCCTCGAACAACTACAGGGGGCTCAGGTGTTCACGAAGCTGGACCTCCGCAGTGCAGTATAACCTCATCCGAATACGTGAGGGGGACGAATGGAAGACGGCCTTCATCACCCCTAGTGGCCATTACGAGTACTGCGTGATACCATTCGGTTTGGCCAACGCTCCCTCCGTATTTCAAGGATTCATGGACGACGTTTTTCGGGAGTACCTGAATCGGTTCGTGATCGTCTACATCGACGACATCCTGATCTACTCCCGGAACGAGACGGAGCACACCCAGCACGTGTCCCAGGTCCTCAAGAAGCTTCGTGAACACCACCTCTATGCCAAGGGGGAGAAGTGTGAGTTCCATCAAGACAGGATGAAGTTCTTGGGCTACTACATTAGCCCTGCCGGCATCAGCATGGATGAGGGGAAGGTGAGTGCCATCACTACCTGGCCCCAACCCAAGACGGTGAAGGAACTACAACGTTTCCTCGGGTTTGCGAACTTCTATCGCCGCTTGATCCGGGGTTACAGCCAGATCACAGCTCCACTCACCACCCTTCTACAGGGCAAGCCGAAGTCCTTACCCTGGAGCCCCGAGGCCGCCGCGGGATTCGCCCTGCTGAAGAGCGCCTTCGGAAACCGCCCCCATCCTCACCCTACCGGACTCGGAGGTCCCGTTCCTCGTCGAGGTGGATACCTCCAAGACGGGAGCGGGGGCGGTGCTTTCCCAGCGTTCCGGATCTCCATCACGGCTCCATCCATGTGCCTTCTTCTCCCGGAAATTTAGCCCGGCGGAGCTCAACTATGACGTGATGGAATATAATTTTATACCATATATTGAAGATTCAGTCTTAGGTTTGATCAGTCAGGATTCAGGTTTATTCTTGAAGAATGGCGGCCGACCACTGTGAGACAGAGACTGAGGATCCATCCTCCCTCACAGAACTTCACCTCAGTATATCTGACTTGTTCCTTGAGGAACAGTCTGTTAAATACACTGATATCTAAGGGGTGTTACCGTCTATTCAAATGGGCCATGCATGCAGGGTTCTTTGTCTCGACCTGGGGGGGAAAGGTGAGAGTCTAGTATCACACCTCACTACCCAGGTCAGCCCAAAGTATATTCACCAAGGAAAGTCCACTCATGGCTAGTTAAATCCAAATAAAAGTAACAATTATAACTAGGTATAATATCATTGACTTATTGACTATGGCATATTCTTATGACCTATGCCGGTCCCTTCATTCCCCCTTTTTAAGACTGTATGTCTTAAACATCAGATCATTTAACTATTTTCTTTTTCTTGAGTGAGTGGATTTGTTCAGTCTTTGTCTCATAAATGTGGCATTCTCTCACGAGGGAAGGCGAAACCCATGTTACAGAGTGCCCCACGCTTTTTCGCCAATTGTGTGGACCTCTGATTTAGGGACAAATTCCTTCCCAATGTTATGTCAACATAACCATCCTATTTTAGCCGTGAGAGCAGAGAAATATAACAGAAGTAATACATATATGTACATGGTAACCATTCGGAAAATGCAGTTTACAAGCGGTGAGAACACAGAACAAACTTAATTACACATGTTAACTCTAAGGTAAACTAAGCTAAAATTAAATGTTAGGATTAAACAACAGTACAGAAGATAACGGATTATGGGAGATCCATTATAGTGTCACAACATCTTAAAACATTTCCTTTCTGGTTACTGAGGGGTACATGACATGGAGCATTACTTTATTGTAATGTGGGTTGACGGTTGATACAGTTAAGTGTGTGTCTGTGTGTGTGTGTTCGTGTGTGTGACTCCAGAATGTGTGAGTGTCTTTGATGGTGATGGTAATCGTTCCCGATTTTTCCGTGGTCCCTTGGAGTTGATCGTCTATGATGGTTGAAGGTGTGATGTTTTGTTCAAACAGTCCTGCGGGTTCCAGAGGTGTTGATCTGGGTTAATGGCTGAGGGTGTTGGCTGTGGTCTGAGCCTGTCCCCCTTTCGATGTCCTGGCCAGATGCTGCATGGCGTTTGTTTGAAGTTCAAATGATTCTACTGTTCCTTCATCTGTTGATTTTCTGGAATGGTCCCCCTTTCGACACCTTGGCGAGATGCTGCTTCCTTTTTTTGTCATCGCTATTCTCCATATTCCTAGAAACTGTCTGTAACGAGATCTCAGAAAAAGATAATACCGGCCAACATCTCCATGAGGCAGGAAGCCTGTTAGCATACTCAACACATCAGACAATAGACATTTGGTATTGGGTGTGAAAGACTGCAGACAGCTTAATCTCAGACAAAAGCAGGTTTGCTTAAATCTCATCATCCTGTTACCTGCAAGGTCTGGGCATTTGCATCTAGAAGAAAAGGCCACAGACCCATACTAAACCAATAAAGAACTGAGAGTTGGGATTTGAAAGAAGCTAAATGTTTGAAAGAAATGGAATGATTGAAAGAAAGAAAACGTTTTTAAATCTCCTTCAATTCAAACAATTTCACTTAAAGACAAAGTCAGTGGTCAAATGTAGGTTAAACAGTCCTGTAAGTTCATTCATTCATACGACGGCTGGCCAGCCTACAGGCATACACACACACATTCATTCGCTTGTTCCGGAGACAGATGTGTCCATTCCTAGGAGAAAGGAATCAATCTGTTTACAGAGTTACAGTTAGTTAGTTAGTTACAAAATGATCTCATGAAATCCATTTTTATCCAGATTCCAATGGCACTTGAATGCCAAACCATTTAAGGCAGGGGTGTCCAAAGTCCGGCCCGCGAGCCAATCACGGCACGCGGTCAGATTTCATATGGCCCGCAGCTTCGGTCTTATAATGTGTTATCTATGGCCCGCCAGCACTGTTAAATAAATAATAAAACTTTCAAATGCAATTCCTCCTTCAACCGCTAGGGTATTGGACTTTTACTTTGGCATCGATCAAATATTCGTCTCGCGAGAACAAGGCCACAGTGTGATAGTTAGTACAGCTGTTGCACACACTTGTCCAATCTACTTTCAAACACACGTTGCCACGAACCCTTCTCCGATCATTTCTACCATGGCAAGTAAAAAGAGGAAAGTTGACAGTGAGGGCCGCCGCTTTCAGGAGAAATGGGAATGACATTATTTCTTCACTGACACTCGAGGCAATTGTGTTTGCCTAATTTGTCAAGAGACGGTTGCCTTGTTTAAGGAATTCAATGTGAAGAGACACTACCAGACAAAACATGCTAACGCATTTGACAAGCTAACGGCGAGTGACCGTGCTGAAAAAGTAAAGCAACTCAAAGCTGCTCTGGCTTCACAACAGCGATTCTTCACGCGGGCCAATGATTCCAATGAAAACATTACCAAAGCAAGCTACGAAGTGGCCATGTTAATAGCTAAACATGGCAAACCTTTTACAGAGGGTACGTTTGTCAAAGACTGTGTCATGAAAATGGTGGAGAACATTTGCCCCGAGAAGAAGCAAGAATTTATGAACGTTTGCCTGGCTCGTAACACTGTGGCACGGAGAATTGAGGACATATCGTCAGATATTCATAGACAATTGGGGGACAGGGGAGTGACTTTTGATTATTTTTCATTAGCCTGCGATGAAAGCACAGATGCATCTGACACTGCACAGCTACTGATTTTTTTAAGAGGAGTTGATGACGACATGAACGTAACAGAGGAGCTGCTTGACCTCCAAGGCTCAAAGGCCAAACAAGAGGAACGGATTTATTCGCTGCTGTTTGTGCAGCTGTTGAGGATATGAAACTACCATGGAGTAAAGTGTGTGGGATTATTACCGATGGTGCGCCTGCCATGACTGGTGAACGAAGTGGATTGTCCACACTGATCTGCAATAAAGTCAGCGAAGAAGGAGGTAACGCTATAAAACTCCACTGTATAATTCACCAGCAGGCTCTCTGCGCAAAAATTCTCAAATTTGATCACGTTATGAAACCGGCGGTAAAGGCAATAAATTCCATTCGATCTAAAGCTCTATACCACCGCCAGTTTCAGCAGTTCTTGCTTGACATCCAGGCTGAATACGGAGACGTAATATATCACAACGATGTGAGGTGGCTCAGTCGGGGGTCTGCATTGCAGCGATTTTTCTCTCTCAGAGGGGAAATCGGAAAATTTTTGGATGAAAAGGGGCAGCCAATGCAAGAACTGTCAGATCCTGTGTGGCTGGCAGATTTGGCTTTTTTGGTTGACATAACGAAGCATCTGAATGCACTGAATGTTAATCTTCAAGGACGAGACGCAGTGGTGAGCCAGCTATATGCACACATCAAGGCCTTTGGAAGCAAGCTGCAACTTTTCCGAAGACACTTGTCACAATCAGAACCCTGCACTGCACATTTCTCAGCTTTGAAAGAGGTCATTGACCGTTTTCCACAGGACAACATCGGTGCGCAAATGGAGAGGTATGCAACAGACGTCACATCTCTTTCTGTGGAATTAAACAAACGCTTTCGGGATTTTGCAGCTATTGAAAAGGAGATGTTGCTTTTCTCTTCTCCCCTCTCCGTGGACCCTGATGATGCTCCTCCACAGCTGCAGCTGGAGCTCATTGAGCTGCAGTGTGACGACGAGTGGCGCGGCAGACACCAGCAGCTTTCTCTTGTTGACTTTTACCGGCAGCTGGATAAAGGCAGGTTTCCAGAAATGCGAACACTTGCGAAGAAAATGCTGAGCTTATTCGGCTCCACATATTTGTGTGAGCAGACATTCTCTGTCATGAATTTAAACAAGAGCCGATTGAGGTCAAAACTAAGTGACTCCCACTTACGTGACATTTTACGCATCTCAACCAGTGCCGTCAAACCCGACCTGGCCTGTTTACTGAAATCCAGATCTCAGTATCACCCTTCTCATTAGTGTCAGCAAGTTATCTGTTTCTTGGTCAATCTGAAATTATGTGTGTTTTGAACAGTAACATCTGTCACTATTAACAGTGAAAATCCAAAAGCACAGTTAATATATGCACTTGGACTTATGGCACTTATTTTATTAAACTCTTGAATAAGATTTGGCTATAACTTTTGATGTTATGTACCTATAGATGTGACATAAACTATTACTGTCTGAATGATCTTCTGAATTTTGCTCTGTCTTTTACATGTTTTAACAGACAGCATTACTTATTACTCCTGTTTAAAATTAAGTTCATGAAAGTTAAAGGTATTTCATGTAGTTTGTTCAATGTTATCTGACTCCAGATATGAATGAAAGGCAGAATTGTGTTTTTACAGTTGTTCACGCCTTCCTGAGTGGCTTATATTGGGTTACATTGCCATTTAAAAAATAAACATAATTGTGACAATGAAAATTGTGTATTATTTGCATGTAACTTTTATGGTTAAAAAATGTCCGAAGGGACGATTGGCCCCCGAGCATCTTCACATTATCAAATCTGGCCCTCTTTGAAAAAAGTTTGGACACCCCTGATTTAAGGCATTCCTTAATTCATTCATTGCTCCTGGATCATTTGATGAAGTCAGAAATTCAGCAGCTAAAACCTGTTTTGAGAAAAAACACATTCTGCAGTTATCATCTTATTAAGGTCAATTCTCTCTGAAGCTCAACTCCTCCCCCTTTTGATCTAACAGCAGTCGTCTGCTGCTGTGAGATCACGTACGGTTTCCGAAAAAAAACATCTTATTTTCCATGTACCTTAAACCCATACACTAAGGATGCAGACTTTGTTCCGTTAAAAATATGCTTACAATTATTCATAATTGTAACACTTCATACAATGATTTTAGCATGGGTTAAGAAAATCAATGTGTAGGCAAAACAAATGCTTAAAGTCTGTCTTGCTATGTGGCTTTGGTGTGGTTCACTTCAGCTTAATGGGCCATCAAGGTCACAGGTGCGGCTGTGCCTGAAGTGTGAATTAAGTGGTATGCGTGAGAGCTGTCTAACTATTGTGTGAACAGACACAGTTTAACATTTAGTAGTCTAACATCTGACTTTATCAAAAGCATTGTGAAATCTGGACTTAAAGGAATCTTATGTCTTGAATCATGACTGGTCAAATCCAAGAACTGAATCTCCACAATCTAATGTAAATAATTTACAAATTGACTTAGAACAATTTCTAAATTCAAATATTAAAATGCTGTAGATCCCTTTCCAAACACCCGTTTATGATCACAACATTTGTATCCTCTTGGGAAATCTATCTGAGCGGTAAGTAAAACAATAGAGTATGTCACAAGCACAGCTCAGACTGCCTCGGACCAATACCCGGAAAACTAGGAGTGTTTTGTCAACTTCTAAGACAATCACCGTGTGTGTCAACTTCTAAGACAATCACAATAAAAATAAAAGTAAAATAAAATAAGATTTCTGTTATTACACAGGACTCTACTTCCTATATTTCCCAAGATTTAGGTAAGTGTACTTACCAAAGCGTTGTGTCAACCGGGGTAAAGAGACATCTTACAGCAAACTCGAATCAGCAATACAAGAACGTATCTTTCGGTGAGGACCTCCAATTGATAGGATATAATTTATACCATATATTGAAGATTCAGTCTTAGGTTTGATCAGTCAGGATTCAGGTTTATTCTTGAAGAATGGCAGCCGACCACTGTGAGACAGAGACTGAGGATCCATCCTCCCTCACAGAACTTCACCTCAGTATATCTGACTTGTTCCTTGAGGAACAGTCTGTTAAATACACTGATATCTAAGGGGTGTTACCGTCTATTCAAATGGGCCATGCATGCAGGGTTCTTTGTCTCGACCTGGGGGGGAAGGTGAGAGTCTAGTATCACACCTCACTACCCAGGTCAGCCCAAAGTATATTCACCAAGGAAAGTCCACTCATGGCTAGTTAAATCCAAATAAAAGTAACAATTATAACTAGGTATAATATCATTGACTTATTGACTATGGCATATTCTTATGACCTATGCCGGTCCCTTCAGACGTGGGCAACCGGGAACTCCTCGCGGTCAAGCTCGCTCTTGAGGAGTGGCGGCACTGGCTTGAGGGGGCTCGGCACCCCTTCACGGTGCTTACGGAACACAAGAATCTGGCGTACATCCGGGAGGCCCGAAGACTGAACCCCCGACAGGCCCGGTGGGCGCTGTTCTTCACCAGGTTCGACTTTTCCCTCTCCTATCGGCCAGGATCCAAGAACGTCCAGGCTGACGCACTTTCCCGACTCCACGAGGTGAAGGCAAGCACGGAGTAGCCCGAGAGAATTCTGCCCACACCAGTGATCGTCGCCCCGATCCTGTGGGCTCTAGATGAGGAGATCCGTCTAGCCCAAGTGGAGGACCCAGCTCCGCCGGGCACCCCTGCCGGGAAGACCTACATCGGTGAATTACTGGTTCCAGCAGAGTGAGAGGGTCTGGAGCGAGGCTCACCATCACCTCCAGAGGGCAGTCCGGCGCCACCAGCATCATGCGGATGTTCGGAGAAGACCTAACCCCGACTACACCGTCGGACAGAAGGTGTGGCTCTCCACTCGAGACATCCGGATGAGACTGCCCTCCCGCAAGTTAAGTCCTCGCTTCATTGGCCCCTTTGTTATCATATTCCAGGTCAATAATGTGTCCTTCAAGCTAGAGCTTCCTCTTCACTATCGTATCCATCCGGTGTTTCACGTGTCACTTCTTAAACCCTATCACCCGCCGATCACCTCTCTCCCCTCTTCCTCACAGCCTGCCGTCGACGTGCCCCCGCTGCCGCTCCTGCTTGAAGAGGGTCCGGTCTATGCCATCCAGGAGATCCTGGACTCCCGACGTCGTCGGGGTCGCCTGGAATACCTCATAGACTGGGAGGGCTATGGTCCAGAGGAAAGAGCATGGGTGCCTCGGGACGATATCATGGACCCCGCCTTCCTCGCCGCCTACCATCAGGAACATCCGCACCGCCCAGCACCTCGAGCAAGAGGTAGACCACCGCGATGACGTCGGGGTCCTAGGCCCGCAGGAGCGGTCCCTGGAAGGGGGGGTAATGTCACATCAGAGCCCGGACCTGCACCAGCCACGCCCCCGTTGGTTTCCACTCGCTCACTCTCACCGGAGTACTGATCACTTACACCTGTCCTCACTCACCTGCACCGCGTTTACACTCACCGGGTTCCTAATCACCCACACCTGTCACAGCCCCTACATATACCTCACTCTCCCTTCACGCGGTGTCTGGTATCGCACTTCAAACGGAAGCACTCCCACTGGATTTCCCGCGACCTGGCTTTTCGAAGGATTACGTTCTCTTCAATCATTGTTCGTTTCGGTTTAGTTCCTCTCCTTAGTTCCTGTTTTGAGTACTACCTGAGTTATAGTTTAGTTAAGTGTCTTGCCGAGTGTGACTCGTGTTTTGTTTGCCGCAACGGCATTTTCTGTTATAGTTTGTTCATCAAGAGGTTGCCTCTGCTTTCTTTAGTTTGGCGGTTAGATCGCGAGTGCCACCAGTGCCCAGCAGTGCTACGCGCCTGCGCCCCTCCGAGGGTAGAGACTGTGTTGTTGAGGATTCTCCCGCAGCCTCTCTGTGTTTGTATCAGCATCTCTGTGTCTGCAACCTGTTGTCTGTCCTGTGTGTGTTCCTGGCTGTCTCCGTGTGCAATAAACTCTGTTCCAAGTATCCCACAACTTGAAGTCTGTTCGTTCCGTGACAGTGTTTGGATCCAAGCAGTTGGGGGACACATTAAAGCTTTCTGACTATGGAATAAAGGACAATTCCACACTCGTGTGGGTACTACACCTGCCTGGAGGAGGAGGACAAGAACGGAGGAATTCCATGGACGCCCCAAACCTTTGGATGTAGGCTATTGTATCTTGACAGGTACTAAGTCATTATTCCAATTCTAAAAATCTGCAGATGGCCATATACTGCATAGGCCCTGATTTCATTTACAGGCAACTGGCAACGAACAAAGCAATGCGCAGTGAGAAAAAGTCTGCCGCACTTTTTTTACGTCATTTTTGCTTCCAAATGCATTGAGTAAAACTGAATTATTATTACAGTTATTATTATTCATATTATTATGATGTTATTATTATACAATATTATTCAGCTGAAGATTATTTTTCCGTATCAGAATCAGCATACAGTCAAAGAAATACTGTACTTCCTGCAGATAAAACTCAGACTGTGCTGAATGGACTCGTAGCATTCAAGCACACATGACTCAACTCTGGGCGCCACCAGGTGCATGAAGTGGAAGTAGAGGGCAGTGTGACGACATAACAGCATATGAATGCTGTGATCCGAATGAAAAATGTGTATTGATTATTGGTTAATATAACAATAATAAAAGATACATGTTTTCAGAAGTACAGCCAGGTTTGAAATCTTCTGTTAACAAGCTAAAATTTACACTTTGCTGAAGTATCTGTTCACAAGCTAAAACGAGCATTATGTAAGGGACAATATGATTTAGTTGCCGTTTCGTGATTTCCACTAAGAAAAAAATTGTTCTTCAAGCAAATAGAACTTTTAAGTTTCAGGTGTTCAAATTACAATGAGTCTGTTACGTTAAATGACCGGACTACTTGCAGAATGATACCAAAGATGTGAATTAGAAGCACAAAACCTGTTGCCAATGACAGCGGTCAATATCTTTTCGCAGCAGTGAATATCAAGAAATATTCACCTGCGAACGTTGGGATGGCCTATTCAAATCAACGCTACTTTTTGGAACATTCTGAAGAGCCGTATAATAAGCTGAAGTATCTGTTAGCTCCCCATTGGCATTATATGAATATTTACGCTATGCTTTACATATATGCTTTATTGGCTGCACCTATGAAAATGCACAAAGATACATAGCCTACTTATTTCACATACAAATAAAATATATGACAACATGTGTTTGTATTATAAGAACAACCTGTTAGATCCTTCTGAGCTACGGCTCCTGTATGCAGCCAAGATGTTGAGGGACACAGACAAGCTTTCTGACCATGGAATAAAGGACAAATCCACAATCATGCTTATACAACGTTTGCATGGAGGATGGACACATCCAGTGGACTCACTGTTAACTCCCTGTCACCAGGACGGCTATGGCAGCACTATGCCACTGCTTTCACAGCTACAGAGTTGGTTAATGGGGGCTGACAATACTATTCTCACTGAAGCCTCCAAACAAAATGGAGGAAATGTGAAATTTCAAGGCACAAGTGATTCCTTATTGTAAACTAACCAGAAAGGGAAAGGTTAAGATTTTTCTTTAGCCAAATATGACCCCATGACCCCTGTAATTTAATTTTCTCTCGTGGTATGATCTCATTAGAGTGCTGTACACTGATCTGTGATCAGGATGACAGCTGATATTGTTATTAGCGTAATACATTAAGGAAATGCTGCACCTACGTACAGAACACAAATGTCTCACCAGAATATAACTAGTCCTTCCTCACAACTTGACCTAGACTTCATTAAACAGAAGAAGGGAAATCTCCCTATTCCCCCCACCGGCAAATCACACCCTGCCTGTGAGTCTTCAATAAATGGCAAGAACGTCAGATATCACCTGACTCTGTGAGATTGCTCCAATATATTGTTCTATCTGTACTTTACATTTGTGTAAATACATTTTTATTGACGGGTCTGATGTCAATGCATCTTTCAGTGGTCCTGTTACGGTTGTTATGTACCCTTTGGGAACTTGGCCATCAACAACTTTCTTATTGCATGAAAGTGTATGAAGATAATTGTCATCATATAATTTAAGAAACAAGGTATGAGCATTGCCTGAACTAGAATCAGTTTACTGGCCATTTATTGCAACCTTTGCTATGACCAGACTGTTTCTTTGAAGGTTTATGTTTCCTGGGAATGTGAAACGCCATCATAATGTATAACAAGGACTGTGTAGAATTCAATTCAACAAAGCTTTTAGTCTCTCAAACCTGATCATTGACTTTTAGTCTCTCAAACCTGATCATTAGCTTTTAGTCTCTCAATCCTGATCATTAGCCAGTTGTTAGCCAAGTATCCATACTAAAAGATGTATAAGTAAACAATGTTACTTCATGTTGCCTGTTGAAATATTTTATATTAAGGTCACCAGATTTCTGAAATCAGAAACACTACGACTATATTTCAGAAACACTACTGAAGGGACCGCCATAGGTCATAAGAATATGCCATAGTCAATAAGTCAATGATATTATACCTAGTAATAATTGTTACTTTTATTTGGATTTAACTAGCCATGAGTGGACTTTCCTTGGTGAATATACTTTGGGCTGACCTGGGGAGTGAGGTGTGATACTAGACTCTCACCTCCCCCCCCCCAGGTCGAGACAAAGAACCCTGCATGCATGGCCCACTTGAATAGACGGTAACACCCCTTAGATATCAGTGTATTTAACAGACTGTTCCTCAAGGAACAAGTCAGATATACTGAGGTGAAGTTCTGTGAGGGAGGATGGATCCTCAGTCTCTGTCTCACAGTGGTCGGCCGCCATTCTTCAAGAATAAACCTGAATCCTGACTGATCAAACCTAAGACTGAATCTTCAATATATGGTATAAAATTAATAACCATCACTACACACAAGACCGAAGTATTTGACCTGAACAGCCATTCAGTGGTCCTGGTAGTCTGGGTAGAAAAAGAGCAGAAGACAACGTGAGCAAAGTTGGAAAAACAGAGACAATAGTTCATGTGATATACTTAATCACGTAGTAAAGAAATAAGATTGGTAACTACATAATATACTTATACCAACCTAATCTGTACATTTCTCAGAAGAATGTATTTGTATTCAGGTTTGTCTTTGCCCAGCGTCTCCATGAACTCCTGGCAGGGGAGGTTGAAGTTTTACACAGTAAATATGACCTTAATTGTACTCCATGCATTGCTTTTGCTGCTTGTTTTTATTGATTTTATGTAAAGCACTTTGAACTGCAACTCTTGTATGAAATGTGCTATATAAATAAAGTCTTACTTACTTACTTAATGGAAGGTTTCTTGCTGCTGTCCATATATCATTCATTTGGGAGAACATTCTCTCAACTAGTGAATTGCTTCCAGGTGAGCACATGACAACAGATGCTAACCTAGCCAGGTGAGTGTGTGGGATGTCATTTTCTTTGAAGTGGGTAACCACTGTGCTCCATCTCTGACTAAGCAGTGTCTCAGATTTTTTCCGTTCTTCAAGTGATCCCCCCTTTAGGATCTTTTGCAGGCCAGTAACCTACTCAAACAAGGCATCCTCGTTGATGGTCACATTGTAGTAGAAGAATACGAATTATATGAAGCTGCTATGGAGAGCAGCCAGCCCCCTCTGTGACAGGAAAGACCAAAAGATTGATGAGGGTCAGTCACAAAGGTAGGCCTCAGATTTACCATGACTCGAAACTATTTAGATCCTGAGGAATTTATCATAGCCTATATAGAAGGGAAAATGTGAAACTACAATAGGACTATCTCAAAATCGGCACTGGAAGAAATGAGAAATAATCGAAAGAAATCAGCTGTTGTTGAATAATGAACCCACATGAGAAGACATTGTCTACTCCAGTGTTGACAACGTGTTTCAGTACACTTGTGCAATCTGAGTTTTGACAATACACCACAAGATGGTGCCAACGTGCTACTTGTGTATATTACATAATTTCTCTCGTGGGTAGATAAAAGGCGTCGGTTTAGCTACTGTCTTCGCGAGAGACACAGAATAACAACAAAAGTGATTATGTAATTCAAGACATGGCCCATAAACCCACGTGTAACATTTAAATGCAGTTAAACGGCATGCTAAGAGTATTTCAGCACTATGTGTTTTGAAGTTATTCATTTCTCAAAGCAGCCAGGACAGGATGTCATTTTATAGCTCTGTCGTAGGCCTACAGTCTATTTCTGCTAGTTTAGGCATGCATACACACCTAATCGGTTAGAGCTATTAGATTTTATAACTGCATGTCAAAGATTTGTAGACTTGTAAGTTAACAAGGTGCCTTTGCAGGGGAATATACTGCAAAATGTTTGAAGTAGGCCTAGACCTATGGGACTATATGTTCTTTAATTAAATAGACTAAATAGCTTAAAGTGTGCTTGGTTAGTTGATGGCGTGTTAGGCCTGCACTTAAAGAGTTTTGCCTATTATGAAATAGCATAGGTTATTAAATATGGTCGATTTCAATAACAAACCCCACTCAAGGGTTACCATATGCTGTTTTTACCAATGAACCTACCCAAAACGAATCAAATAACAGGTTATTTGCTTCGCAGGGGGTGGCTTTGCTACCATCGACACAAAGGAAAAGGAGAGGTGTATGCCTTTAAGTACGTCGAACAACCTCTCGCTCTGCATGTTGGAGAGTTTTTCCCCTCGCTTGTCTGTGTATCCGCCTTCGCTTCCACACCATTTCAATAGTCATACGTGTGTGTGGGTGTTCGAGCTGGGTGACGCTGCGTCCCGCTCTTGGGGAAATACGAGGAAAGTCAAGCTATTTCAGAGGACAACATCACCAACAAGAAGCAACATTATAACCAACAGCTGTAAGACATTGTTTTACAGATAATACGAAAAAATGGCAGATCCAATGACCCAGTCCTCTCAAATATCATCGTCACAGGGACTCGCCGATGGACAGAACTCCGCGAAAGACTCGAAGTTCACCGGTAAGATATAAGCTTCATCAAACGGAAACACTAAAGTGTCCTACCTGCGCGAAAAATATCATGCAAAACTAGAAATTAATCGACTGCACTCGTTAGAGTCACCGGATTTCCTGTCTTCTTGAAATTGAAACCTGTATTTAAAAACTGTAAAACGGTTTTATTTAGAAGTGAAAGATGTCGACACTTTGAGGGTTCTCCACCTGCTAGTCTCCATACAAGTCAAAACGCAGGCAATGTGGGCAACGGCAACTGAATACTGTGTTACTTGTGTTTGCGGCACATTGCGTTTATTCCAGCACATTCGTTTCTGTAAACGAGTCGACGTTGGTGGAATAAACTCGAAATAACCTATTATTGCTAGAATCTCATAACTTATAACCTTTCGCTAATTGTCTAGACTGGCCTCGTATGAGACTGCATTTCTGGCATTGCCAGAGTTGGCGTCGGAGAACAGTTTGGCTTTAATGTAAAAAGCAAGCAACGGTGTAAAACCATGACTTGTTTTTATTGCCACATTTGGGCCTGATGAAATCGGTAGCCTACATGTTGCGGCGAGAGCAATCTGCAGTGCAGATACATTGTAACTGGGCTACTGCGAACACAGGGTGGACCCCTTAAAGGCGCGCTGTCTGATTTTATGTGCGAAACATCAATTGCACGTTGATCAACCCCCTGGCGTCGAATGTGTATGTCTGAAGTATAAATTAAAATAATCTTCAACCTATCTGCGCACATGTGACAACAATGGGATATTATGCAATTACTGTGCTTGCTTTGTTTGATATCTCCTGGAGGTTTTATTGGCTAGAAAACAAAGAGGGAATCTGATGTTGCCCACATTGCAGCCATCTTTAAGCTGTTGATTTATCTTGGGTAAATAGGGAGGGGCGTATTCTGTTTATATTGTGTATGGCCCCGTGTCTGTTATGAAGTGAAATGGAAAATTAAAGCAGTCCTAGTTGGCATGAGGCATCCCACCCCTCCCTTTCTTTATAGTCGGGTGTCTGTTTTTTAATCCAACAAATAGTCCAATTATGACAACTGCTCAGTTGGAAGTCTTAAGTAACAGGCTCAACCCCATGAAAACAAGGGAACTGAACCATCAAGGCATTACCTATTGGAATTAGGGAGGCGTTCTCAGATCCATAATAAATGGTTGTCCTTTGATCTGATGACTTCTCTCTATGAATGATTTTGAGAGACTTTTATTTCTAAAGCCTAATTCATTCCTTCATTCATATGTTTTTTTCCCCCCAACCGCTATTAAATAACCTATTCCCTTCTCACGAATAATTTATAATGTCCTGAAGTCAGAGTCCCTTTGTTAGAAACGTCATCCATACACCTAGACAGTTTCTGTTTGCCCCCTGGGTAGACCCTCCCAGCCTGCATGTCTTTTGTCTGTGTATACTCACAGTGAGCTTATGGGTATTGGTTGCTGTACACCCAAGAATTCTGATGTGTGGTTGTGATGGTCAGTCCAAGTGGAGATAAGCCAACGGATTGGTAAACCCAGTTTCTCTTACCAAGACCAGTGCCAGATTAAGAACACTAAAGGATTGGTAAACCTAGCTTCTCTTACCAAGACCAGTGCCAGATTAAGAACACTAAAGGATTGGTAAACCTAGCTTCTCTTACCAAGACCAGTGCCAGATTAAGAACACTAAAGGATTGGTAAACCTAGCTTCTCTTACCAAGACCAGTGCCAGATCAAGTACACTGAAGGCCCTGGGGCTACGCCTATTCAAAGGGGCCTCCCTCAAAATGATCTGGCAATATTTTCTGGCCATCTAGGAAATGTACCAATTTGCAACCACAACCAAATGCTACCTACTGACTATCCTACCCTTAACACAACACATGCACACTGGTAGCAGTTGACGTCAATGACAACTCAGCTACACCAAGTGTGGGCAACTAGATGAGGTGATGCTAATTAGAACGTCAAAAACGTAACACACAATAATCTTATTAATCTAATGTTGACTACACTGCAGTATTATAGGTCAACTATGGTACTTCTTAACCTGGGCCCTATTTTCATGTAATTTTGGGTCCAGAATTTTAAAGTAAATCGGTCCAGCATTGCAATAACTGGGAACCGTAAAGCATCTATACAATGTAATCCTATGGGGCAAGCATCTGCATCAGAGACCTGTGTCTGTTTACCTCAATACCTAAATAAACTATAGAAAATGACTTAAAATATGCATTATTTTACAATATTATTATTTATTTATACAATTATATTATATAGAAATATTGATCAAATAACAGTTATTGAATTTTGTTTGTTTATTCATAGGCCTAACTTGAGTCAATGTCAAGTCAATATGCTGATGTTACTGATAAATACTCGGTATTTCAATGTGAGACGGGAAGAATGGAACAATATTTGCACTGCAACAAACTTTTATTAAAAATGTATTAAATGTGCAAACATTAATTGTACAAAACTGCAACTGTTTTAAAAAACGAATTTTTGTCACACTCCAGTGAATGTGAACTGCAACTTTGGGTTTCCTGAAAGGTGCGCAGACATCCCAAAATGATACAGCTAATAAGCAACCCACGCCCCTTCTTCCCTTGATAAAGATTCATAAGTGAACGAACAACACCCCCCCTGTTGTGTGGTTTGTTTTGTCATGGCTGCTGAGCTTGGGGACAGTTGCAACAACTTGTGCCATGATAAAACATCATATGTCAACTAAACACACTGACCTCGACACATACTAACCATGTCACTTAGAAGTCAGCTAAACAACGATTCAAACTAAGTACATTTGTATTTGTTTTTGGGGGAGGCTCTAATTGAGCCTGTGCAGTATGAGTGGCACCTCTCTAGCAGGTTTCTGACTGGAGTATTACGATTTGTTGCAACTGTCCCCAGTCTAAATTTACCCTGAACTGATGAAGGTCTCCTTCTTCTGTTAACTAAGGCCCTGCCAGCCTGTGGGCCCAGGGTCTTAACCCCCTCACCCCCCCCCCCCCCCCCCCCCCCCCCCCCCCCCCCCCAGCCCTGTTGTTAATCTGGCCCTGACTAAGACTTCCCCTCCTTTTCTAACCCTTAGCTGTGTGGCTGTAAAGATGTAGAGTTGATGCTTCCTTACAGGTGTTGGCATGGATTGTAATTATTGGGAATGTTTATCAGCCAGGGAAGAGATGCACTTCGTGTTTCCTGTTCAGTTCACTTCAGTTTTGAACCAGATGGCCAAACAGTCATTCATGTGTCTCTAGTAACAATTACGTTTTTGTTGAACCTTTTGTTGAATCAAATAACTAATTTACTCTTTAATTATAGACACATTTCTCAAATCCTATTACTTCGGGAGGATTATTTTTTTCCTACAGATTCTTTGCCCTTGCACAGGAGCTGCTTTAGGCCTATCTAGGCCAAGCGGTTTCCGTAACATTCCTTGGTGGCTAAGTAAGTTAAATTGATGCTAATGGTTATCTCATTCAAAGCGTCATGTGTCAGTCAAGTGGGTGCTTTGGAGAACAGGTCAGAGCAAGAAAACCTCAAAAGGACTGTGTTATTGTCCAGGTGGTTGTGTTGAACACTGACCAATTCTGTGTCAAGATCATCTCTTCAACATAATCACTAGCTATATGTTTCACTGTATACTTTCCACAGTCCTCATGAGAGAAGCTTCATTTGATAATATCTGATTGATAATATCTCTATATCCTCTTGTTTTCAAAATCTCATATCCCTTCATTTCCACTGGCCTTAGCTTCATAAGACATTTGATTTAGTCAAAATGCTTTTTCAAGGTCAGAAGAGACTGGCTTGTGATCTACTGTATGGCTGTGGTGTAGGAGGAGAAAAAAACAGGTGGTGGTTAACACCAGCACTGAAAATGCTAGCCTAGTTTTCTGTGAGCTGGTGACCTTGCACATTTAATCTGAGTGCTTTGAAAATTACTACCACCCCCGCCCTCCCCAGGTTTCATCTTGACATCGCTCTGGTTCTCTCTGGTAAGGACAGCAGAAACACATCGATGGTCATTTTTGTTGTCCCCCTGTTTCTTTCTTTCTTTCTTTCTTTCTTTCATTCTTTGATTCGTTCTTTCTCGCTCTCTCCAACCCTCCTCTATCTCTGTCTCCATGCTCTCCCCATCCCATCGTTTAGGGTCTCTCTGTCGGTCTATGTTGTCCTCCTCTGGGGGCTAGCATGTAATAGCTAAGGTCACTGATTGAGGCTGATGCAGCAGCCTCACCCTCGGAAAGGTTTTGGGTATCATGACTCGACTCTTCCGTGGGATGAGACTGAAGTGAATGGCGTGACAAGGATACCAAAGCACCCCCATCCCCACCCCCACCCCCACCCTCACCCCCACCCTCACCCCTTCCTCATAGTATAGTGTTGCCTAAGCTGAAACTAGTATGGGCTATCCCACAGGTGCCGTGTAGACCCTGAAAGACACCCACAGCCCCACATGCATAGCCTGAAATGGTACTACTGACCAGTGGTATTTGTAACACGATCTGCAGAGCCACGTTCAACCTCTGCCCCAGAAAGATGCATCTATCTATAGGCTACTACTGCATTGTGCTGCCATGTTGGTAATGTATAGTACTGGGGATAGCTACTCTTCTGTCACTAGAACTAATGAAGAACATTCAAGCAAAGGTGAATTACTACTGTGGTGGTGTTTTTATTTTTCATCTGCTTATTTTTATCATCCGATATCTTAGTCATCCCCAGTCGGGTGTTTTGGTTTTATGCAGCCAGCTACAGTAACGTAGAACATCGAGCCCTCTGGAACATGTTTGCCACTTCAGTGTGCTCCTGATCAGATCAATCTGTCCTCTTTAGCAGAGATTCACACGCTTCCACTATTCACACACCCCTCTGGAATGTGTGTGTGATCTGAGTCGGCCCATTCAGAGGGGTGTGTTGCAGGGCGTGTGATGTGACGGTGCAGACCCAGTGCTGTCTAACTGGCACAGACATTCCGCAGGGTGTGTGTCTGTACTGAGTGGAACCAAATCCTGCAGGTAAGTCTGGAATTCTATGAATCACAGCCTTGAAAAACCTGTTTTTCGCTGCCATTAGGACTTGGGCCTTTGCCCCTCCTGCCTCCTAAACCTCGACACATCTCAAGTACAAGGTAGCAGTATGATGGGAAAACTCTTCTTTTTTTGGAACGTGCTCCAGTTTGATAAGATTCCAGACCATTAGGCAGTGCAGCGCCACAAAGGCCCACATTGTGTCGTAGAACATCACATGTGATTCAGAAGTGTGGCTGAAAATGTCTTCTCTAAATAGGTTACATAATCCATGCCAAGGGGGAGCAGTGTGGGCGCCCTGCTCAGAGTAAGACTTTTGGAAAATATGGGAGAAAGTATTTCAGAATTGTCTGGGAAAAAAGTTGCACAATGGCCTATTTAGGAAGGAATAACGCTGTCTGATAATTCATGTATTTCCTTTGTGAAACGCCCACACGGGGTGGAGGTCCTGCATGTTAAGGGTTCATGTTAGTGCTAAGGACTACTGTGTTTATGTTGTAAATAAGCCTAAGTAGGGATATATGCATGGGTCAAATTATGGTACTTGGTATGGATTTGCTTGATTAGGTTTTTATGTTAATCCACTTCTAATTCCTTATCATAATTACTTTACTATTAGCCCTAGACGAAGCACTAATGTCTCTGTTCTTAAAGCATAAGATGGATTTGGGTTGGAGGAGGAGGAGGACTTGGGGGAGGTCCTACATCCTGCCATTTCAGGATGCTCATTTTCCTGTCCTTTTTTAATTTTTCAGATTCCTTTCTTTCCTCTTCGCCTGTATCTCTCATTCAGTCTCCTCAAGGCAAGTGTATGGTTCTCTTACGCTGCTCGCCTGCTTTTGAAAAAAAAAAAAACCTCTCTCTCCTTTCTCAACTGTCCTTTCTCCCTATCTCTCTCTCTGTCTCTCTTCCTCTCGCTCGCTGGGCTGCTGCTGTAATGCTCTCCATCCCTCTCTTGAGTGCCCCTCTCCTACTCCACACCAGTGCGATAAGGGGGGTTCGCGTAGGGCCGGTAAACGCGGAGGCCATGTCCAACCTTCTGGTGTCTACCCCTCCACTGACTCGACAGCTCCCCCTCCCCCATTGCTAGTGCCACGACCCTCAGGGCCATGTAACAGGGTCCCATCTGCTCCCTCAACTCTCTGCTCTGACCCTGCAATGCCATGCTTCATGTAACTCAACAGGCCAGAGAAGCCCCTTCTGTACTCACCGGCATCTGATGGTCGAGTAACCCCCACCCCCCGCCCCCCGCCCCCCTCCCCTGCCCTGCTCTACCCGTCCCACCCCCCAAAACATTCAGAGCATTTTGAATTCCAACTGGGCATCGTGCTGACTCATTCCCTGACCCCCATTCCCGATTTCAAAGCCCTAAAACTCCCATGGTGCAGCATGATTAGTGAAGAATCCAAAGATGCTGAGAAGGGTTGCTGTGTGCTAAATTTGAGCTGACATCTTGAAACCATTGTGGTAAGTCTTGTTTTTTTTTTTTTCATCTGAATCAGCAGCTCCACAGTGTAGAACTCCACAACAAATGGAAAAATCTGGCAAGACCCGTTATTTGTCTCTAGCAGAGTCATTTAATGAACGGAAATTTACCACACTCCCAGTTACCGTGCTTTGGCTTTATTGAAACCCCTAACTGGTAGAGTATCTCATTTCCTAATGGGAGATAGGAACATAATAATGTTGCAGAAGCTTTTTCCATTATTTATTTTTTAATGCTTCAATTTCCTGATCTGACCTTTGCTGTATCAATCCCTCTCTGAACCTTAGTGACCCCTCTCCTCACACTCAACAGGGCTGCCAAATTTAAAACGCAGAGGCAGAAGGTCCCTGAAGATGACAACAGTTTGATCCATTTCAGTCTTTACCAGCTGTGTGCATTATTTAGGTCAATGTTTTCTGTAGGCCCAGGATAATCCCTAGACTTGCCACCTTATTTTAAGATAGCAGAGAAGTTCAAGTTCACTTTGTGCGAGAGCAGAATCCTAAAAATGGATCCCGAGTGATGTCCCTCCAGAGCTCTGTCCTTGATGCCCCCTCCCCCTTCCTCCTCCTCTTTTCTCTTCTCTTGCCACTACTCTGTTCTTCGTCCTGCCCCCCTCCCCCTCCCCCCTGTGGTAGCACAGGTAGAGCGACACTTGGGAGGGATTGGCTGTGAGTTCACCAGCTCGGGGACTCACACACCCCATAGCCATGACTTCACTCTCTCCACTCTGCTTTTGGCTTGTTAAGACATCTTGCATGTTAAAGCCAGATAATAGGATCTTGTTTTTTACATTTGTTTGTTTGTTTGTTTGTTTGGGTATGTTTTTGTTCGGTGTGTTTTCTTCATGTATGTTTGCATTATATATGCATATATATATATATATATATATTTGTTTTTTTTATCTATAAGTTTCTTTATCTGTTTTGTTGATATCCACAGCATCTAATTAGACATTATTATCATCATTGTGAGGAAGAGCCTATTTTCCCAAGCCAGAGGCAAGATTATTGCCAACAATCTAAAGTGTATCTACTCCATAAGCAGTAACAGGAAGTAGTAGGAATTGAGGAAATGAAATATACAGTGCAAATAATGTGAAGTTCTGGTTAAGAGGTCCTGGATGTCTAGCTTGCACTTTTAATTTAATGTCACAAAGCTGCACCCGATGTGTATTGGTTTTCTGTGAATGTAGGTCTTTCTTATGAATCTTTGACAGTAAGATCAGTGTCTATATTCAGTCGCACATTTTGTGTTGCGAGGTTGAGGTCAAATGAGCCATTGATTATTTGATATCCAGTAACAGGAGCAGGTGCAGTTAGGAAATGGCCTTTCTTGATTTTTTCCTAGATTCCACTAATGTTGACTTAAGATTCCAGTGTCAGCAAGCTGAGGATTGGCAGTCTCATTAAGTCATTGATTTATTGGGTCCCGTCAGTTGCCCACAGACTCCTGTCTCTGCGCACACGCCCTGTGATTTCATTAATCTTCGGGGGGGAAGAGACTTTGGCCTAGATACCGTGGCCTATTAAAGCCTGATTGGCAAATTGATGTGAGCCTTCTGTTGTGATCATCCTGTTTTTCTAGTTGACTCTAGGCTTCAACTTGAATGCAGTGTTGAGATGAATTATTTCTGTTATTGGTACAAACTTGGGTCTTGATTACTGAGTGTCACAGTGTGTAGCCGTGAGTCATGATTTGTAGTTACGTGTTATTTGTGACTGCTGGAACCAGTTCTCAGTCATCAGTGGTTTGGCGATTCAAAAGCCTGTTGGCTGTGTCTCCTTCCAGTTCAAAGCTGTTACTCTGCGAAGCGGTTTTCAGAATTTTGTTTTCAAGCATCGAGCCAAAAAATCCCCACACCATAAATGTAGACTCCCACGAGTGACTTCCAGTGCGAACAATAGAGAATGCGGCACAGGGCAAAAGACGAAGGGCAGAGATGGCTGCTGATTTGTTGAGTTGCATAGTCAGTTGTTAGAGAGAGAGAGAGAGAGAGAGAGAGAGAGCAGTTCACTTGGTGTGCTCTGCGTTCCTGCACCACGCAGGGTTTTGGGTTACAGGGTCAGATTGACCTCATCAGTTGACCCCTGGCACCAGGCAAAAGCAAATATTCGTTTCCACACGCTCACGGTGCCCCTCTGGGCAGGGCATTGGAACATATTTCTTAATGTTTACTTTTCCATTTAACCACTGTGCTAATATCAACTCATCTATTATTTGTCAAGCCTGACTTTGAGTTTCATCCTACCGAGATGATCAAACTAATCAAATCAAACTTTATTTATACGGCGCATTTCATACCAAGAGGTAGCACAATGCGCTTCAAGCTAGTGGCCAGTTGCTACTAACCCAGTATATCTGCCAAATGGCCAGTCCACTTAACACAGACAAATGGAACTGGCAGGGAGGATCGTTTTTGGCAGCTGGCCAGCTGATCATGAGCACAGTTGCTTGGAACATCTTGTGATATGAGCCAAGGGTACCCCGTGGGGTATCATGTGAAGGGGATTCTACAGCCCCTCTCGCTAAGGTCACCTTGGTTGAGTGATTGGGGGGAGGGGGTAATTACAGTAGGATATCGGGTTTGGGTCAGGTAACAGACAGACAGCCCACTCTGCACACACTGCGCTGTGTAGGTCCCTTATCTATGTTGTGTTAGCTGTGACTGTGAGAGTTGCGCTGTGGGTTTTTTGGTGGCCAGGCCGCTGTTGAAATCAAGAGCAAGTGAAGGTCACTGAGGATTTTTATTTTATTATTTATTTAGCGTGGATTGTTAGCCCCTGTTAAACCACTGGATTTATCCTAGAATGAATTAAATAAGTTGAAAAAAGACTGATAACACTTACATAACGAGCCCAAGGGTCTGTGAATTTATGAATAGTCCGACAATACATTTTCTTGCAATCTTCCATTGCTGGTGCTTTGTCATACCCTGTGTTTTCCCCTCGTTAATGAATACATAACTAGTGCATGACATGCCAAAGGGATGGGTTCAGATTTCCTTAATATTCAGCTACTGTGGTCAGAATCAGTGTTTCCGAGCATAATGTAATAAGACACATGTTAAATGGGCCTTCAGGGAAATTATGCAATGCGGTTTTGGCACAGGCAGTTGGAAGACAAACTGCCATAGTGGGGCATATCGCCACTCATTAAAGGTCACTGGTAGTTAAACCACAGTGCATTTATCCCATGTGACCCTTGCCCTCCCCCCTCTCCCCCAACTGTCTGCAGGCATGTCATTACAAAGTCCCCATTGTGTCACTTGAAGTTGTATGATGTGTCCTCTGTGTTCAGTGTGAAATGACCGTCTGGGTTATTACTCCTGCTAGTGAGTTGTGATTGCTTGTTGGCTTTTCGGTTCCAGTGATGAAAAGGTAGTTGTAGCACTAGTGATTTTGGGATCTCCTCTATCTGGAAGTCTTTTTTTAAAAGATCTGATCAGATATGGCCGTAGTTGGTCTGTGTCGTGGGAGTGAGCAGGAAATAAGAGCACATGCCTCTCATTCCTAAAGCTATTGAACATTGGTCACAGGAAATGCAGTAACCTCCGCTTCCTATGTTGATTAACCTAGAGTCATGTAGCCCCCGTTCCCTTCTGGCAACCAGGCCACTGAAACGCACTGCTTTTTAGACCTCACATGTGTCTTGACACGAGAACAAAATGTTTTTTTCCCACCACAGTATGTTGTTGATCAGCACAGTTTGTTTGTTTGTTTGTTTAGCAGCAACTTCATTTCTACCATATAAATGGATTTTGTCTGTTGTCCTATTGCCTCGTCAATGGCAACAACTTATGAGTGTGAACGCAGCATGCAGGTGATGGCACATACACATGACTACATTTGGGATGCAATGCATGACTGCTTGAGCTGCAAAGAATAAAATGCTACTATTTTCTGGGAACGTGAACAACACAAGCATTAACAAGTATATGACCGGCGATTTGCTAAAGTTTGGGGTCCTTATAGGTTAAACTATCATGAATAAAACATTATTAATTATTAATCAGAAAATCAGATTAAGATTAGGGAGCCTAATTGAGGTAAGACAGGAGACTGGTTGGGACCCCTTGCTTTAGCACATCTGCATGGGTCTAGAGTGTGTCTTGATTTTTCTATGCCCCCCCACCCTTCCTTCTTCCCCTCCTGCTCACTGCACCTGCATGATGGATGCAGACAAAAGGGTGGTAGTAGGCTCTGACAAACCCTCAGAAGGCGTGGCCACATCACTTCGCTTCCAACCAGGCTCCTTTACTCCTGTCACCTACGGCCACGAAACCTCTGACCGTTCTCACAAAGGCCCAGAGAAGAAGGAGCCCTCCGACTCCACCCTTGCGTCTCCCCAAGAGGACTCGCCGATAAAAATGTCCCCCGTGTCTGAGAGGATCAAAGCGCTGGAGGCTCTTGCTGCGAAGAAAAACGAGCCAGATAGCAGGAACGATGGAGGCTTTCCTCACTTCAGGGAGCGCCACTATGAGAAGTCGCCCACTGAAGTTCCGCCTCCTGCGCCTCTCCCAAAGAAGAATGCCCCACAAGAGACGGAATCCCCAGAATCACCCTTTGAGGTTTTAGGGGACTCTGTACCAGCAACAGACTATGAGGATACTGCAGACTGGATGCGGGCCCACCTACCCCCGGCGCCAAACTTCGGCACTGAGGATCCAGAGGTGGATGAAGGAAAAGATGTGCCCGTGCCCGTGTCCGTGCCCGTGCCAGTGCCCGTGCCAGTGCCCGTGCCCAGCGTGGAGAGTGAAGGTTCCCTGAAAGGGAGTAAGGTGGAAACCATTTTAGCAGCAGATGTTCCCGAGGCATTTGCTGGGGTTCCTGATGCATTTATGGACACTCCCATTGAGCCTCCTGAAATCAAAGATGATTACAAGCCAGAAAAGCAAGAGAGCCTAGAGGAAGAGTCTGAGTTTGATCTAAACTTTCTACCAACTGCATACATGTGGGACAAGCAGGAGAATAATGCATCCAAAGGCCCTCCTGCTCAGCCTGCAGCAAAGGAATCTGATATGTCTGCTCCCCCTGCCACCGCCCCTCCTCCAGCAGGGTTTGGGTCCCCCTCTCCCCCCCTGTCTCCCCCACCCTCCCCACCGGCATCTCCCCCACAGGCTGGCGTTCCGAAAACAACATTTAAGGGTGTCGATGCCGAGTCGTCCGAGACCCACGAGATGGACAGTTCTGGCGAGTCAGATGACACAGTGATCGAGGATGCCTGTGCTGCTGTCAAAGTGAACAGTACTCCTCTTTCTGTAGAGAAAGAGCCACAGCAGGCCAAGCCAGAGAAGCAACCTATGCAGGTCCCCACCATCAATGTCATTGAGACGGAGGAGCAGGTAGTAAGTGAGGAAGAGTATGAGCCAGAAGAGGAGGATGAACGTTACAGGGTCGCGCAAGACCCAGTTAGAGAACCGCAGAAAGAACAAGAGCCCGTCTCGGATGTAAAGAAACCTGAACTCTCAGATGCACCCTCTGCTAAAGACTGCAAACCGCCTAACGAATCTTCTCAGGTTTCCACAACAGAATCTGCTGAGTCAGCTCCCAAGCAACCCAACAGCCAAGATGGAGATGGAGATGTTGGCAGTGTGGCACAGACTCCAATCTCAAGAGGCGGAGATGGAGATGTTGGCAGTGTGGCACAGACTCCGATCTCAAGAGGCGGAGATGGAGATGTTGGCAGTGTGGCACAGACTCCGATCTCAAGAGGCCTTAGCAGAGAGGAGCCCCATGACGAGGCTGTGGTTTCTGAGAAGTCAGATAGTTCTAATGATTCTATGTCAAAGTCAGCCCTCGAGTCTGCTATTAAGGGAAAAGAAGAGAAGTCGGTTAACATTATTGATCACAGAGAGAACCTATTAGATGACACAGAGCCTGTAATTGATTCTTATACAAAAAACGTTGTTGCTCAGGATCTCTCTCAGAAGGAAAAGACAAAGTCTGAACCAATCTCCAAGGACGATTATGTATCAGATACCATTTCAAAATCGAATGTACTTTCAGATCTTAACGCTGGCTCACTTATCGATCAATCCTGCGAAGATCACTTCGGAGATGACTCTTTGCCTGGCTTGGATGAGTCCTGTGATGACCAACAGCTGAACTTTGACACTGTACCTGAACCCTCTCCTTCAGATTTCGCCTCAGACGCTTACATTGAGCCACTGGTCTCTCAGAACATCTCCAATGTTGGAAGTGACAACAGCAAGACAATGACCGACTCAGGGGACCTCCCTCTTATGGCTGAAGATAACTACACCTCCCATCCTGTAGAGGAACAGCCAACCATGCAGGAATATCCTCAAGATGACTTTTCTTATTACAACGAACAGCCAGACTCATTCCCTGACATGATGGGGGACCTCGAGGCCAACCAGGACGCCAAAGACATGACTTCAGAACCACCCCCACCCACTGAGAACACAAGCGACCCTGAGAGCATTGAGCCTGACTGCTCTGTCTCCCTGGCAACAGACAGCTTTGTGGAATTCATGAAAGAATGCTTGAAGTCTCGACAGGATGAGGAGCCAGAGGCGCAGTGCCCCAGTCGCACGGCAAACGCTGAAACCCCCGAAACCGCCACCACTCCCTCCCCAGCTGTGGCGATGGACCTGGAGCAGGAGAGCAACACCATCCGTGCTCTGAAAGAGCTCGGGAGCAGTCAGGAGAAAGAGGAAGAGAACAAGACCTCATCCAAGTCCAAGACCTCAGAAGAGGAGACGAAATTTCCTCAGCCACAAACACCGAGTCACGTATCCTCAAATCTCACACACGACTCCCCAGCCAATCGGCCTGCGTCGGAGACCTCGCTGTCCAAAGAGGTAGAGGCGATCGATGTCTGGGTGGCTGAGGCCTACCACCTCGCTGAGCATGTGTTGGCAGCAATACTAACCCACCTGTCAGGTAACACTCCTTCCCTCTGGGCTCTCAGCCTGCTAACCTCCCACGCAAGGAAAGCTCTGCAGTGCACCTCACCCTCCCAAACCCTTTCCCCAGTTGGACCGTGTTCCCAGTTTGACAGCACTAACAGTAACACAAATCACAGCAGTTGACGACACCGTCTTCAGCATCACATTGTATTTATAGCAGTTAGTGTAATGAATTGATGTCATTAATACAAGGCTCAGTTGATTACACATAGTGCAAAACACTGCGTCATGTCAAGTAGAAGCAGGCCGGTTATACTCTAAACATAGGTAGCTAACTTGAGCCTGAAATGCTATGCTCTCCCTTTCCGACTTTATGACCCTAACCAACCCTGTGTCCTTAGATGTTTTAGACACCCAGAGGCATAGCTTGGGGGAAGGTGGTCTAAACATGGTCCTCGGGTGTCTGATTGCACTGCCCCACAGTCAGACGGTACAGTCCATCCCTAGTGTTAGAGTTCTGCTTTGATGCAACTTTCCATAGTCACCTCACATTTACAGCACACGACCGTGCCAGGAAAAAAATGTCTTCTTTTTTTTTTAAGCAGAAATGTTGATTTGACATTTTGCATTGTATGTCAGTAATTATGTTATCTATGCCGATGAGGCATGCGGTTTGATAGAGAAAGTGTAGATGCAGAAATATAATATGTGCACCTGACTCGCTTCCTTATCTCGCATCACAATCTACACCCCAGATTATTCGACTGTTTTCTATAAAAATCTGACTGCATCAGTTCACTCAGTTTTAAAGGTCCACAAATGCCTTTTCCCCCCTGAAAATAACAATGACGCCTCATTTCCCATTATAACAGGCACTTGCCTAAGTGTAAAAAAAAAATAAAAAAATGCCCTAAATACTCTATTCTTGGCTCCATTTTACTAATCAGATTTTTAACCCAAACCAAAGTAGACCTGGGACTGCGCACCCATCTACCAAGTCATGATGGAGCGTTTGAACATAGCCCCAGTCTACACCTTTTTCCATATCCTTGCAGAGCAAACATGAAATCCAAGCCCTGTTGCGAGTGGATTTGTATGTAGACAGTGCAGGCCTTGTGTCTGGCGCATGCGTCGAAACGCGTGCATACACAGCATGCTTCTCTCACACTGGGCACGCTCTGAATTTAAAGGTTGTTTCCCCAGTAACCAGAAACTAGGGGAAAGTGTAGACTTGAGGTTGGGCAGTGAATGACAATAATGTTTAACTGGAGTCCCTGTCTGAATGTGTTATTTCAGGAATGTTTCGAGAGCAGTCTTACCATGTCCATGTTGTTTACTGGTTTAAATAGTATTAAATATGAGGAAGTTCTGATCAGTTGCCCATTGTGGGTTATTTTTTATTTGTTTGTTTTTTTGCTTTGTTTTTGTTCCCACTACCAACGAAAGGCTAGTTTATTTAATTTATTTTAACCCGTTTGGGTGATTTTGTGTGCATCTTTGGCAAGGCTTTTGAAATGTCTGGTTTAAATGTCTGGTTAGCCATCAGGCTGACTCAGAATATGCTCCAAGTGTGCTGAAGTGTTGCATAACCAGTGTTTCACAAGCAAAAAAAAAAGGTTTGCTCTCAAGGGTGTGGCCTGCTCGGTTGGTGCTCGTTTCCACTAGGGCTGTTGGCACTCCCATACCAGTCCCCAATCAGAAGCTCAATACTCTCCTGCCTATGATTAGTTTGGCAAGTGTAGTCGTCTGATTTGATGGGAAATGTGTTGAGAAATGGGCACCCTAGGCCAAGAGAAATTCAAGGGTGCTGTTACGCCTTTTAAGATTAGTCCAAGTCGGGCCATATGTCGGAGAAGATTTGTGTCTATCCACTGAGTGTGTGTGTTTGGGTGTGTGTGGAAATGTCTTAGTCTGTGTTTGTTTGCCTTTGTTGTAAGGCATGAGATGCGAAATGCTTAAATCAAATGTTTATTTTTGGGGTCATAATCCAAGCTGCAGTCTTGGCTTGGGTTTGCTATTAGCAACTAAATCTGCCAGATATTCCGCGATGCAATGAGGTCACACACACACACACATTCACGCATTCTCTCTCTCTCACACACACACACACACACACACACACACACACACACACACACACATTACAATGTAACACTTTTCTCTATATCTTCTTCCAAACACAAGCACTCATACACACACACACACACCCACACACAGGCCTGTACCTTTAAGAGCTGTGCAGTGGCAACGCTGAAAAGAGGCCACTGCGGCTCGGCAGTAACAGGGACCCGTAGCTGGATTTGGGGCTGGTGAATGCAGGAGGGAGAGAAAGAAAGCGAGAGAGAGGGAGGGAGGGAGAGAGAGAGGAAAAGAGGAAGGGAGCAGAGCAATAATGAACGAGGGCTGTCATCCGAGGCTGCCTCCCTGTGGGCACAAGCAAAGCATGCTGGGAGGGACTCAGACCCCTGCAGTGGTGGGTGAGGAAGCCCCATGCGCACACTCTACTCCGCTCCACCGGGGAGCTCACCACCCCACATCTGAATTCAGGCGCTGGAAACAATGGTGTGCTTTCTGAGCGCTTTCAAGCACTCGCCCGTGTACAATGGCCATGGAGTTATGTCACGACAATTCCTTTGTAAACAATTTTTTTTCTGTCTGTTTTTCCCCCAACCCCCACCCCAGTTTTTTCTGTTTATGTTGCACTCCAATGAGCTGTTTTTCTGCAATTAAATATTTTTAAATATTTTTTTCTGTACTTATGGAAACCCCATGTTCAGAAGACATATTTAGGGCTTCAAAGGATTACAAAAACAACAAAAAAAACAATGTTACAAACATAGTTTCTTGAAGCAACGTCAGCATGTCTAAACTTTGAGACCGGCAAGCACTCAGTAAGATTGACCAAAACCATTGTCAACCATTTTCAACATCAAATTGGAGTTTCAGAACGTGAAATATGTAGCTACAGTTCCCTCCTATGATGTAAAGCAGAGAGTTATATAACATTCTATCAAAACAACAACAGACCCCTACCATGTCCCGCTCCCCAGAGCTAAAAGACTTACTGCTGTAAGACATGTGTGGAGGTATTAAGTGTGCCCCCCCCCCCCCCCCCCCCCAATGCACACACACACACACACACACACACTTCACTCATTATCTATTTTATAGTTAGCAACTTAATCCATGATATGACTACAATCTAACTGGATTTTCAACTAGATTTTATCTGTGGCATTTGAGAATGATAAACACAGGCATAAAGACACTCTTAAGTCATCTCTGAACCTACCAACCCTCCCCCACCCCCTCCTCCTCCCCCATCCCCATGTCCTGCGAGAATGAGAATGATCTAACCTGATTCCACTTCATACTGATTCTCACGCCAGTGCTAACGAACGGACGAGCAAGCAAACGCGCGCAGTGCTAGCGTCAGCGTACGTTGATGTCATCCTTGTTTTGACGGTACTGTCCCAGGGTTGGGGGGTGGGTAGGGCGCACGAGGAGGGATGCTTACACAGCGCACGGCCTATGCACACTGGTCTCTGGTCAGTCGGTGCAGTCTAAGCACGGGCCGTGGTATGTGTCGCACTTGTGATATAGAGTGAGTCATAGTGGGATTGAGTAATCCACTGAGGGGGGGGGGGGGTTGGGGATGAATGCCAGGCACGTCCCATCCTGGTAGCATTAAACCCTCACGCTGGAGGGGGGTTAAGCCAGCTGTTGGCCTGTTTGTGTGTTAGCATGTTTGGTAACATATGTGTGTGGGTGTGTGTCGTGTGGGTACACGTGTGTGCATAATCATGCCTCTGTGATTTCAGGCGAAGTGTGTGTGTGTGTGTCAGGGCATGGCGTGTTTGTATTTTCATTTTCTCCCGAGGCCTTTACCCAGCTCGCTCCAAATCTGTAGCATTGCACTCCCAAAAAACAAGTTGTCAGTACACCACATGACATGCAAACCATAACGCTACACAGGCTATATGATCCCCCCCCCTCCTCTTTTATCCTTTTAGTGTATGCACACAACCCACATCGGCTCGCCCTTAAGAGCAGTGCAGCGCAAACACACACACTCCCAGTCACGGGACCCAAGTCTCCCCTCAGGGCTCAACCTTGTGCTGAAGAGGTTACGACTCATTCTGGGGCCTTCTCTCTCTCGCTCTCTCTACTCTCTCTCTCTCTCTCTCTCTCTCTCTCTCTCTCTCTCTCTCTCTCTCTCTCTCTCTCTCTCTCTCTCTCTCTCTCTCTCTCTCTCTCTACTTTCTTTTTCTCTCTTTCAAAGGCTCCTCTCATGCAGCAGAAGAAGCCATTTAGTAGCAGGCTCTCGGGGTGTTACGTAACCAACATAACCAGTGCGGTACACAGAAAGCTATCATTTCTGCATGTGTGACCACGAGCACATGAACATGCAGGCACACATTTACACACATGCATACACATTTACACACATACACACACACACACACACTCATACTCACACACACACTCATACTCACACACACTTACATGTGCACACATGGTCCACGGTCTTGGCTGTTAGGACTGAAATTGCTGGAGGGTTACTTTATATCCACCTTGCCATGTATGGGCAAGCGAAGAAGCGGAAGGTCTGTTTTTGTCGGTGTTATTTTGGTTATTAACAGTATTTGTTTTCTCTCCTCTACTCTTCCCTCTCATCTCCTCTTCTCTCCTCTTGCTCCACTCCGTCTGCAACCACACACACATCTGCACTCAACCAAATACACAAACAACACACACTTTTTCAACACGTTGTAACCCGTCTCTCTGATGTTCACATACATACATACATACACACACACACACACACACACACACACCTCTCCGCAACACCCACTTTACACTAATCCAAACACACACACACACACACACACACACACACACACACACACACACACACACACTGTCCCCCCTGCACCTCTACAGCTAAGGACCTGGTGTCCTGGCGCGACCCCAAGAAGTCGGGCGCGGTGTTCGGCGTGTCCATGCTGCTGCTGCTCTCTCTGGCGGCGTTCAGCGTCATCAGCGTCATCTCCTACATCCTGCTCGCCCTGCTCTTCGTCACCATCAGCTTCCGCATCTACAAGTCTGTCGTGCAGGCCGTGCAGAAGTCCGGCGATGGACACCCCTTCAAGTAAGAACAACCCCCCCCCCCACACACACACACACACTCTCGCTCTGTGTCTGACTCTCTTTCTCTCTGTCTCTCACACAATCTGTCACAACTAAAAAAATGCTTGCAATACGACTGTATCGTAACCGTATGCAACCTTTTGCAACTGTATCCCAACATGCAACTGTAGGTCTTCACTGCTGAAGCAGCAACGATTGCACATGGGAGGAGGTTGACTAAAAACCTTTTGGGCTCCATGCAATGGTAGAAAGACAGAGAGATATAGAGGACACCTCCACTCCTATCTAGGTCACCCCCTTTTTTGTGTCAACATTTTAATCAATATCCCCACTGTGAGGTCTAGACATCCCATGTCAATATCATATCATCCCAGTGGGGGACTGGAATGTAATGTTAGCAGGGGCAGCATGGGTAGTGTAGTTTGTGTGGTGTATGAGCAGACCACCGACTGAGAAGGAGGTCATCTTTCCCACAGGGAGTTTTGAAAGCATCTCATGTTGGCAGCATTAGCCGGGCTGTCCTTGCTTTAGAGGTATGTAACACTCTCTCACACGTGTGTGTGTGTTTGTGTGTGTGTGTTTGGCAGAACCTTCATGGAGAAGGACGTCAGTGTTCCCCCCGAGACCTTCCGTAAGCACGTGGACGTGTGCCTGACCTACGTCAACTGCGCCCTCAAGCAGATGAGCCGCCTCTTCCTGGTCGAGGACCTGGTGGACTCCCTCAAGGTGTGTGTGGGGGCCCCCCTTAGTCTTTAACCTCATATTTCCCCTATCTGTTGTTGCACAAGCATTTTTTTCCAGATCTAGATAAACACGTATCAAAAATGAGTCCATGACACTGGCCTGGTTCTGATTTTTAGATGAGCTTTGTTTGTAGGTTGTGTGTTTGTGTGTGTGTGTGTGTGTGTAAATCACAATGCATTATGCATTATGTTCATTAGCCTATTGGTATCTTTTCACTCCTCTTCTTCCTTCCTTCATACTTTTGGCGTCCCACCCCCTCCTTCTCTCTCTGGTCTCTGCTGCTGTGCCATCTATTTTTAACACACACATAGGCCAGAAGAGAGCGAGAGGAAGCGACCCAGAGAGAATCAGAGAGAAAGAGAAAGAGAGGGAGAGCAAAGAAAGAGAGAGCGAGGGAGAGCAAAATTCGGAGATGGAGAGATTGATGTACAGAGAGTGAAAGAGAGAGACAGAGAGATGGAAGAAGACATTGCAAATGGAAGATGAGGGAGGGAGTGAGAGATGATTAAATATATGGAGAGAGGAGGAAAAGAGAGTGTGGGAGAGAGATGGAAAGCAAAATGGGGATATGGATGGAGAGATTGATGTACAGAGACAGCTAGTGAGAGAGAGAGAGCGAGAGAATAGGAGAGTGAGAGGGTGAGTGAGGGTGAGTGAAAGAGGAGAGGACCTGAGAGAGAGCAGAGGAGTGTAAAACAGAGGTAGAGAGCGGAGGAGTGTAAAAAAGAGGGAGAGAGACACCACCAGCAGCAGCTTGCTCTGACCCAACCAACACACTCTGCTTCCGGCTTGCATCTCTGTTTGGCCCAAGTGGAGGATGGGTGTCCAGTGTAGTGATGTCACACAGCCTGACCTGGGTCCTGATCACATTCCGTGGCCGGGTCATGTGAGGGGGTGAGGGGTGGGTCATGTCTGATGACCTCATTGAGCAACACGGTCAGCAGTGGCATCAGCAGCAGCAGCAGCAGCAGCGGTGGAGAGGCACACATAGCCTGCGGATTACAGCACTCATCTACAGCCTGACCCAGAATGGGATGCTCTCAGGAGGGAGGGGGAGAGAGAGAGAGAGCGATGGAGAGGGAGAGAGAGGGAAGGGGAGAGCGATGGAGAGGGCGGAAGGGAAGGGGAGAGCAACAGAGGTTGAGAGAGAGAGGGCAGAGTTATGAAAAGATGGAGAGGGACACATTTGAGATGAGGGACCGAGAGGAGAGGGTTGGCAGTGACATCAGCTCCAGGGACAGAGGCGAAGGAAAGGATAGTGGAGCAATAGATGTGTATAGAAAAGGAGACTGACTGTGCGAGGGAGGCGAGCGAGTGAGACAGAGTGAGTGCACATGGGAAGAGAAGCCCTGTGTTTGTGCCATTAATGCCTTTTTCTAATCGCTCTGTTTGGTGGCAATCCTCCTTAAAACCTTGCATGCACTGCTGTAGACCTGGCTGCCCTCCAGGCATGCTTAAGAAGCCATGGCTCCTGTAACAAATACTATGTAGTCAGATTAGTTGGGCATAGTAGAAGTTATCCCCCCTACACACACACACACACACACACACACACCAACACACTTTGACCATTTTACCGTGTGTGTGTGTGTGTTTTCTCTACAGCTGGCAGTAGCCATGTGGCTCATGACCTACGTGGGGGCCGTCTTCAATGGAATCACCATCCTCATCCTGGGTAAGACCAGATCAAGTAGTCTTGGTAGATATAAAACAGTCACAACTGCTGTTTTGACCCCATCTTGCAAATGTCTTTATATGCTTGCAGTATCGATTGCTAAATCTTGTCTTCTCTCTCTCTCTCTCTCCCTTTTTCTCCCTCTCTCCCGCCCTCTCTCTCCCTCTCTCTCTGTAGCCGACATCCTGATTTTCACCCTGCCCCTGGTGTATGAGAAGAACAAGGTGAGATTTCAGAGTATTTTCGACATGAAATGTATGTCCCATGAACCTTTTACAGTTTCACGCACCACTGGGCAAAGAAATCACGACGCCTCAATATTTTGAAGTGAGAAAGTGTAAATACAACCTCTGCTGCAGAAAAGATGCTAACAATCCTTAAATTGTTACCTTTGGAATCCTACTTTTTATTTCTTGAACTTAAAAGCAGAGAAATCCAACCATGATTGTGATCCATGGCCAGGGCTGTAGGTTTAGGTCGGACATGTGTCAGTTGGCCATCTCTAATTTAAAAGGAACTACATAGAGGAAGTGACTCATGGGGAGTACTTCCTGGTTGGCCTTTGCACTTAGTTCTTTTCAGTTATTTTCCTCTCTCTCTCTCTCTCTGTCCCGTAAAAGACACACAAAAAAATCCACTCCAACCATTTTCCCAGTCTGATGAGTCATTCCCATATAAAGACCTTAGTCATCATGAGACCTTCAGATCACTAAGCACAGCAGATCACATTCCACACAGAACAGGATGGGAGGGGGGTGTGCAGGTTATGACAAGCTTTCACCACTCTTGACATCATCTTTATGGGACGTGGTCAACAATTATGTCAAAGTCAAAAGGGCAATTGTTGCTGTACAACATTCCTGTGATGGTCCAGGTGTCCATTGCATCATGTCATTTAAGTGAATTTGACTTGAGGGCCATTACTGTTTTATCAATGCTCATGCAAAACCACATACATCTACCAACAGTCGTGAATGTGCGCACACACACACACACACACACACACACACACACACACACACACACACACTCACTCTGGTTTTACTGTGTTATGTCATGGAGGTGTTTTTCTTTAAGCCAGCATAGTTTTGAATGAGTTATTGCACTGATATGCCTGTGGTCAGAATGAGGGAGATATTTCAGACTTCCTTGAAGCGTTTTACTGTTTCACTGCCGGTCTGAAACCCCAGCCCATAATGCTTGTCATGCAGTGCGAAATGTGAGCTCTAAAATGATCCGCAGAAAGTTGATCCAGCTGTCCTGATGTCACTTCCTTTTTTTCTGCTCACAGACCCAGATCGATCACTATGTGGAGATCGCACGCACTCAAATCAACACCACAATGGCCAAGTAAGACTCATTTTGAATATAAGTGTGTGTGTGTGTGTGTGTGTGTGTGTGTGTGTGTGTGTGTGTGTGTGTGTGTGTGTGTGTGTGTGTGTGTGTGTGTGTGTGTGTGTGTGTGTGTGTGTGTGTGTGTGTGTGTGTGTGTGTGTGTGTGTGTGAGAGCGAGACAGGGAAATGTGCATCATTTTAAAATTAGATTCCAGTAAGCTGGAAGGATATCGCCACCTGATGGGCAGTAGGTATTACTAGATTTTAATGTCACTATGGCAACAGTGATATCTGTCTCTGCTTATTTTTTTCTCTCTCTCTCTCTCTCTCTCCGTCTGTCTGTCTGTCTGTCTGTCTCTTTCTTTTTTTACTGCAGGTTACAAGAGAAACTTCCTGGATCACTGAAGAGAGTGAAAACGGAATAATCCCGCTTCATCGGATCGTCCTTCATCGCCACCACCCTAACCATCACCCTTCTCATCCTACAATGTTATTCCTCCCTCATTCCCAACCTAAAGCTAACCCTCTCTGCCCCCCCCCCCAACACACACACACACACACACACTGTCCATCAGCCCCCCCCCCCCCCTCCCTGCACTGAACCAGCTAGTGGGGACAAATACAACAAAACATTTTACAAGCTTCTCAGTATTTACAATTAACCGCGCAGGCTTAACTCTAAGCGCTATAGGGAAGCTCCAGTGGCCCCAGTCGTGCCGCCTTGGGCACACAACGTAGAGGAGGAAGGGATGTAACACTGCAACTGGATACATTTTGTTGTTTTGTTGTTGTTGTTGTTGTTTTTGTATCGGCGCTCTTAAGTGGCCCAGGGCTGGTGAACTAGACTGAATCTATGACCTGGTTTTGCAGTGGTGGGGCGTTTGGCTTTCAATTATCAACGAACAGGGGTTTGTGTTGTAAAAGCAAATGTCTGTAATTGAAACGAAACATTTTGCTTAAAAATAAAACTGAAAAGTATCTTTAAAAAAAAAGAAAAATGAGAAAAGGCTTTTTTTTTTATATAATTTTGTTGTATTTTTTTCTTTCTTCCCAGCCTCCATGCATTTGAAAGACAAAAAAAGTTTTTGGATGATGATAGTTTTTGATTGGATATCTCTGGGACTTCTCTGTTATTGATACGCTGCTTAGCCTGACACTCACTTCATGGTTTGTGTCCTGTTCACCTATAGGCACTTATGTATGTATATTATCTGCAATGCACTGAACATGTCTCAGCTTCATCCGAGCAGGTGGAATAAAGAGGATTGAAGCCGTGTGCCAGCTGTGATACTTTTGGTCTAGTTCACCCGGTTGGTTCTGGTGCATTTGGAAACTGCACCATATGTATATAATAAGTCAAGGCAACAGACTGTCTGCCATAAAGGAGTAAGGTGTGGCTTTTTATATAACTATAATCCCCTTATGGCAAATGTGCTAATTTCTGTTACATCTCTCAGTGTCACTCTTTTGCGCTCGTATGTACATTTACACAATTATCCTTCTAGTTATCATTACTGTTGATAGTATAATAATTATTGTCATTACAGTTGATATTATTGCTATCACTGGTTAGAATGACCGCTTTGATTCCCTGTTATGTGTCATCGCAAAAGCTTTGCATTTCTCCCGTCCGGAGGCTTCAGACTGCAAAGGTCGTGACCTGTGTTGATCTGTGACTTCCAGGGTGTTGGTAAGGGTGTCTGTCTGCACCCAAGGGGTTGAGATATATATTGTCATGGCCTTGCCGCCCTGATGACCATGTTTCGTATGGCAGGCTGTTAAAATGAACTTCCCAGGTATATCGGTGTAAAGTCCTGCTAAATATCCTCCTCGTCAGCAACTGTCTTGGGTCTGTTTTGGTGTCAGCAACAGCCCATGTGTCACACAGCTTAGAGTTATGAATATGCTCAGTGAGGTCTTTTTTTTTTCGCCTTCGTTTCGTCGTACAAAATGAAAACCATTTTGTCTGACAGGGCTACGCATCTTCAAGGGCCTTGTAGCTTCTTTTCTTTGTACTTCTAAAAGGATCTTGAGATGAAGAAAATTGGGGGGAAATGTTTTTATATAGGTTTTTTTTTTTTTTTCCTGCTGTGTGTTTTGTTGTGTATATTTGCCAACATCTCCACCCCCCATGAAACAACTGAACAGGGATCATTCTCATCACAAGTGTTGCATCTCTGCAAGCCATCTCTGTAGATAATGTATGGGATCTCGTTAAAAAAAACTAAAATGCATTCACTGTATTTCAGTTATGTTTTAATGGTTGTTCTCGGATTGCCTCTCAATGCATTAACTATTACTGCTATTATTATTATTATTATTATTATTACTACTACTACTACACAGAAGTCTGTCTCCTGCTGAATGTGTCTTCCCTGCAATATTTATAGTACATTCCATCTTGTGCATGCAGTTCTTAGTGTCTTGGTAGGACCTCAGAAGGTTTTACTTGGTAACATGCTCTTCTGCTTTCCCCACCAAGACACTCTGGGCTTGTATTCGTTGTCCTCCTTATAAAAGCTGTTTTCTCGAATCACAATATTGGATGTGTAGTCGTCGTAGGAGTTATCGTCGCGTATTCACCATGCACGCCTCGGTTGCACACTTGTACACGCGCACTTAACACGTACATGGCTCTTCGCACACATGCATACACACTCACCTACAGTTGAAAGTATCCTACGTCTGAAAACCACTGTGTCTTTGCTTTCCGCTGGACTGACATGCTTATCGTTCATCTGTTCGGCAGCTGAATCATGGGTGCGGTGCTTTTTGGTGAATAGGCTACGCTCCAGCAAATAGGGTTTTCATAGGTATTTCTTCAGTCGTGAGTGACATGCAATGCTGTCTTCTTTTTTTTTTTTTTTTTTTCATCAATAGACTACACAAACCTCTTTCTCTGTAGATACCATGCCTTAGTTGTTGTTCTATTCTCCTTTAGTGCTAAGAGTTCAGGAAGAACTACACTATGACTATTTTTGACTTAATCCCGTAGTTTCAGTGCATGTTTCCACCTTAGTCTTGTTTATTTTCTTGGGAAGGGAGGGTTGATGGGAGTTGGAAGTCATTTATTTCTGGTCAGGATTTTTTTTCTTGTTTTGCTTTTGACTTTCTCTTGTTAACTAGATGTGTTAACTAACACCTAAGCTCTGTTTGTTAGCTGCAGATTTAGTTTGTTTGTGGGTGCTTTGGAGAAAAAAAAATAAAGTTGCAAACAGAGGAAACTATGTGGTCCCTGTGCTGGTGTAAAAGTGGAATTAATAAAAGTACATCAGAAGACATTCTGCGTGTCCAGTCGTCTTTTAAAATAATCCCACCAACACAATTTTTTTTTTTTCATGTTTTTTAATTTTTTTATTACAAGGTTTGGCAGATGCTTAGAAAGCCAATAGCAAAAACATCCAGCCTTCTCCACCATGTGTTTGAACGTTGGGATACAGATGTGTGTAACACTGTGAATAACAAAATGCCATTTCTATTCCTACCAAAGATGAAGACTTTCAGCCTCTCACACCATGTGTATTCATTCCGTGAATAATTTGATTTGAATTTGATTTGATTGCTCAGGATTTTTCTCCAGGACCCTCCTTTCACAATTTCCAGTGTTCCAGTGTTCTGAGGGACCCATTGGAAGCATGTTTGAGATTTACATACTGGCAATGCTACGGATTTGATTCACGCATTATCTCCGCAGTTTGTGCATTTTGCCCAAAACTAGCACTTCACAGCTTGCACAGACACATGCCTTGGACACCTGGAACAAATTAAATTACACGTTAGGTTGGCTAAAAAACCCATTAACAATTGTCATGGTCGGAGAACAACCTTTGAGATGGGAACGTGCCACTTATTCCACATATAGAAAAAGCTTTGTCCACATTCGGTCGATGACAGTCCGAAAAGCAGTTCTTATAATCAGCCGCCCCTCCAATTGAGAGGCTGTTACAGACAACAGACCGGGAGGTGATATTTTCAGACATGCAGCGCAAGTCGCTGAGAACGGTAAGCTTCATTGATTGATGAAATTTTGACGTTTCATCCACCAGTACAAGTAGAGGTCTCTGACCTGGTGAGTTCAGGGGTCATGTCGCCCCACTAAGTAGGCCCCATAGTCGGAAGCAGAGGATTGGGTTTTGGAATGGTACTGTAAAGCACAAAAGTCAAGGTTCTGGAGATACTAAAATCTTGTTGTGGATCGATCCTACACAAGCTCTAGGCTAGCTGTTGTAACCCGTCAGTTCAGCCCTGAGGGCTAAAGGTTGTGCTGTCTTCCAGATCGGCCTCAAAAGGCCTGGTTAGGAATTTTTGGAAACCTTGACTCTCTCTGCCTCCCACTTATCTGCTGTCATCCTTCAGCTGTGAATAACACAGTCAATGTTGCAACCTCAAGTGCACTCAAAATGGGGGATATAAACCAAGAGACACTTCACAAGTCTCAATTTGGTGTCACTGTAACTCTCCACACATACTGTACGCTACAGTACTGTAGAACTGAGCCACAAACTAGATGTTATCAGGGTGCTTGACACACACCTGTACAACGGAATGGCTACCTTAGCCCTTTCAGAGGCCCGAACGCCCCACTAACCAGTGTCTACAGACATGGGTCACATTCTTCAGATTCAAAACAATTTGGTGTGAGGGAGGTCGTTACAACCCGACCTACTCCTAACTGTTCTGCATGCTCGCCCTCTCAAGGTCATCCAAATATGGACTGCATGGAATGTGAAACAATAAAGAGGAAAAATGAAAGAAAAATAAAACAGGTTTTATAGCCCATAATTTAGCCAAAGCATTCACACCGTTGAGCACCTTCATGGAGGCTTTGAGTGCTAGTTAGTGCCACTTTAGATGCCAGCTTTAGAGACCAGCCCTGGGCAAGCTTGGCTCTCCGACAGATAAGAAACATGCTTTCCGAAAACCATGCATGACCACCTCCATGCAAAATGGAATACGTAGTGTAATCTTAGCACCCACACACACACACACACACACACACACACACACACACAATCTCTCCCTCTCTCTCTCTCTGGGTTTCCATACAAAAGGGCATCTCTACAAACCTTGTTGGTGTACAAATAGCATTGCATAAAAGTGCTTGTAAAAAAAAATTAAAAAAAGATTTATTTTTTCTTCTCAGTGTAATCATCTTTAAACTGAGGATAATAAGAAAGTGCAGTCCAAATTAAAGTTTTCCGAACATAAAAGTACTTTTTTTTTAAAGTAGATGTGGTTGTCCATAACCACTTTCATACAAAATTTAGTGTGTAGCTAAATAGGTTGGGAAAGGAGAAACCAGAGTCGACCAAACACCACATTTACGAACAAGATCTTCCTTAAAGGATCACAAGATCATAAACGAGGCTGTATGCATCTGCAATTTAAGTGATAGGCCTATTTGTAATGTGAAGTTTCCTTTCACAATTGCTCCTTTGTAACATGCTTGTGTTTAAGGGGGAAAAAAGTGCACTACAGAAAAAAGGAGGAAAAAAATAAATCACTAAAGCATTTTGCAACAGCCTTGGAAAAATCAGCTTTCATTCCCATTTCCTGAGAAAACGAACGAAACAAAAGGACAAAGTCAAAGTAAAAGAGGAAGGGAGTGTGAGGAAGGACCAGAACAACACACATCCGCCCCTCTTTCTGTCTTTCTTTCTTTTTTCTTTCATGAAGTGACAAGCAGACCATCACTGGCCACAGCTACAGAAAAAGTGAAAGAAAGAGAAACCGAGAGAATGAAACCCATCCTCATCAGTAAAAGCATCCTCCCTTTCTCCCTCTCTCCCGTGTTAAGTAACAAACAGGCTGGCATGCGCTGCCTGCCCGTGATCCTGAGCGGAGAAGCAGTCGTCGGCGTGGACGTAGTGGGGCGCGGTGTGTCCGTAGGCCTGCAGGGCTTGCTGCCGCTCCTCGGGTCCGTAGGCCAGCGAGGCCGGGTGCACCTGCTGGATGTGCCGCTTGATGGTGCTCACCTTGAGCGTAGCCAGCGTGGCACCGCACACCATGCAGATGAGCCCGTGCCGCTGGCAGTCGTAGTCCATCAGGTACTCCGTGCGCCAGCGCACCTGGTAGTTGCGCCGCTGGTCCTTGCCCGGGTAGTGGCCGTGCCGTCCCAAGGAGGAGGCCGGCGACGGGTCGCCGGACGCGGTCGCCGTAGTTGTGGATGCAGGGCCGTTTTTGGCCGCGCCCTTGGGGCTGACGCCGTCCTGATTCTTTGATTTGGTCTGTCCACTGCTCCTTTTGGGAGATGTCTGGCTGTCCACTCCATCCGATAAGGAAAGGGCAATGAGGTCTCCTGCAGACTCAGCTACGGACATGGACAGCATAGAAAGACAGTGAGGAACCATTTTAGATTACAGGACAAGACAAAACTCATAAACTTAAACAGGAATGAACTAGTCTGGATATTGGCAATGATAACAATTTAAAAACACTGAAGATACAAGATGAAGTCAAGAAGACTTACAAAAAACAATTACTTCACACTGGAAGAAGTTGAACTACAGCAAAGCTACCCTTGGGAGAAATCTAGTTTGGTTAACTAAAGCAACTAAGAAAAAGTAGTTCAAAGTATCAGACAATGTACATGTGATATGAAATCAAAACTAAATATAATACAATATGCCAGCAAAAAACTCAACTGAGCTTATTTGCAAAAAGTGCTAAATTGTTGTAAAAAGTTCATACACACACAAAAAAATAACAATTCCCACTATTCATGGGAAAGTGCAAGGAATACCCGTTGGGGTATTGGACCTAACAGGATTACTCAGTTAGCCAGGCAACCAATACTTATGACTAACTGACACCTAATATATTTAAGTTTCGTTTTACAAATTCAGATTCCAAACATTAAAAACTATAGCCAAATATTTTTCACAGGTGAGCTGACAATCTCACTTCCTGGAATACCCCTGAGACCTAAACCTGTCCTGAACAAAAACAGTCCCATCTGGGCTTTTTAATTGCAGGGAATTGAACAGCCACCCTTTGCACGTGCTCTTCACAAAGGACAAGTGTGTGGTGGTGGCTGCCTGATGAATGCATTGCCTGGGTGTGCCTTCACAGCGGTCAGGATGAAAGAAAAAGGGGGTGGGGCTGGTCAAAGGGAGATCAATTAAAGTAGAAAAGCAATGGTGAACTAAAAGTAAAATAAAATAAAAGTTCCTTTCCTTGGCCCAAAACTGTTTGTAGATACAGTAATTAACTACACCAAAAATGGCAAAACAGTAATTTAACTACTTGAATCACTATGCAAATATGAATGTAGTTGAACCACCAGCAAGCTACTGCAAAATGTTGTTAAACTACTCCCCCTCTCCCCCTCCCCCTCCCTGTCTCTCCCTCTCTCAGTAGTTCCCCTCACCTTTCACCACGGTCCTGTCTCTGTCCTGCCCCCCCGAGGGCACGTCCCGGACCCAGGCGTCGGCCACCTGCTCCCTCTCGCGTCGGCTCAGCCTGGTGGTCTCCGGGTGGTTCTCCTGGATGTGCTGCCTGAAGCCGCTGACCTTGGCCACGGACAGCGCCTGCCAGCAAACCATGCAGTAGCAGCCCGTTCCCTGCGGCCCATACGCCACCATGTAGTCCAGGCGCAGTCGCCACGGGAACCCGTCCCGCAGTTGCCGCTTACGTGGCGGGCGGTGGGGGTGGTGGTGAAGGGGGGGAGGAGGTGGTAGAGGGAGAGAGGGCGAGGCGGAGGAGTTGTTGCTGTTGTTGTTGCTGTTGATCTCGAGGGGTGTGTCAGTAGGGATGGGGGTGAGGAGATCGTCGACGTCCTGCGGGAGGAAGCCCATACAACTGGTGGGGTGCATGGAGTCGGTGGGATGGGTGGAGTCGTTGGGGTCTTTGGCGTCGGGCTCCAATTTGAAAAATTCTGGCAGAGGGCTGGTTTCCGATTCTGATGGCAAGAGTGTAGGAGTGAAGTTTAGAAGGTGGAAAGAGGGCAGAAATGGACAGATGAGAGAATGAGAAAAAGAGGAGTTTTTCATTCATTGAATGATGACGTATTCAGTGCACCAGTTAACACAGAGTGTTACAGAGGCCGTGTCTAGACCGCCATATACACACACACAGAGAGACATGCACACGAGCACACACTCTCCTCCTGACTTATGAACACACTACTCACTCTAACATAAAGGTACACTACTGCAATAACACTCTGTGGACACACAGACACACACACACAGACATAGACACAGACACAGACACAGACACAGACACACACACACACACACGCACACACAGACACACACACACACAGACACAGACACACACACACACACACACAATCCCCCTCCCAGCCCTGCTCACCATGGGTCTGTGCCCAGCTCTGCAGGATGCAGTGCTTCTCCTCAGAGCTGTACACTAGCGAGTTGGGGTGGAGGTCCAGCACGTGGCTCTTGATGTGGTCCAGGTGGAGTGAGGGCAGCGCGCTCCCGCACACCATGCACACCAGCTGGCCCGCCTCCGCCTGGTACTCCATCAGGAACTCCTGGCGGAACCAGGCGTGCAGCGAGTCGTTCAGGTACCGCTCCAGGGTCTGGGCCGAGGGCATCTGCAACTCCTCCCTGGCCGGGAGGGATGGGGGAGAGGCGGGGGTCATGCTACAGCTGCTGTTGTCCGATGGTGGTGTCCGTTTGGGGGTCATAGCAGTCAGTTTACCTGAGGGGAGAAAACAGTGATATGGATGGGTAAGTGTCACAGCTAGCTTATTAGTTTTCCTTGATTTATAGAAAAAACCATATTGAATGTAAGTCTATCGGCTCTCTCCCTATGATTCCCCCATACACACTCTCACCAGAGTGGGTGTGGCACAACCGAACGCGACTGCAAGGCAACTTGGTGACAGCTGTCAGATGTTTGATTTTTCCCTGCAGCAGTTATAAGCTAAATTATTGAAAATTAATGTATGCAGACATCTGACAGCTTCACCATCGGTTACCAGGCTTTACAAGGGTTTATTTTCACAGAGTTTTGCCAAATATGACGTAACACCGACCACGCACACCTGTTGAGCGCATGGCACAGTCCAGCATCTCCTCAGGCGCTGCTGCTCCCACTCCGCCCCCTCCTCCATCCTCTTCGCCCTCTCCCCCTCCTCCTCCACCATCTTCTCCTCCAACACCTGAGTAGAAGGGCCTCTGCCTGGCTTCCAGTCCCAGGTGGCTCTCCCAGCCCTGCCGGATGAGCTCCTTGTCGGCGGCGCTCCACAGCAGCGAGTCCGGGTGCTTCTGCCGGATGTGCCGCTTGATGGTGCTCAGCTTGAGCGTGGCCAACGAGCTGCCGCACACCATGCAGATCATCCCGTGTCGTCGCGGGTCGAAGTCCATTAGGTACTCGCTGCGCCAGTACTCGTGGTAGTAGCGGCGGTGGTCCCGTCCCGGGATGCGGCTCAGGCCCGGTCGGGAGGCCCGTTCGGGCCGGGCCGGTGGTGGCGTTCCCAGCGATGGTGTAGGGCTGGGGTTGCGCTGAGAGGGGCCAGGGATTGGGGACAGGAGGAAAGGGGAGTCTGGGTCTTCACTGACACTCCAGTAGGTGGTGTGCGGTGAACCTGAGGGGATCCCCGTCTCCTCCTCCTCCTCCTGACCGTGGCCGTTAGTGATGACATCCTCACCTAGACACAGAACAGCGGAAAGGGGAGAGATATGATTGTACCTCCCTTCAGCAGACATATGGAGTTAATCACATGTGACTACACCTACACAAAGCTATTTTTAAAATGATAAAATTTTCAAATGAGTGACTGGTACATGGCGTTTTATGGGAGAAAGTATTAGCACAGATTAAGGTCATGTTTTCGATCCTATCCTAACATGGGTTTTCTCGAATTCTAGAGCCCCCTCTAAGTGTAGGGATTTAATTTAAAAAACACACACACACGCTTGGACCTCAGTTTAGGTTAAAATTGGAGCAGAGCGCGGCCACTCGTAAACATGTCTGTAATCTGTGGCGATAATGTGTGTATTTCACTCAGGGGTGGCTATAGTCACACACGGAGTTTTTCATTTCCGCAAAGCACCACAAGCCCTCAACGCGGGGGGCGGCGACTCCATTTGATGCACTGCTGCTTTCCGCTGGGTGGCGACTGCGCATCACAGTACGCAACCAGCATGGTATTATGCCTTTGTTTATAGTGGAGCCCATGGAACGAGGGGCCATGCTGCCCAACTGTATTGTCCGTCACACGGATTAACACCGACTGAGGTCGGTGACCAGGCGAAAGGGTAAAATCCATATTTTAACGGTTCAATCTTTACCTCCCAAAGGAACTCCAAAGTCCGTCGGCTCTTCTATCGTCTCCTCCTCACCGCTTATTATTAATGAGAGGCAATCTGTCTGCTCAGCGCACGATTGGACCTCGGTTGCCTTCGGTTCCTGTTTTTCCATACCTATGTAACGTCGTTGTGTTGAAAGCGGTTCCTACGTCGTCTTTGTAGCAGTGCCACGGACGGAGGTGCTTTTTGAGTCATTCGGCAGGCGCTTTAGTGAGCTATTTGAAACACGCACGCACCCATTCCTGTAAGTGCAGTGGTGTGCGGTGCCCCTCAGTGCGCGAGTCAACTTAACTTTTTATGCATCGATACCACACTGTCGGTCATAAATCCATGTGAGGAATCGACGAAAGGGCCTGTCAGATTTTGGTCGGTCGGTTTTGTAACGGCCTCCTGGACGTATTTTGAGACTCAGCTTGTCTTCAGGGTGGGGAGCCGAGCTAGGGGCCCCTGGGGCTCCTTAAGGGGCTCCTGGGTAAATTTAAAGAGACAGTAGCGGCTTTCACGCAGCGACACGCATATCCGGGGGCCAGGAGATTTCAGCCAGGCAGTCTATGAAGGTCCTGGCCATATCCCTCAGGATTACAATTTGGTCCCACACTCTTACACTGCCAAATCGACTAATTACAGTTAACCATCATCCACATTTCACATAACCCTACATATTTCAGGGTTTTGTAAATGTAAACATTTTTAAATGTTTATATATATAAATATATATTTAGAAGTATGAGGATTTTTTTTTTTTAAATCACTCTCCAAAAATAATCTTATTTTAAGACCAATTTAGGCTATTTGTCAAATACAAAAAATTAAGAAAGCAGTTGAAGAACAGGTTAATGGATGATTCCATTTTTCCCCGCTTATTATGTACAACATAATTCTTACTTCAGTCTTTTCTGAGAAACAGTAGGCCTAGAGTTCCTTCATATTTAAGGCGAGTCATTGTGGACACAGCTTATCTAGTAGTTGATATGATTAGTTTCATGTCTTCCACAACACAAACAATAATCCATTTTCTTCAACAAGTTACCAATTTTGCTTGCTGCAGCACCTAGGTCACACTCATTCAATTCAAGCACTTACAGGTTCACAGGGGAATAGATCCACCTTATGTATAGGAGAATGAGTTGACTGCATTGATTGTCTTATATAAGGTAGGCTGTTCATGTAATGGTTTTTTTTTTTTAGTGGGTTTTAGTTTAGCCTGTTGAAAGTGATGTGCATTTCCCTTTAGGCCAACAGCTGCAGGTTTGTTAAGATCTCACTAATCAGTCTAATAAGGTATCAGGTTATATACACCCATAACAAATTCATAGGAGACTCTTTTGGATGCCTAGAAATGTACTAATTTGGCTTCATGTTGATTGGTTGTTACAGCGTTTTGTTTTGTTCAAGTGTGAGTTGTTTTTGGTGAATCTGCATCCTCCTAGAGAGTGCTTAGTTAGTGTTCACCGATGACTGTAAAAAGTATGGACAGTATGGCTTCGTGTCTATAATTGGAGGAAATGAAACCAAAATGAGTTGAATTGAGAATTGCCCAAAGTGCCACATTTCTGAAAACTGTAGATTCTGTGCAGTAAGGGCTACTTTGAGCCAGAATTGTATATGAGGTCCGCCCGGCCCACCCATGCATGATCAAATCTGCTTAATCAGTGCTCGGAACATTGAGACCACAGGTACAGAATACATGAGTGTGGGCGTGTTATTACTCTGCAAATCCTGGCTTATCCAAAGGCAGTGTAAACTACCTACTTCTAGAAATATTTGTCCTCATTAGTTGTTGTGCATGTGTCCATAAGCAAAAGGTCTCACCATTGCTTTTGTGACAGCTCATTGAGACGAGTGAGAAAGCTACGTAACTAGCCGTCTTTAAGTAGATACATTATTAGTCATCTCCAGTTGAAAACTCTTTTTTTTTTTTAAACTGCTTTCAACAGATCTCTCAGAGTACTTTTCACCAGAGCACGATGTAACTTTCAGAACAGTTCAACTGTTGTACTGCTGCTAGAAAACAGATGTTGCTGGACCTGTTGTTACTTCCCTTTTTTTTTTGTGAACTCACAATGTCTATGCTTTTTTGACACTGGTGTTCATTGCAATGTTTTGTTTGTGGCAGGAAATTATGTCCTTTAAATAGCCCATGTTATTATATTATGATGATTGGAATAATCATGTTCAACACAAAGGAACACTTAGTCTACATGACAGTGGGTTTTTGTTTGTACATTGTTTCCAACTGTAACTGATGATTTGTTAGTTGGCAATTATCCAAACATTGAACCTCGTTTGAAACATGTTTTTTAGTACCAATTAGTCACCATATCACCACCAACAGCCTAGTTGACACTAATAGAAGCTTGCCCGCACAATAACTGGTGTCTTTGGGCAGTATAGCTGGCAATGTCATGCTGTGAAAGCTTTTCTTCCATTTTTGCAGGGTACTCCAGCCCGGTATACAGAACTACATAGGGCATATCCTTAATGGCTAGTGGGAAAGACACAGTTGTTTATCTGTCCTTCACATGACCATATGCTATCAAAATGAATTTGAGGATGGTACCAAAACTAGTTGCCTATAAAACCATACCTCGAAAAGTGTCAAATTGTTGTATAGTGTTACTTTAAAGTTAAAAAAGATTTTGCAACTTGCAGACTTGCAATTATGATTGACTTCTTGCACCGAGTCTAGGCCAGAAGTAGCCAGAAGTAGCTAGCTTAGCTCCCATGTAGCAAAATTGTTAGTTTACCATCTTAATGGCATTGAAGATCACAGGACCCACTCAAAGTCAGACAACAAAAGTATGTAGGGCAATATGTAGGTGCGGTTATTCAAAATCCTGTTATTTTCCAACAGAGAAAATATCTTCTGGTTTATGGCGGTTGTTTACTGTTTTTATAACACTTCCGGGCTTCCCCTGGTAACCCCGTGTTCCATGTCACAGCACTAGGAACTGTGTGTAATCCCCTCAGGGAAAAGGCAAAAATGTGGATTTACATAAAGTGTGCATAAAGGGGTCAAAATGTCTGCAAGAGACCCCTCATGCACTTGACATCCCTAAACCCTCGCGGATTTAGCAGGAACACACCTCAAAATAGGGAGGAAAGGTGAAAATCTATGCCCCTAGTGGTTTCATTCCTATCGGAGAACAGATTAGGCTACATGTAAAATCCCATAAACCAAATGAAAGAAAATACTACGAAGCCATATCAATAAGGTGACAGGCAAAAAGTTGTAGAGTAATAACTGACTAACTGTGAAAAGTTCAAGCAATATATGAATTGCCGCTTTCTTTTCATATAATGGTTATCACCACCCTGTATGATTTTTTTTTGTCATTACAAAAATATTAAGCCAGCCAAGCAATACAAATTACCATTTTGATCAGCTCGGTAAGGCGGGGCTAACTAGTGATGTCATCTATGCAATGTATTAATTGTAGTTCCTTACCACCTCGTTCCAAAAAAATTATCAACAATTCAAATGGTGGCTGAAAATCAATTATGATCACCAGAATCAATAAAGACCAAACGCAGGACAGTTCAGTTCACAGTCAGGCAGGTGTGAGTGTCATCTTACGTCACAACATAAACATTTTCTCTTAATAAGCAATATGAGAAGATCACACAATTTTCTGTGCTGTATTACTGGCTATGATTGTGTATAATACCAATAAATCACTCTTTCGGATATGCAATTAATTAGGTTGGTTCACTGAGCTAGCTAGCTAGCTAATTAACGCTAGCTTAGGAGGATACATAAACAGTTGGCAGTATCTATGGCAACATGGCTAATGTGTGCTAACATGCGCTAACTAACTAACAGCTAAGGACATTAGTCTGACTTGTGTTGTTGCAAGTAAACTTGTTCGGTTAACAAGTCAGTTGTGTATTAAGTGGTATAACTTTACAGAATAAAACAAAATCGAATGTTTAAAAGCCAGGCAATCGACAACGTTACTCAATGAAAAAGTAAAGGTCCTGGTATTAGCCAATCAAACGTATCGTGTTTTCCGTTCCGGTCAGGTGACTGGTTCTAACCAATTATTATTTGTAATTACTTCCCGGCGAAGCGGATCGTCTGGCTTCCACCAATCATTTACCGACAGAGGCAATTGCTCTCTCAGTTAGCTTTGCTGCACTCTAGATCTTTACTAATTAAACTGGAAGCTTTGGAGTTTAACACAGCTGAATGTGATTGCTGTGTGAGAAAAAAGTTTGGGAACCGGAATTCAATATCCGATATACAATATCCAATATCCAGACTGTACAATGATATCACTTAATGATATCAATTACGAAGTTAGATCTGAGCAAATATAATAAAAATGTCAGGCTATTTAATACAATCAACATCGCATTCACCATCAAATGTAAAAAAAAAAAAAAGGAATAAAATAAAGAATATAACGGTTACACTGTTGGCATTGTCGTGTCTTTTTAACAATCCACAATCTGTTCATTAGGAATCAATAATAAAAAATATTCAAAATATTAGGGTACATAAAGTAAGTTTAAACCTACTAATTTTGAGATCCTTAAATTTAATATAGTAGCCTAAGCAAGTGTGACTTATGTTTGAATGTCACATAAAATGAAATGGCCCATAAATCAACATTCACAATGGTGCTTGTTGTAAGCATGGCGGGAAAAAAAATTGCTATTTGCATTTGGCCTGACATTTTTTGAAAAGAGAAACCACCCCCAGTTGGGCTACAGTTGTCCACGTTGTATATGTGACGTAGGCTAATAAGCCTATAAAGCATTTAATTCATACATTTACATTTCATCATTTCATACAGTCAAAGTAGGTCTGAAAGACAACATAAGCCAAAATGGGTAAATAAATACATAGCCTACAAGACTGTGTGATGGATGTGATATCAGTCTAATTCTGGGAAAAGTCATTCTAATCTCCATAAACCAACATCGCACCAGGTTTAAATTTAGACAAACAAAAGGCAACCTCTAGTGGCAGTTGTGAGGTCATGATGACACAGCAATTTAATTCAACCTAAACCTGAGCTATAGGTTAAACCACATGTGCTTATGACACAGCAATGGGCCTGAGCTATAGGTTAAACCACATGTGCTTATGACACAGCAATGGGCCTGAGCTATAGGTTAAACCACATGTGCTTATGACACAGCAATGGGCCTGAGCTATAGGTTAAACCACATGTGCTTATGACACAGCAATGGGCCTGAGCTACAGGTTAAACCACATGTGCTTATGACACAGCAATGGGGATTAAAAAGCCACGCAACTCCTTCACAACTGCAAAGTTTAATACTTGTGAGTTAAACTCTAAAACACAGAGTTGTTGAATTTTTAAACGTCAGTTTAATTAACATCAGTTATGTTAGCTAGCTAGCTAGCTATCATTTCATAGAAACAACTCTTCTGCATTTAAAAAGATGCCTTAGCTAGTTCTGCTAGCTAGCAACCAGGCTACCATTAGAGTAAAATTTCTCCAAATCACCTCAATCACAACCACTTAACCACTCAAGAGAGAAAAAACAGGGGGAAATAATGTTTTGGTTAAATCTTGACTCTCTCATTGACCTTAATAGGGCAATGAGCTTATTCCAAGTATGTGGTTTTGTGAAAAATCTGGTTTAAGTAGTATTCTGTTTTACAGTCTTTGGCTTCGGTCATATATAATTTTTTTTACTTAGGAAGGTTCCTAACCAAGTTACATGACCTGGAAGTATTTATAAGTAACAGCTATGATAAGACCTATCCGTGTTCCCTAAATGCTAAGGAAAGGTGCTTTAGTGCATCCTTTCTCATGTCTTTCAGCATAGGGTACACTGGACCATCGTTTCTCATCTCTTTTAGCATAGGGTACACTGGACCATCCTTTGCGAATGAAAAGGAGATAATGCTGTCCCACAATTCCTTGTGGCAGCAACATTTAAAGACCCCTGCCAATAACATCCACCATCTTAAAGCAGCAATAAGGAATTCTGTTCCAAAACTAGCAAGCTAACTACCTAAAAGGCATGCAAAAACCTTGCAAACCCCACCAACAGCCCAGTTGACACTGATATAAGCTTGCCTATACACTAACTGGTGTCTTTTGGCAGTATAGCTGGCAATGTCATGCTGTGAAAGCTTTTCTTCCATTTTTGCAGGGTATTCCAGCCCGGTATACATAACTACATAGGGCATATCCTGGATGGCTAGTAGGAAAGGCACAGGTGTTTATCTGTCCTTTATATGTCCATATGCTATCAAAATGAATTTGAGGATGGTACCAAAGCTAGTTGCCTATAAAACCATACCTCAAAAAGTGTCAAATTGTAGTGTTACTTTCAGTGCAGTTGGATTCTCTTAGCACCGCGGTTGTCTTTTTCCAAGTCCTTATGAATTCTCCCATCTTTCATTGACCTTGTGACATTTTCAATTTAGGTCAAAGAAAAGTGGTTAGGAACTCGGATAGCAATTCCCTTTGGACCAGATCCACACAGCCTTTAGATCCGTTTGTAGCTTACACATGGTGTCTGACAGAGGTTTTAATGTAAATATCCCAACTGCAAGCAGTGCAGTATTTTTGCCGGCTTACAGATTCGGCCCAGATCCTTTTTTCACCACTCAGCCGAAATCCTCAGAAGATGTGTTTAAAAGACCCAAACCCATAATACGGATCTGAGCTGATCTGGCAGAAATAATTAGAATGGAACATTTAAAAAAAAATTGTGAGGTTGCACTGTGCAATACTGACCATGTTGGTCTATGTTAAAGCTGAGATGAAGCTGCTGTGCCATTATGGGTTATTTTAACAGTGCTTAGTAGTTTTGCATAACCCAATTGCAGGAATAGTTGGATTCATGTTAAACAGAGTGCTACGAACAGGCATCCTCATCTCCACAACATGTAGCTGTCGGATAACTTTTTTGCCTGTGATATGTCAGCTCAGTAAGACGTAATTGTTTTTACTATCCTATCGCAGCCTTTGACTCAGAGTAAGTGGTAAACCTCCTAATAGAAGAGGGCTCTTCTATATGGAGGTTTACCACTTACTCTGAATTAATTTACTCAGGGCTGCCTTCAGCCCTGACAAATTTAAATGGAAATGGTGGTACTCTGAACACCTTGTTGTTTTACAAGTGCAGCTAAGGCCAATTTTTGAAGCCTAGTGAAATCGGTTTTAATACGCGTTTACTTTTTTTCCAACATTTTATTTTTATCTTGCATTGGTAAATTACTTTGGTTGGATCTATTGTGCGCACTGCCTTTTTAATAAGGCGGGTTAGTTATATATGTTGTTGCTGATTGGATAATATCTCTGACACACCCACCAAACGAGAGAAAACACCAAAAACCATTACACATGAGGACAAATGTCGCTCAACCCGGAAACCATAGCGAAACGGTGCACACCGTTTTGAGATTGAACGTGGCCCAGGTTTGTCACTAAACCACGTACTTGGAATCCCCCCCTGGTCCCCATGAAGGGGGGATAAGTCCCCCCTCCCACTTGCAAACACCGAACACGGAAGTTGTCGTACGTTTGCTGCTCTCGCTCCGCCTCAATACTGTTAGGTCTCACATCCTGGTACTTTTCACCGTTGTCAAGGCAGCAATAGAAAGAAAGGCAGGCTGGCTCGTGCCAAGTAGCTGCAGTGTCCTGACAGTGCCCATGTCCAAGCGCTCGAAAAGTGTCCCGGAAAGTTAGGTGAAGCTACCAGGTAAAACTGATGCATGCTTTATTTCACACACGTCGGAGAATGTATTTGAAAGGCTCTGATCATTTGTATGTACTTATCGCTCCGTTTTACATAAAGCAATCGCCTGGCAGACAGACGCCAGTCTGTGTGGACAGGAGAAGGAAGAGCTTGTCCATTGTACAGTACACAAGAGACAACGTAAACTAAAGCACGATTGCAGCGAAACTGTCTCTTCGGAGTTATTTTTAGCTCTCAATTTTGTTGTACCACCAAAAGCAATGCTACGGAGCTCTAGATGAATGTTATTTTTGTGAATAAAACGTGAATAATGGCTAACGACCATATCCATCCGTGATAGACAGAGGGACATGTTTTAAAGAGACAGGTCTTTTTTTTTTTGCTTCCTGATTTGTCTGTTGTCTTCTCGATTTTTCAGGAATGTTAATCGCATTCCAGCCAACAAAAGAAAACATTCCTTCAAAAGCCTTCTCTGAGGCAATGTGCTATGTGCTATTTCGGTGTGCTAAAGAATTGGGGGATTGTTTTTTTTGCAGTTGAACACTGGGCATTCCTTGAACTGCATAGGCAGAGAACAGCATTTGGTCTTTTGCATTTGTGGGTAGGCTACTTTGACTGTAGACTATATTCATTTCACATTTAGTGGCCTTGATTTCACACGTGTCAAATCAGAAATGTACATTGCGCATATTCTAATTATTTGTGTATGTGTCAACAATTAGGTGTAAATTTAATGATCTAGAAAGCTATTTTCATTCAAAGAGATATACAATGCTTTTCAATTATGTTTTGCAATGTGTTGTCTATATCTTGATAGGTGTTACCAGATATTTTTGCCACCAAGATGTATATTTATTGAATGAAATGTGCAAAATAGTCTAAAAATACTATGTATCCTATTTTGTTTTTTTTTAACCTTTCTACCTCTCCTTTGATATGTGTTTAAAACATCTTGGAATTTAAATATATAAATTGTGAAAAACTGTTTTTCTGCTCTTCTTTTCTTCCTCAGGCCCTCAGGATGCTTCTGCACAAACCTCTGATACAGGCACACGTGTTTGTTTATTGACATGTCATTTGATTACAGTCAGAGGAGAGACTACCAAGGTGATCCGATATGTGACTGCACGGTGACACTGCTGCTAACCTTCCAGATGAGGAATTAATTTAACACATTAGAGTGTGTGATGTGAGGAGAGAAAGCACAGATTCTTTGCTGAAGACTGATTGAGAGTTGACCCAATGGCCACCGCGAAAGGGCCTCGCACACAGCGCTATCACCCAGCCTCTGAATTTGACAATACCACGCTTGCTAAAAAGAGGGAATACTGGAGAACTAAGAAAAGGGAACAAAGGGCAAAGGTGGCCGCTGTTAGGAAGAAGCTTGGTGTGGAGAATGCAAGGGTCTATGATGCGAGGCGTAATGTTTTGAGTGCCCATATGCAAAACGCTGCATCCGGTCCCACGTTGCTGAATAGCGATAGGTCACACCAGACAAATGTATGTGATTCATCTGAATTAGGTCTTTTGACCTCCAGCTGTGGCGAGCAAGTGGAGAAGACTGGTGTGAATGAAGTTCTTGTGGCAGGAGCTTGTGTTCCAGGTTCCTCGCGGAAACTTAAAAATGTTTCTCCTGGTCAAAGAGTTTGGTGGTTTCAGAAGATTAAACTCAACAGAGTCTTACCAAAGTTTCCAGAGGGATCAGGACCTCCACAAGGTGGAGCAATGGGTTGTAGAAAAGTGGTAAGGACGTCCACAGCAGGGCCTTTAGTTGCATCCAATACCTTAGCCAAATCCAATGGATCTCTGCTAAACACCAATGTCCCAGTGCCTGCGGTTCGAGTCACAGTACATCCTGCTACTACTGTGAACCACAGAATTCCAAGCAGAATAGCAGCTACTAATGGAACATCTTCAGTTCAGGTGTATAATCAGAGCCTTCCACCAAACGGTGTTCCAGGGCTTAATGACCACAAGAGGCCTCAAGTCAAAGTCCAAATCCCGCGCAAAGCCTTGCCTCTTAGTGTGACAAACAAAGTAGGGGTTGATGTGAAACAGTGCCCTTCAGATGTCAGTTGTGCCAACATGAAGACCGAACAGTGTGCCTTGGCCACAACACTCACCAGACCTCTTGAGAGACAGACACCTGAGACAGAGGAGGAGAGGGCAGTAAGGCGGCGCGAGATCTGGCGCGTCAAGAAAAGGGAGCAAAGAGCAAAGCGGGCAGCAAAGATAGTCAAGGAGAGAGAGAGAATCCAGAGAATGGGTGTGCCTGCACAAGAGAGAGCGCAGGCTGTCGGGGTGGCCTTTAACAGCTCAAGACTGTCAAGGCAGGGTCAAAGGCAAGCCGTAAATCGAGCCAGGATTCCATGTGTTCTTGCTTCGCAAACGCAAAGAAGCAACCATGCATTAGCATTGTCTGGCCCCATCCCAAAAAGCATAAATACTGCAATTGCAATTAAATCTGAGGGCTCTTCTCTGACTAATCATATTGTGATAGATCCTGAGCCACCATCTGTGGTTGTGAAAACAGGAGACCCAAAACAGAACAAGGCATTTTATGCACCCTCTACAACAACAGCAACTTGTGTTGTGAGTAATAACATGAAATTGGAACATGGTATTACTTATGCACCTAAAGGAGTCACAGCCCAGTTTTCAAACACAGCCAAATACAAATACAATTCCCGAATACAAATAAATACATTTATAAGAACCCAAAAGTTTCTGTATAGAAATACAAGGCTGTCTCTCTCACCCTTCTACGAAAATCCGGAAGAGACCGTGGAGGAAAGGATGGCCCGGAAGAGAGAATACTGGCGCATCAAAAAACGAGAGCAGCGGGCTAAACTGTCCTCAGATGTGAAGACCAAGCTGAGGGAGCGGGATAGCTTGGTGCGCCGCGTGAAACGCTACCAGGGCATCCTGGAGGAAATGCGTTGGGCGCGTGCAGAAAGTCAAAAGGCACAGCAGCCTAGGATAAATACTATAACCAGTACCTCAGAGGCCATTGGCGGATTCATCAAGGAGGATGGGACCGTCACCATTGGTATTCCTACTCCATCTTTTGCAAAAGGCACAGAATCTGGCGTTGAAATGGTTCCCCCCACCAAACCACTGTTTCCGTTTCCACATTTTAACGTTTCCACCAGTAGGGACTGTGCCAGTTTCAGTGGCCATGTAAACCCTCCACCGTTACAAAAACGAGCAGTTCAACTGAAAAATAATTATCCTGTCAGAGTGTCTGTCCAAACACCTCCAAAATTAGTTTGTATTAGACCCAGGCTTGTGTCAAATAACCATCATAATAAATTCACAAACTCAAGTCCTAGTACTTCTCAGATTAATGTCTCTGCTCCTGACCATGCCCAAAATATGATTAATGATACTACAAATTTTAGGAGGATTGGCAATGTAGCCAGGGCAGTTGGCACAGCCTCTGTGGCTGCTGCACTCTATCCAAATGAAAAAATAACTGAAGAAGAAAGGATTGCTCGAAAGCGCGAGTACTGGAGAATAAAAAAGCGGGAGCAGAGAGCCGAGCGTGCTGCCCGACTTCGACAAGGACTGTTACGAGGAAGGGCTATAGCAGCTAAGAGGAGACGACTGAACCAGATTCCATTATCTTCACCCTGTGTTGTCCGCCAAACCACCAATATGAACCCTTCTGTCCCAGTCAACACCTCAACCAGTCTCCCCACCCCCCCCAGCATAGATGCTCTCCCAGCGGAAAGAGTAAAGCAAGAACAGGAATTGTCTGTCAAGGAAGAGGTGAATCCTCCTCTAGAACAGCCCCTCAGCAATGACATCAAACCCTCTCTCACGCCACCTTCAGAGCCTCCGAGTGAAGCAGACCCATCAGGCAGTACAGACACCCAGGCCACCACGCTCCTGGCTGTGGCCTCCATGAAGAAACTCCTGGAAGAATCACTCAGTACTGTTGTGAGCTCTGACGCACCAGACACAAACATTAAGATGGAAGAGCCTCAATGTAAGACTGAAGTGGAGCCACTTCCTGTTGAGGAGTCCACCACCCCTGCCATCAAACCAGACCCTGTGTTAGATCCAGTGGAAGAGTCTGTAGAGGCTGACATCCCAGGTCCCGTCTATTTTTCTGCTGAAGATGCACATCTACAGACGAGTGAACACTCAGGAGGCCATACACTCCCTCCGTCACCTCCTCTTCTAGTCAGTCCACATTCCAGTCAAGACATTCCACCATCCTCTTATGCTTCCTCCTGTCCTGAAGTTATGGCTTCCTCTGCCTCCACTACGCCTGCCTCCTTATGCTCGTCTCAGTATCTTCCCTGCACCCAAACCTCACCACCCCTCGCCTCACCACAAACAGTCCAGATGGATTGCTCCCCAAGGGCCAGACTAAAGCCATCTTGCTCTTTGAAGACCTCAAATCAACAACCGCCTGACCATCAGCAACAGCATGGATCAGAGGTGCCTAATGAAACCTCTGTCCTGGAGAGGAAGAGGGAATACTGGAAGTTCATGAAGAGACAGCAGAGGGCCAGGAAAGCACAAGAGAAGCAGGGCTTCCGACCGGGGAAAACGGCCACAAGAACATTTCAGGTACAACATCAGAACACTGTAATAAAGGGGTAGAGATAGGAACTGATGGAGCATGCCAACATCAAGGTTATTATAGTTCTATTTCTTAGGAAGTAAAAATAGTGTGCTGAAAGTGTGGGTTTCCGGGAAAAAGCATGTTTAAAAAGTAAATGTATATATGAATGTAATGTTTTTTGTTTTTTTTCAGGCTCCAAATTTTGTGACCGGTGCTCAGAGGCCAATTCCGAGCAGCTACCCGAAGGCCAGCCTACCTCTCAACAAGTCTCTCTCCTCAGCTTGCACCTTGCAAAGAAAGACACACCTTACTGCAGTCCACCCATTGCCCACTGTCCATGTCGTGAGCCCACCTGTTTCTGAGGCGAACCAGCAACAGAGTTTCCATCAGTATGGTTCGTGTTCAGGTGGATCCCCCATTGCACAGAAATCAGCTCAACCTGTGTGCCCTCCCAGGGCAGACCTCCAGGGCCTTCGCACCCACGTTCCTGTGCTTTCACCTACGGGTGGAAGCAGACGTGTACCTCCGCTTGTGCAACAAGGAGCAGTCCCTACTGGTGGAAGCAGACATGTACCTCCGCTTGTACAACAAGGAGCAGTCCCTACTGGTGGAAGCAGACATGTACCTCCGCTTGTGCAACAAGGAGCAGTCCCTACTGGTGGAAGCAGACTTGTACCTCCTCTTGTGCAACAAGGAGCAGTCCCTACGGGTGGAAGCAGACATGTACCTCCTCTTGTGCAACAAGGAACAGTCCCTACGGGTGGAAGCAGACGTGTACCTCCGCTTGTGCAACAAGGAACAGTCCCTACTGGTGGAAGCAGACGTGTACCTCCGCTTGTGCAACAAGGAACAGTCCCTATGGGTGGAAGCAGACGTGTACCTCCGCTTGTGCAACAAGGGGCAGTCCCTGTGCTCTCTGGTGAGAAGACTGGGCCATTGCTCCTGGTGGAGAATCGGAGGAATTCTGCCCCTGGCCACATGCAGGGAGTGAGGCGCTGGAACCTACAGGTGCAAACAGGCACCTTAATGCCCCCTGCTGCCACTCTCACACCCACCCCAAACTACCGTCCGTCTCAGCCCATCGGCAGGGTAGCGCCACCATTTAACAACAACTATAAGAGTCCTGCCAAGCACCCACACACCCTCAGTCCCCATAAGCACACACAAGCAAGTGCTGTGGACGACGATGACGATGTTATGCGGAGGAAGAGGGAGTACTGGCGGGTGAAGAAGAAGGAGCAAAGGGCCAAGAAGGCAGCACGAGAGAGAGGGCTCGGACACCTGGACATGCCACCTCCATGGGAGCCCGTCCTCCCCACCCTGAACCAACTGCCTCACAATTTTCAATCTCAGGTAGACCATGCTGTTATATTTTTTATATTTTATAAGTTGTATTTATTTTATTTTACGGGTGACGTGTCGCATGTTACATTCAGATTTCTATGTCCAGAAATATATTTCTAACATTAACTTATATATATTTTTACCAATTTCAGTTGCTTTTTGGAATTCTTAATTTCTAAAATAATTGTTGCATATTTTATTTAAACAATGCAGGACTCCACACAGTGGTTCAACGCTTCGGAAGAGACTGACTTAACTTTGAGGTACAACAAAAACAAACAAACAAACTAATTATTTGAAACAAAAATCCTTTCCTTGATCTTAGTAATTGCAAATGTAGAATAAATCAGATCAGAATTTTCATTGCTTAACTCCACTATTTGTGTATTTCTGTTGTTCATCAGCTCACCAGTGGATGCAGATCTGGGGTACTTGGGTGTACATAGCCATGCTGAACCCATGAAAGGTATAGTTTACGAATGTATTTTAAGTTACCCTGTGCCACTTCACTTACACACGCACACACCTCTATACACGGAAGCAGATACCTTATATCTGATAGGTATACTGTGATAGATGAGAATAGACCAGCTGTATCACTTTTATGTATTTGGACCAGCTTCCTAATGTCCTGGATAGACGCATCTGTACATTCACCACATTATTTGGTATTGTAAGCATGTTTAAGTTCCGTTTAAAAGTTTAAGGTTCTCCATTTAGTCTAAAATTTTAAAACAGAATACTTTACTGGCAAAAATGTTCTTCGTGGCTGAAAATGATTGTAAAGATGACTGCTACATAAAACAAAAATCTTCCACAGTTGTTTTGCCAAGAATTCTGCAACAGAAAAAACAAAAGCATTGGCTTGGATTATATTGTGTTCACATACACCTCAAATAGACACAATCGATAAAGTCAGGCTGATCCCATCTCTTTTGGCCTTGTGTTTCTCCAGAAGAAGCCGAGATGGTCTTCCAGAACGACGCTGAAGATGACATCTGTCCCAGCGGCCCCTCTTTTGCGAGCGCGTGGCGGAACCGCTACCTCATGGACTACGACCCGCTGAACCAGCTGCTGGTGTGCATGGTGTGCGGGGAGCAGCAGTACTCCCACAGCCTGGCAGGGGCCAGGGCCCACATCGAGGAGGCCCACCCCGAGACGCTCTCCCTGGGGCAGCAGGAGCGGTGGAAGCTCCAGGAGGCCTGGGACGAGCAGGTGGCCCAGCGGGAGCAGTTCTTCACCAGCCAGCTGCAGCAGCACACCACGGCACACACAGGTGAGGGAGCCTGCACCGGAGGAGTGGGGATGCGTTTACCTACCGTTGTGGAGAGATTAAGATGCTAGCAGGCTGGAGTTGAATGCATGGTTTCATTTAATAAGCTACTATGGTTGAGGTCACATGGTTTATTGTGCAGAAATGCTAGAGACTGCACATGAGCCAGTTAAGTTAAGCAAACTGGAATTAATTTGTATGTTTTGTACAAAATCAACCTAGAAATACACAGATTGTGCCACAGTTAGACCTTGCTTATTGTATATCTTATATCTTTGCAAATGTCCGTATAGGCTACCTGTACGTGAGAAATTAATGTGGCATCTCTGTGGGTGTTTATTTGTCTAGGCTATAGATGTTTGACAATTATTCCGACACACACTCAATCACGCTTTCTCTCACAGTCATTCCTTCACTTACTGTTTGTTCACCTCTGTAATTAATTTGATTATGCATTTTTAATCATTAGTGTTCTTTAAGATTTGCCAAAATTATGTGACTGTTTTTCCCCCCCTTCAGAATCCATAGCAGAAGTGGAGGTGACTGTGGATATGGATGACCCCTCACAATCAATATACAGCAAGTCGACCAAGACTAAAAACCTGCGAAAATTCTGAGTGGCTTTGCAAAATGGCAGCTACTTGTTTTCCAGTCATGCATTTGCAGTGCTTAAAGATGAGTGGTGAGACTGATGTGCATGACGTAATTTTGTACTATATTTCAACTGCTTGGCTTAAAAGTGTGTGTGAAAAAAGATTTGGAAAATGAGGCATTGAAAAAAATGAAATTTGTGTTGAATTAAGTTCTTTTTCTTCTTCTTCTTCTTCTCTTCTTCCCCCGTGGGCAGCTTGTGCATGTCACTTAAACAGCTGAAAAAGTTGAGTTTGATCAAAGCGGACTAGAACCAAGTGTTTACATCATGTGTTTCTAATACAACTCAAGTTGTGTAGCAGCACACTTTTTTTTACACACATGCACACACACACAAACTTGAATGTATGGTCATATTTTCTGTTTTTGTATGGATGCAGTGTTTATATTTCATTTACAAACAAAAGAAAAGAACAAGAAACAGGGATAAGCAAAAAAAAAAATCCCGCATGGAAAGAGTCATTCAGATCAAAGTAGCTAGGGGTGGGAAAAAAATCGATTCTTCGACTTCTCTCGATTCTCTCTAGAACGATTCTGTCTTGATTCAGAAAAGGTCATAATTGATTTTTTATTTGTATTTTTTATTTTTTTTTTAAATAGAGAAGGTAATTGATCTGTTGATTTTCTTTAATTATCAAACACAAAGTAGGAAGTGATTAGCAACCTCTGAGTAGCAAACTCAGATTTGAGACTCTGAGTAGTAAACTCAAATGTTTTAAAAATCGAGATGCATCGATAATCGTTTTATCGGTTTAGAATTGATAATCGATAATCGGTATAGAATCGATAATCGGTTTAGAATCGAATCGTTGACCACTGAATCGGAATCTAATCGAATCGTGAAGTGCCAAGAGATTCCCACCCCTAAAAGTAGCTGTCATTAGTTACCTTCATTTTTTATAATTACAGGAGACATTAATACAACCTTCCATCATATTTGGCCTCAATTCAGTTTAAGTTTAATGTAATTTTATATTATATATCAACATAGTTTCCCTACACAATCTTTCCTCCAGACAAGGCCACAAGCAGCAGATTTAGAATGCTCGGGGAGACATCAGGTTATGTATGTACCTGTGAATCCTGGAAGTTATTTAAGAGCACAGTCTTTCCAGTTATTATATTTACTTATTAGAATATATTGTTTGAATGTAATTCAACAGCTTTGGTACAGGTGTATTTATGCACTGTATATAAAGCACAATATTTAGAGCTTTTTATTTTCTATACTTTTTTTTTTGCAGCAGCATTTTGAGTTATTTAATGCATGATTGGATTTCCAGGTATATGTAAACATGGCTTTCAAATGTTTTTATCAGATTACTTTCAGGTTATTTATTACTCATCTGTACCCAAATGCATTACATGTTTTGTTACATAATAATGTTATATAAAGATGTTTAATTATTTATGGGTCAATTATATTTAGCACTGATGAAACAATCAATAATTTAGCATGATTAGCATTAGTATAAAACAGTTTGAAGGGGCAGACACTGCTTTAAAAGCCCCCAAAGCCTGGTTTTCATCCAAAAAAATGTCTAATCTCCGTGGATTACGCGCCAATCTCATCCTCATAATAAGAGAGGAAACGTGCCATTAAGAAGCCCTTGAGCAAAGGTCAACAAAACATGTTTTTTTTTTTTTTTTAAACTGGCTATTCATCCTGTATGTAAATTTGATATTTATTTACTGAAGTAGTCTCTAGGCATTAGGATGTACCTGAACTTGAATGGATACAGGCTGAAGCCATAACTAATGTCCATGGCAGGATGGACAGTTTGGGGCCCTATTCAGTTATCTTGCTGTTCACAGTAGCAGTAGCCCTTTCAGAAACATGAGGGGCCCCAAACCTCAGGTGTCTGGTCTCCCTACAACATATTTCTAGCGAGTCGTGAGGCCCCTTCACGTAGCTCTTTATCATATGTTAGTAGGCTTCAAAATCATACACGCCAAACTAATTGGCTCTCGGGTGGTTCTCATTTGCATAAAGTTAAAGATTTGCCAACTTTGATTGCCAAGGTGAATTCGCTCTCTTTTCCCCAATGAGAGCGCAGCGAATTTCGCCTGTAATGGAAACCTACCGTTAGATGGTTCTTCCTAACATCCAGTTCGAGTGCATCTTGCACAACCCTCAGAGGCCAGCTCTTACTCTTCAATCTTAGCAGGTTCCCCTGTAGGGCCTCACACTTCCAAAACACCCCACGCTTGTAGATTCAAAACTGCACATCTGCACTCACTACCCCATTCTCTGGGGCCCCGCATGAGGCACCGTTAGGTAGTTCCGCTTAATATACATGCCAAGGGTCCTGGGGTTGGGGGAGGTCCACCGGGACATTACTCACGACTGTAAGTTCAAGGCGATTGACTCAGAGGAATGAATGAAGGACAGAGTTGCAGCCCACCTTGCTATTATTATCTGAGTTTATCTCAGGGGTTAAAGCAAAAAAAAATCCTGAGCCTGAACTTTTTTGTGTGTGTGGGAGGGGGGGGGGGGGGGGGCGTGTCCCGTGGCATGGACACATTCGCAGGGTCAAAAAAACAAACAAACAAACAAACAAACATTTAGAAATGAATGATTGCAGATTATGGTGAGACTTTTGAAACTGCAATCCCAAGAAAGGTCAGCAATAGTAGGCTACTCCACCTCACTACAATATGGTAGCCTACTAACACATGTAGCATTCACGATTTCTTTTGATATCAAGTTTTGCTGCTAAGCTTTGTCCTTGAAAGGTTACAAGATGACCTACAATCACAAGGTGACATGTTATAAGGGTATGTCAGTGGAAGAAGATTTGATTTGCAACCATTTCATTGAGGATATATGAAAAAGGACAGCGATTTACTTAAAGTGCAACAGTGAACTGTAGATAATAATGTAGTTTTATATTGCAACATTTCCATAATTACTTTGTTAATAGAGAATATATCAATACAATAAATAACAAACAAAACATTAAAATGTTACAAGTAGTAACTGGTACAACTGGTAACTTTAATGTTGGGAAATAAATACAAAACAGGACTTTGTCCATGTACTTGTTGGTGGCTTCGTCGACATTTAAGGAAAACATGACGTTTTTTTAGCTTTTCCGAAATACCTTACGTCTTTTAAACTCTGGTGTTATGCCGTGTGTGTTAAAATAGCGGCATGCCGATTGGATATTGACAGTTTAGTCAAACACACGGTCAGTTATTGATGCCGGTACATCAGCTGTGGATGTTGCTCCCGGTAAAGGCGTTGTGTGTTGGAGAGCTAGTTGCATATATTAGCTTTCTGGAGCACAAAGTGCAAAAGCAAGCAGCTGCTTCTCTTAACTTCTAACACCAGCTACCAAAAGGCTTACTGTCCTTCCCTTCCCATCTCTTCTATCCATGCCCAGCGCCATTTATTTTATTTCCATCCTACTCTCCTTTGGTGTGATGTCTCTCTACTCGGGCATCTACCCTAGGCAGAGGATAGAGAAAAGTCGGTGTTAGAAGCACATTTTCCCAAGACCCGCCCCAATCTACTTCTGATTGGCTAATAATGTTATTTTGAGAGCGGGAGAGTTGTGCTCCTTTCATTTCATTGGCAGACGAACTCATAAACTCGAAAGTGATGGTGATGATATCGAGACGTGTTTAAAATTTTAAAAAAAATAATAAAATATTTTTTTTCGCAGCCAAGCGCGGCACGCCGGAAATCCGGCACGGTGCCGGAATACTTTAATCCCTGTTATCTGTTTATTTCCCCTACTGCACTCCCAGGAGAGGTGTAACAGAGTTGTATTGCTCAGACACAAGGTCGTCACCTTCACATCAGCACAATGCTGTCCTGTGGAGCTGATAATGATGGTCATTTGAGCTTTAGAGAGCTCTGGATTTTGGGGAATTCAGTTTTGCCCATACGAAATATAATTTCTCTTGTACTGTTGGGTTATACTGTAAACTGTGCAGGATGCAACGGTCTCCATGACAAATAAGCCCTTTATACGTTAAGTCTTGTTTGCTGATCATGGGGGAGAAGTATATAGCACTTCTGATAAAGAAGATTTCAGATTTCCCACTGCTCATTTTGAAATAGTACACACACACCCTTCCCTGTTGTTTGGTCATCTGAAATCCAAGCTTGTCTATTTCAATGAGGATGATTAAATGTGAAATAAATAGACTTCTCTGCCACAAGGTATCACAGGTTCTAAATATCTAGATGTGAAAAGTCACTGCGCCACAGCAGTCCAGGCTTTGTCAAAACAAACTGTTTAATTCCTTGTGAAACGTCAAAGGGAACTATCTATGTGTGTGCAATGATGGTGAAATCAAAACCTGAAGGGAAAACAGTTTCATCTGACACTCAGCTGACACATTCCCCCACAAGATATGCACACTTTGCCAGTTTTCACAACTTTGCATGATTTTAATTTCAATTAAATTATAGAACTCATTCACTCACAACATTACCAACAGATATATTTCTTCTTTAAACAACTGTCGACATAAACAAAGTTTGAATCTGAACCACTTTGATTAAATAAAATATTTCTGCTGCATCTATTTCATTTCAAAAGTGTCCACACACGTCCATCTAGTCAAACCCCAGCGGAGGACTTAAGCAAACGATGCACTAAACCATTTTTGTTATTGGGGAGAACTATGTGTACCTTGTCCTCTTCCTGAAGGTCTATCCTTCTGTGAAGTTTCAGTCATAACCCCAGCATAGCACACCTAACATGGTGACAGCTAGCCCCTCAGGAGTATCTGAGCACTGGAACTAGCTGTGTTTTTTTACTAGCTGTGATTAGGGTCATTATCTAATCCAGTGAGAGGGTAGACGTCTTGGAGTATAACTGGGACAGTTGCATTATGCTGAGCTAGCAGAGCACAAACCGAACCCTCACTGCTTTACTCTCTGGCCACCCAGATGCTCCTCCTCTGTGACACGGTCAGATTCCATTCCGTGTTCCGCTTCGGCGTCTGGCCCCGGAGGACGCTGGGATTCCATGGTATCCTGGAGCTCCGTGGGCCCGGAATCGAGGCGGAAGACTGTGGGGATCTGGCCCAGGATGGGGTTGGTCTCCTGGAGGCCGGAGATCCAGCGGGCCAGAGTGGCTTGGTCGCCCTGACCGGCCATACACATGGCATAGACAGCCCCCTCCTCCACTGCAGAGCAAAGGAAACGGGCACAAAACAAAAGAATGACATAAAAGACTCGTAATGGACGTTTATCTTGTAAGAAATGAAAGAGGAATTATTAAAATATGACACTGACTGACAAACAAGAGGAGATTCAGATGTTTGACTAGCAAGAGTGAAGACAAGATATTGATATATTATGTACATATTAAACCTTTAGAACATTTTTCATGAAACCCAAGTCCTGACTGGAGTTACGTCCTTGAGTAAAATGAAATACAAGACCTTTACAACTTACAGTTCTCCACTTTAAAGCTGAAATCATCTCCCATGTCACGCTGAAGATCCAGGTCTAACCACAGAGGGTAGTAGAGAGACTGCTCAGGACCCACCATCTCCGGGTCTATGTACTCCTTCACCTACAGGACACAGGAACCAGCACAAGGGGGTTCACTGCTTGGGAAATCAAAACTGCATAATGGTACCAAAACCTGCTATCCTGGGACTGTAAAAAAAAAAAAAAAAGGGGGCATTTCCTTTTATCCCTTTAGAGGAACAGCATAGCAACGGCAAGTGTCAAGTGTCACTTCCACACAGCAACTGTCAAGCAAACCTCATTTGATAGCTGTCTATAAAGATGCCTGTTCAGAAGAAAAAAAACATTATTGTCAAACCTTCTCCTCAGGTGGTACAAGGTCAGCCTTCAGTACATAGTAGTACACACAAGTCTTCCTGAGCCACAGAGGATAGGGCCCTTCCACAAACACAGGCCTGTTGGGGTTGTGCTTGGCCAGCAGGGACTGCTGATCTGGACTCTGGATTCCTGATGGGCAGAGAGCAATTTAGCCTTTAGCACCAGTTCACCACACAAACACTTATTTTCAGCTCAAATATTTGGTGCCATGTCTTTCTGCTGTGTGGCTTACTTTCGATTATTGTCTTTTAAATTTGATCAAGATAACTAGTTGTGCCACCTTTTGTTTTCCCAACAATGAAACACACACCGCCATGCTGCTAGGTAAGTGAACATTTATCATCACTCAGTGGTCTAAACACAAAGGCATTTTCACCAAACCTGGACTTCTTACATCTGTTACTTCACAATACTAGTCAACAAGAGTGTCCAATGCATGTTTCAAATTGTGGAGGAGTGAAGTTCTGTACCTACGATGTGCGGCTCCTCGATCACCTCGCCGGTCTCTGTGAGGTCCGTGTAAGGAATCTGTGTTGGACAATCAAATAAAAAGGTGTGCTTCAGTTCGCTGTAAATCACAAAACAATTGGACTAATAGGAAATGAATAATAAGGAAATGGCCAAAAAAATTAGTCAATCAATCAAATTGTTCTACCCATGGTTTTAAACCAGACCCAGGTGTTCATCAACCAGCTGTACCTGACAAATGGGCAAGTAAATACCAGTTTACATGCCCCATGGCATCCTTTGGGATGCCCCAAGTCTGCAAAATATCATACTGTGTAATGTACTGTATCTACAATAGAATGATAGAAATTGTGATGTAATATTATTTTCAATTCCATAAGACATTTTTATCACTTATGCATGAACAAGTTAGGCATATATGAATTGATACATGGAACATGTAGTAGGTGTGCTTTGAGTATCAAGGCTTCTCCTTAATCTATCCCTCCTAGTTTCCTGCCTCTTGATTTTAAAACCAGCAGAGAAGAATAAAGTAATCGAGAAATTGTGAGGATCACTAGCTCCACACAAGATTAAGAACAAAGATGTTCGTATTTATGTATAGCGCAGCTTTTGTACAGAGTAAATCAGGGTTAATCATGTGAAGCAAGTAGCTACTGGATACCTACATTTGCTTCACAATCAATAATATGCTCTCTTAATTGATCTATCTATCTATCAATCCATCCATCAATCAATCAATCTAAAACTCTATGGTTCTATGTCAGTGTAGGAGTGGAGTCCTTCAGGCTGACCTGATAGACAGTGACTTGGGCGTCTCTGTCGTTGGCGATGCGCGCAAGGCTGAAGCGAGACAGGTCCACTGGGTCCTCAGGCAGCTGGTGGGGCACAGGGAACGGGTTGGCGTGCTTGAACCTGGGGAACCAGTAGGTGGTGCGCTGGTACTTCCTCACCGGCTGGCTCTTTTCTCCAAATATCTGTATCAGCAGGACCTTAGTCTCAACGTTGGGCATGACTCCTGTGGAGACAGGAATTGTGATATAAACTTAAAATGTGTGACTTTTAAATGTTTATACACTTGCAGTAAGGTTAACTACATAAAGAATATGACATGTTTAGAAGTAAATGCTTAAGCAGACAGACATGTTTTGAGATTCAAGCAGTTTCTGGTTGACAATAAGACACACGAATATGTGTGTGGAGACAGAGAGACACAGGCAGACACACACACACACACACATGCACGCACGCATTAGACGCACCATGACCCTCCATCTGTTCCAACACTTCCACAGCACAGTCCTGTTGTCGTGGGTAATGGTAGAACATTCTCTGGATATAGTTCCGTGGCACAAACACCTCCTTGGGGAAAACATCCAAGATCTTGTTATAGACAGTAATGTCTCGCTCCACTCCAAATTCCGGCATCTTCTTCAGGGCTGCGTAAATAAACTCCACGTGGCCCCGTCGTCGCTTGTCCCTATGGTTGAAAATGTCCACGACCTTGTTGAACGTGGCTTTAGACTTTGCGTCTTTGCCTGCCCTTTCAAACAGATCGTCATGGGCAACCAGAGCCTTCTCTTTCTTGGCATCCTCATTATTCCCTTTGAAGGCTGAGGGTACAGTACGATTCTTGTTGTACCTGCAGCTGACGTGAACAGCCCGGTGCACCTGCCAAAGAAAAAAACAGATGAAGACGAATCTCCACAGATGCTCAGAACCAAATCATTGCATGGGTATAATGAACCAAACGTAACCGTGTACTTATATTAGCATCAGTGCTTTCAAAAGCGTTATTGGTGAAATAGTATGGTAGTTATTTACCTGGACGCAGGTACTGCTTAGAGTGGGGCGATGTGGGAGGCCTCCACTGAAGAGGACAGCCTGCTGGACAGCTGTCCTGACATAAGGAACTAAGCACCGGACACACTGGCCCCGTAGTAGAATGTGAGCCGAATTCATTATAACATCTTGCTAGCAGATGTATTCATTGGTGAAATACAAAGAGTGTGTGAGTATGAGTTAAATATTAGGACAACCGAGTCAGATAATGCAGCTAGGTAGACATCGCTAGCTTCCCATGCCGAAAGACCAGTAATGTGTAATGTCAGTTGCAGGCTCATTCATCTAACTTGATCTTGTAATTTTCACACTGCTGGTAGCATGGTAGCAGGCTGGTCAGGAAAGTACAGCAGCTTAACGTTACTAAACATGACGTTACACCTAGCTAATGTAAATGGCACGGGAGCACAACTTCCATATACTTAAGTTATATCCGTACAGCACAGAATTACGTTACTGCAGACCACCTGAGGTAATTATCTTACATTAGAGAACTGAAGAATGCTCAAATGTATTCACGTTATAAAACGTTCTTCAACGTTGACACGCACTGGTAGCTAGGCTTGGCAAACGTAGCGTTACGACTTTGCGTGTGTTGGCAAACTAGCTAGCATACATGTAATATCCTATATAACTAACGTTAGCTACTGTATCCTAACTAACATTACACATTACAAAGAGTTGTAGCATACCATCTCCACCTAATATATTGTATAAAAAATAGGCTATCAAGCTTACATTACCAGTAACTGAAATGGTGGGTGATACGCAACTGTCAACCTAATTTTAGTCGTTCACGGGCACTCTCCTTCAAGCATGACTTTTAGACAACATAACCTGTGAACATCACTCGCCGGTGGCTGCAGTTCCTGTTCCCATTTAATGTCTTCCCTTAATCTGAAGGAATCAGACATGAATGGTTCCGCTACAGAGGGGCGTTAGGCAATGGTTTACCTGTAGGCGGCACTACACCCCAAGGAAAACATTACGAACTGGATGTTGGTTCATGAGTCGCAGCGCTCAAACGAGAAAACTTTCTACACACCTTCAAGTTTTTACAGTGAATCGCGCCACATGTAGTAATGAACATGTAGTATCACATGGTACAAACCCCTAGTGAGTAAAAGTGGAGTCCCTCCAACGGTAGAATCATACTTGTTATCTGCGTGATGATGCACTTGCCTTCAAGATACGCAACTCATTTCCTGGATTTGTGATTTTGAGTTACAATACTGCGGTCCCGTGGCAACGCAGCGCACGTTGTCATGTGCGTGTCTTTTCCCTTTTTCTTGAGAAATTGCGTTTGGGGCATCTGCGTTTCACTTCTGTCAAGTCTCCAGGCTTACTAACAGGATGGGAAACACATGAAATTATCCGCTTTCCTGAGAAACCTGAGATTTAAAAGTATTGGAGATTCGATCATGGATGGGTCTACGAACAGCCTTGGTAAGTTGATTATTATGAAGCTTGGCTTATCTGATATTTTTGAAAATACAGTTTTACACACGTTATCATAACGTTTCCCTAGTTAACAGGAAAGCATTTTACGACTTACCTGAGCTTAAAGTCACATAATCAGATAGCAAAAATTGGACATTTGTCATGATAAATTACATGTTATACCAGAGACAGTACAGGAGGAATGTTGTTATAGGCCTACTAAAGAAAGTTTTACACATTGTGTTTGGATCAACATCACAAGCCATATGTCTGTAGCACACAGCACTAGTGGTTGCAGTGTTGATCATAAGTGCAAACCTTAATCACAGGACAGCAATGTCTGTCTTTAAACTTCTAATCAAGACAAGACCAGACAGACTCCACGTTGTGATACACAAGATAACAGATATTTCTGTCACGGTAAGCAGCATTACATAGATGAGACAACCTACCCAGTGTTTCACTTGTCTAACTACAGTAAGTACTTGGCTTGCCCATAGTGTACTGCTTTTTCCGGAATACATTGCCAAGACCACAAGGATCCAGAACATTGCCATTGCCCAAGTGTTTTCTCAACTGAAAGAACACGTTGAAGAAGGTTGGGCTTTGATTTGTTCTGTGACCAAAAAAAAATGACTCGGGTTGTAATTGTCTTACTTTGGTCAGTTAAACATTCGACTGTCACAGGCGCTGACTGAAATTGAAAAAGCATTTTCATTGAGGCTTGAACGTTGTGTTGTTTGCACTCCTGAGCTGCAGGCCTACATCAGTGCTCTCTTTCCAACCCAAGCGTAGATAATACAATTACATAAAATAAACATTGATATTGGATAAATATTGGATGCTGACAGGATAACCCTCTGATGTTTTCATATGACCCCACTACAAAACACACACATAGATGCACACACATGTTCATGCAAAGCGGTCAGGCACTCACACACACACACACACACACACACACACACACACAGCAAACAATAATAATTCACATCAGCTGTTCATCAGCCTTGGCTTCCTTCCCGTGTGTTTTTCAGTGAGTGTATTTATTTTCCCCTCCTTTGAGCTTTCTCCTTTGCTGCCTCTTAAAAACCTTTAATGGAGGGGGGGGGGCTGCTATAATGCAGAGGCACAATGGAGACATTGTGGGGGTGTCTGACTTGGTCCCTCCTCATGTGTTTCGTGTCTGCTTGTCTCCCTGTAAAAAAGCCCGGCCCCTGGTTTTTGGGGAGCCCTTCGGCACGTTCGGCCCTTCGGCATCTTCGGCCCCACCCCCTACCTCCAGCATACTTTGCAGGCATGTTATGATGTTGATGCAGGCCACACCAGACTTGCGTAGCGGGTCATTCAGCTTTCTGAATGTGTGATGGACTGTTTGGGGGATTGCCCTGCAGTTGAGGGATTGCTTGACACTGGGGTTTCCGGCCCTTGCATTAAGTGCTATCTGAGAGTTGGTGACCGTGGCACACACCTGGCAGTCACATGTACGTTTTGGCTGTCACTCTTTAGCTGTCAGTGGGTCACTTTGCCTCTGAGCCTACATCAGTCGCTTGTCAGACCTCATCTGCAACCTTAGATTGACAGCTGATGGGTGCTGTTGTGTTTGGATTTCAGAGAAAGGTGCTGTTGATTTGTTGATTTGGTTGTTTCTTGATGAAGGCTAATGAAGAAGAGGGCCCCAATGAACCACCAGGAACTAAAGGAAGTAAAGATCTGTGCTGATTACAAGATTGGCACAAACAGACCATTTTATTTGATGATTAAAGTGACGCTTGTCAGTTGAATGTCAGCACCCATGCTTTCAATGAGCTGAAGCTGAGCCACAGTTAAATTTAGGCATGTTTACCAAAATTACACGGGAAATGTTAATTGTGGCTAAATTCACTGTGCACAATGTACATTCATGTTTTCCACACATATACTTCACCAGATCACAGCATCAGTGTCCCCCAACAGTTGTGACCTCGGCCTGGAGAACCTGGCAATAGCCTATACTCTTCATTCGCAGAATACAGGTCTGTTCTTACTGCAGCTTAAAAAAAAAGAAAGAAAGAAACCTTACATGCAATGTGCAAATGCAGGCCAGTGTGTGTGTTTTCACAAGATGTGAAACCTCCTCGACGTCCCAGTGGTTAGAAAGTCATCTGACTGACACAGCACTGACCCTGATTGGGTTGCTCATGAATCTGATTCAAATGCTGCTAAGGGTGTGTTTGCGCTCCCATGATAAAGAGAAGAATGCCAGCATTGTTGTTGTGGGAGGCCTTATCGGGGAACGATCTGTAGAAACAGTTCCGTTTCATGCTGTATTGGTAGATTTG